>NC_140996.1:132265862-132571737 GCF_052327205.1 Somniosus microcephalus
AATTGTTACTTTCCTTAGTTCCCTAACACACAAAGTGTGGGGAAAAAATTGTGAAGAATCAAGATGGCGGCCACTCACCTCGGTTCAGAACGATTAGGCCCGCCCACACACGCACCGATTGGTCAACCGTCAGGTCACTGAACTGTAGGATTGGTCAATCGTCAAGTCACTCAACACTCAACTGTAGGATGGCCCACCCGCACGCGCAATGAACCCGCCCCCGTGACGCAGCGATTGGTCAACCGTCGGTCAACTGTCAGGTCGCTCGACCGTACGATTGGTCAACCTTCACGTCACTCAATGCTAGTGAGCAAATGAGCGGAACTTTTCCCATTTAATGAGCGGAATTTTGAACGTTTTTGGGATACCGTGGGCACGATTTTTGTCTGACGGAAAAGTAAATACGCCTATGCCCGGTCTATAATCGTAAGCTTTCTTTTGATGTGACGCGCGTGCAGGTACGCTCTATAACTTTCGAACGTATAGAGAACGGACAGACAGACAGACATAAGAGGTCTTTTATATATATACTAGCTGGAGTGCCCGGCGGTGCCGAGGCTTTTTCGAGGGCATGTTGTTGTTGGAAGAGAGAGAGCGACTGGGGGGGGGGGGGGGAAGAGAGAGAGCGAGTGGGGGGGGGGAAAAAGAGAGCGACTGGGGAAGAGCGCGCGACGGGGGAAGAGCGCGCGACGGGGGGAAGAGAGCGCGACGGGGGGAAGAGAGCGCGACGGGGGGAAGAGCGCGCGACGGGGGGAAGAGCGCGCGACGGGGGGAAGAGAGCGCGACGGGGGGAAGAGAGCGCGACGGGGGGAAGAGAGCGCGACGGGGGGAAGAGAGCGCGACGGGGGAAGAGAGCGCGACGGGGGGAAGAGAGCGCGACGGGGGGAAGAGAGCGCGACGGGGGGAAGAGAGCGCGACGGGGGGAAGAGAGCGCGACGGGGGGAAGAGAGCGCGACGGGGGGAAGAGAGCGCGACGGGGGGAAGAGAGCGCGACGGGGGGGAAGAGAGCGCGACGGGGGGGAAGAGAGCGCGACGGGGGAAGAGAGCGCGACGGGGGGAAGAGAGCGCGACGGGGGGAAGAGAGCGCGACGGGGGGAAGAGAGCGCGACGGGGGGAAGAGAGCGCGACGGGGGGAAGAGAGCGCGACGGGGGGAAGAGAGCGCGACGGGGGGAAGAGAGCGCGACGGGGGGAAGAGAGCGCGACGGGGGGAAGAGAGCGCGACGGGGGGTAGAGAGCGCGACGGGGGGAGGGGAGGAGGGGAGGGGGGGAAGGGGGGAGGAGGGGAGGGGGGAAGGGGGGGAGGAGGGAAGGAGGGGAGGGGGGAAGGGAGGGGAGGAGGGAGAAGGAGGGGGGAATGGGGGAAGGGGGAAGAAGGGGGGAGAAGGGGGGGTAGAGGGGGAGGAGTGGGGGGAGGGGGGGAGGAGGAGAGGGGGAGTCCCTGAGCCCCACCCCCCGATCTCCCGATGTCCCGCCCCCAATCTCCCGTCCCCCGATCTCCCGCCCCCCGATCTCCCGTCCCCCGATCTCCCGCCCCGCGATCTCCCGATGTCCCGCCCCCCGATCTCCCGATGTCCCGCCCCCGATCTCCCGTCCCCCGATGTCCCGCCCGTGATCTCCCCCCCCCCGATGTCCCGAGCACCGGCCTCCCGCTCTCCGGAGCCCCGCCCTCCCGAGCTGGTTTCAAGACCGCCGATTGCGGCTGTGAGAGATGGCCAGCGGGCCCGGTTTCCGGGGTAACGCTTCCCGCTCTCCGAGCCCCGCCCGAGATCCGCACTCCCGAGAGCCCCACCCCCCCCGCGCCGAGCGGGGAACAGAGAGAGACGCCAAGTCTCAGCTGCTCCTGCTGCGCGCGCACCCTGTGTATGTCCCGTGACCCTCGTGGCTGACGCCGTTGCCCCGGGTAACGTGACGACGGGTGGGGGGGGGTAGCTTAGCAGAAGCCGTGGGACAGTTACCTAGCTCGGGCGTGGCTGGGCAGGAGAGGCCCAGGCTTTGAGGCCTAGGTTCTGAGGCGTTACAAAAACGGGGTAAGGTAGGAAAAAGAATCTTCAGGTTACAGAAAATATTTACAAATGAATGAAGTTTTTT
Source organism: Somniosus microcephalus (assembly GCF_052327205.1). NCBI lineage: Eukaryota > Metazoa > Chordata > Chondrichthyes > Squaliformes > Somniosidae > Somniosus > Somniosus microcephalus. Next base: position 132,267,952 of record NC_140996.1, read on the forward strand.
TAAAAACAATTTAATAAAAGCCATTTTTTTTTGCTGGAAATGTAGGTTTGAAAAGAAAAACGCGGAAAGCGGGAAAAAGAATGGAATCAAGATGGCTGACACTCACCTCAGTTCAGAACGATAAGGCCCGCCCACACACGCACCGATTGGTCGACCGTCAGGTCACCGAAGCGTAGGATTGGTCAATCGTCCCGTCACTCGACTGTAGGAGGGCCCGCCCGCACCGGCCAGGAACCCGGCATACAATTGGTCGACCTCGACGTCACTCTATCGCTAATGAGCAGATAATGAGATGCTAATGAGCGGAATTTTGAACATTTTTTGGATACCGCGAGCGCAATTTTTGTCCGGCCGAAACGTAAATACGCTTATGACCGGTCCGTAATCGTAAGCTTTATTTTGATGTGACGCGCGTGTAGGTACGCTCTATAACTTTCGAACGTATAGAGAATGGACAGACAGACAGACAGAAAGACAGAAAGACAGACATAAGAGCTCTTTTATATATATAGATAGTTGAAGTACCTTGGAAATGTAGTCACTGTTGTAACGTAGAAAACACGGCAGCCAAATTGCACACAGCAAGGCCCCACGGACAGTAAAGAAATAAAGATCAAATAATTAGTATTAATGATGTTGATTGAGGAATAAATATTGACCACGACACCAGTGAGATTTCCCCAGTTCTTTTTCAAATACGTTTACCTGAGAAGACAGATGGGGCCTTGGTTTAATATTTCATCCGAAAGGTGGCATCTCCGACAGTGCAACACTCTCTCAGTACTTCACTGAAGTGTCAGTCAAGATGATGTGCTCAAATCTCTGGAGTGGGACTTGAACCTACAACCTTCTGTCTCAGAATTACTTGCTTTAATCAAAACAATTCTTCATAGCTCTTGGTGATGCTAATAATTATTTATATTTTTCCAAAATGTATCTTTTGCATCATCAACTAATCAGTGTTCTATTTCTTTCCAGGTTATAGCACTCAACTTTATGTTAAGTAGCAATTTTCAAACTCTGTGTAGGCTTCAATATGATGTAATATGTATCATTTAAGGCATAATCATGTCGCACCAAATGGCCCAGAAATTCGGGTCTCCACGGGTGAGTACGCACGGGGTACTCACCCATAGGCCCGATGGAAGTGCCGGTTTCCTGCATGCACTGCGCATGCGCGGGAAACCGGCACTTCCGTTCCCCTGAACGAAAAGGTTCAGAGGTCGAACGCGTGCGCGGGGGAAGCTGCGCGTGCGCATTGAATGTAGGTTTTTTTTTTTTAACAGGTTTTCCCGTGAGGGTAAGTGTGCAGAAGTTAAAAATTTTAAAAGCAGGTGTAAGGCCTGCTTTTTACAAGGTAAGTGGTGAATTAATTAAAATTAAAACATTTTTTCCACAGGTTTATTATTTTTAAATACTTTAAAGCAAGGTAAGTTTATTTTTAGCCCCGTTAGAATATAAAATTATTTTTTTCAAAAATTTAAATTATTGTTTAAAATAGTTATTTCATGTAATTTATAGTTTATTTAAAAATGTGATTAAAAAAAAAATTATTTGAAGGTTTAGGGATGTTTTGGAGCCGTAGTATTTATAAGTCTTGACAGCACTTCCTGTCAAGACTTATGAATGGAGCATTCCCATTGGCTCCCCATGGCCCACGTGATTCCAGGGGACGCATCGAACTAACTGCGCCCCTGGGATACGCAAGCACTGCGCACCGGCAGCTGGACCAGGCCCCAGATCGGAATTCCACGGGGCCCTACAGCTCAACGGCCGGCGCGCAAGCTAAGTGGAGGTCGGGGGCTTACACCCGTGGGAAGCCCCCGACCCGAATTTCTGGGCCATTATTTTGGCAATTCACTCAGTTTGTAAAGATGTGTGCAATGACATAATTGTATCCACGATGACAGCATTGTAGAATTGACTGAACAAGCAAAACTATTCAATAGTAGCTGGAAGTTAAAGCAATTTTTTAAAAGCAAAATTGGAAAAAAGATAAAAGTGTCTGCAAAAAAATGATTGTTCCCTAGACTGCAAAATGGCATCTTTGTGAAACAGATTGTTCCAGAAACTGAGTCTACCTAAGGCAAGGCAAATGGCTCTTTAATAATAAAATAAATCTTTAGGAATTACTATGCAATGAATCTTGTCTGCTATAGTTCTTTTGTGGCCAGTTGCTTCCCCAGAACATAGTGGCTATTCTTAGAGGTCAAACCCTGTTCCTTATGATATGCAGATGGTGACCTGATGTATTATATTCAAGCTTACATATATATTCATGAATGTGGAGAAACATTCTGATTTTGCATTCATTACAAGAATGTGCATACTTCAGCATTAAGGAGATGGTGTAAGATTAAAACAATGTGATTTCAGTATAACCCCGCTGAAGGCTCTGCTGACAGTCCATTGTGTGTTAATTGCCAGAGTAAGTCTGAAATTCCACAGGAGATCAATTGACTTTTCTTAACTTTACAAATCAGGGGCGTGATTTATCTGCGTATTTAATTGCATTGAAGATGTTACTGCAGAATATTCATTTTCACTGGAATTCTGAACCAGAAATTTGAAGCGGTGCTTTCCTGAGGGGTTCTCCCCTGCTTTTTGCATTTAATGTATAAGGCATGTTAACCTTGAATAGGACAGGTACCTCTAGCTACCTCTATCTCTAGCTCCTCCTAGCCCCACAAAAATAAATTAAACTTACGTGCACGCTCTGCCCAATACTGTCCTAAAATGACAATCAGGGTCCTTTGTATGTCACAGGATCCCTATTAGCATATTAAAAGGGCCTACCACCTGACTCAGGCAGGCACCCAGTGTGCCTTTAGGGAGACAAGGACAGCTATACCGACGGGAATGGTGCCCACTAATGCAAATATTCTGCAAATAGACTTTTGCCAAGATCCCCATTTTTGCAGATTCCCCAACACTGTGAATATGCTTTAAATTTATATTTTCACTTTCAATCTACTGATTAGAAGCAGAATATGTGATACAGCACAATCCCTTTAATGGCCAACTGCGGTAATCTTATTACATTAAAAGTTGACTAAACAATGCTAGTGTGGCAAAATACAACACTCAACACACAGAGATTTTTAGCCTGTCATGAGCTTGGTCATGTGTAACATCTGGCTCATTTATTTACATGTGCAGCACAATCAATGCTAGAAATCAAATCAATGCAATGAAATGTGACTTGTGAAATTATCTAGCCTCGCACAAAGAAACAAAAAGGATAAAATAAACTAACGATCACGTGCTTATTTTATTAATATTAACATACCATTAAGGAATAATTTTGTGAGGCACCTCCACCAGTGTGGAGCCTTTCTGCCAGCAAGAATGAGTCGGAGATAAGTGTAGTAAAAATACATATGATAAACAGAAATTACAAAAATGGAAAATTGGCTCCATGCAGGCAGAAACAAAAAGTACTGTTAAATTACACCTCGTTAAAGACCACACAGAGAAGATCACCATAGCAACTTTCAGAATGTGGCTGGAGATCTATTTAACTTAGCTACCTGAAAGACACTGAAAAAGAAATGGAGCACCAATCTATCCTGGGGTTGTACCTGAAGAAGCCTACTGCTGGCAAGCAACTGCCCCAGTGGTGTGGCTCAAAATTTAAAGGACTAAAAAACCCCAACCTTGTAAAGGAAGGGTACGCTTCCTCTCTGCTTTACCTCGCCACTTTCTACCTGGATGCAGGCTTACAGATTGCTGTGGAACGCTGACCTGACTACAAGAAAAAACACATTCTACCCCACAACTCATGTCCATCAAGGGCCTTGACAAGCCTATGCAAAACCATATAAACATTTGTTAAGGGGTTAGTTTTAAATTGACATTTGTTTTACCAAAAGGGTATGCGTTTTGGGAAGTAAGCGGTGTCTTATATTGTTGTTAAAGCAATTCTAAATCGTGCATGAACCGATGATATTGTTTAATTCTAATGTCGATCTTTTTTGTCTAGTATATAATAAATGATTGTTTTCTTTACAAATCCGTGCTTTATAACTGAAGTTTCTTTAGGAAAAATAACCCATTAAGTTAAATATAAAATTAAATCATATGGAGATAAAAAGGAATTTCACCCAAATTAAACAGTAACAACACATTGTGTCATTTGTCCCTACAAAAGGCCATAACATTGTGCTCTGGCCTGTGCTCATGGCCAGCGAGGCTCCCAAAGGTAGCAGAAACATGCAAAACTTTCCCTTTTTTTTTCCAAATGAGGTGATATGGCTCACAAATAGCAGTAGGTATAGTTTTACTGCTCTGAGCTATCCAGGACATTTCTCTTTTTACTTGTTTTTGCCCTTATTGTAGGTTGTGAGTTTAAGTCCCACTCCAGGGACTTGAGCACATAAAGCTAAGCTGACACTCCAGTGCAGTGCTGAGGGAGTGCTGCACTGTCGGAGGTGCCGTCTTTTGGATAAGACGTTAAACCTGCTCTCTCAGGTGGATGTACAAGATCCCATGGCACTATTGCGAAGAAGAGCAGGGGAGTTATCCACAGTGTCCTGGCCAATATTTATCCCTCAACCAACATAACAAAAACAGAATGGGCCGTATATTCCGATCCCTACGGGTGTGTACGCACTGTGTACACACCCGTAGGGACATCGGAACTGCCGGTTTCAGGCATGCCAAGTGCATGCGCTGAAAACCGGCATTTCCGATCTGTCAAGAATGCTCTTGACAGATCGGATGCCTGCCCGAGAGAAGGGCCTCTGCGGGTGGATAGTTCCGCTTTCTGGAGAACCTCCGCCCGCAGTAAACCCTTAGAAATCTTACGCCTGGTAAAAGCAGGTGTAAGGCCTGCTTTTACCAGCATAAGATTTGAAAAAAGTAAAAAAAGAAAATTTCACTCATTTATCATTTAAAAATATTTTTTTTTAAGTTAAGTTTATTTTTAGCCCCGTAAAAAACTTTAATTATTTTTTTCAAAAAATTAAATTTTTGTTTAAAGTATTAAATTTATTGTAATTTCAACTAATTTTGAAAATGTGATATTTTTATTTAATATTTTACAGTGTTTTGGGGGTGATCTCCATTCATATATTTGACAGGTCTGTCAAGTGTATGAAGGGAGATTCCCTTCTTTGATTGGCTCCCCATGGCCCACGTGATCCCAGGGACGCTTGCAAACCACATGCGTCTCTGGGATACGTGGGCCCTGCACATTTTGAGTTGGAGAGACCCAGGAGCGGAAGTGTCTGGACCTCGGGAGTCCTCAGGTAAGTCCATAGATTTTTTCCAGATCGGAGGCCTCCGCACGCAGGAAGCCTCCGATTGGAAAATACGGCCCATTATCCGATTGCTGTTTGTGGGAACTTGCTCTGCGCAAATTGGCTGCCGCATTTCCCACTTTACAACAGTGACTCCACTTCAAAAGTACTTAATTGGCTTAAAAGCACTTTGAGACGTCCGGTGGTCGTGAAAGACGCTATAGAAATGCAAGTCTTTTTCTTTTTTATTATTATACCGGTTGTCTGCCAGCCACAGCATGAGCAGCTCGAAATGAGCACACCAACTCTCTTTAATGAGTTGTCCGCATGTTACAGAAATACAGTAATTTTTTTTCACAAGGATATTCATTTTATTCTCAGGACCATATTCAAAATAAATGATATTCTGTCATAAGCAATGGATATAGCAATGAGAGAATATCCAAGTCTTGGAAGAACATTCTGCAATAAAACTAATTGGGCAATACCTAAGCCTGTAAATAAGCCAGGCAGGTACCACTAGGGTATCTGAATTGGGCTAAACTCTGCAATCTTCAAATACATTTTATGATGTACCAAATAGTTGTCAGGGTAATTTCTCACGACGTGTTTTCTCTTGGAGATGAACACACTAAAGACCTATCAAGATCTTGGCCCCGATTTTCTGCCAGCCATCGGGTGGCTTTCCAGGCGGCCGGGGGCTGAAAATCGCCAAAAAAGCAGGTCGCAACCCCCCTGCCTGATTCCCCGCCCCATCCGACTTTCGGACCGCCGTTTCTCCGCGACCGCTTCAGTCCCGTCTGCCGCTGGCGGGACTGGCCGTCGGAACACAAATCACCAATTATTACCTTGTTTAAGTAGATTTTATGGGGCCGTTGCGATTTTGGGGCTTTCCCCACGTGAAACACGCCTGCGGGTGTAGGGGTTCGCAAAATCCCCTCAACCCCGAAGCTACTGGAGATATTAATCTACATCGTGGAAATTGCCTCTGGGTTGGACAATGTTTTAAAACATGCCCAGAACCGCAAAAGGCTGCGTTGCAGCAGGTGGACAACACCGGAATCGAGGAACTTCGTGAAAAAATTCGCACACTTTAAGTACATTTTATTAATAAAATTGTTCTTTGGAGTTTGGTAAATTACAAAGGGGTTTAAAAATGGCCGTCAGCAAAGCATGGCCGAGACAATGGGGCTTGGAAAAGCAGCTAGCAGCTTGTAGTATGTCTGTGAGAAAGACCTGCCGATCAAAGCGGGTTTCCCTTCTTTACAGAAGCAATCGATGTTTGTTTATTGACATAAGGGATTATCCACTTAGGTTGTGGTTATGCTGACCGCAGGACAATAGGCTTCTGTTTGCCTAGCAATTCAACTCCATTCAGAACCCCTTACACACAATGAGACACATCGAAACTCCGGAAAAAGGACTTTTGAAAGAAAACAGCTTGGAATGAATGGGCTTTGAATCACCCATTATTCAGGTGTGTCCCCTTTGGTTAGCCCAGAAACTCCGGATGTAGGTGGGACAACTTCGGCCCCAGAATGTAGACACATTCAAACCACTCCAAGCTTTATTTGAATCAGCCAATCACAGCCTTTCTCTTGTGTATTCGAACTTTTTGGCGCGAATTTTACACACAGACCCTTTCAGCGCCAAACAGCAGGAGCTCGCAGGATATAAAGATAGCTCCTGAGAAGCTATCTCTCTCTTATTTCCTTGGACCACAGGTGAGCAGGTTTCTGACTCCTCAGCAAGGCAATCTAGTAAGGAGTTAGAGGGGTGGTAATTTAAGGGAAATTGCTAAGATTGTTTAATTAACATTGTAGCCATTTATCCCTCGTTTTGCCATCTGTCTTCCCCCATTTACGCAATTGTACAGTGATTACTAAAATCGTGTGGTGTAGTTTTCTTTAGTTTAATAAAGTGCGACTTTCTCACATCCAGACCAGTTGTCCGTTTTAATATATATCATTAATTATAAGCCCTCCAGTCAGAACTGGAAGGGTGGGTTTAGCGATTCGAAACCGCTGTTTGGGATTGGTCAGAGTGTAGTAGTAAAAGGCTGCCTGACCAGCTGAATTACCGTAAACCAGGTAAAGGAAGGTAAATTACCGTAAACCACAGAAAAGATGCCCCCTACAAATTGGCGACCGCAGCAGGACTCGAGGCAGTTTTTGATATGATAGGTGGTCTGGATCTGGAGAAAGCATCAGCTTTTGCCTTTCTTGCTCTCAGTCTGTGGGCAGTCCTGCGGAAGGTAGCGGCAGTGTGTAAGCTGACCTATTATAGTACAGGTGGCCAGGTTAAAGAGGCTGAGAATCATGAGTCCGAGTTTGGAAAATGCCAGGCGGAGGTAGATGAGGCCAGAGATAGTGGGATGAGGGTGCGGGAAGAAAATGCAAGCCTCACACTAGAGGTTACAAAATGTCAGGCAGAGATAGAGTGCCTTGTGCAGGAAATCACAGAGGCTAGGGACAGTCAGATGAGGCTACAGGAGGAAAACGCACAGCTCACCCAAGAAGCTAGCGAGGGCAAAAGCCATGCGAGGCACAAGATAGATTTCCTAACGTGCCAGTTTACTGAAGCAAAGAGTAACGAGATGAGACTGCGGGAAGAGAATGCCTGCCTCACCTCAGAAGTAACAGAGCAGGAGGAAATAGTTAGGGAGGTAAAGGCAGCTTATAATCTGGCCTGCGACCAAAGGTTTGAGGAAGCAGATCATGGCCCCTGTAGGGCAGAGATAGAAAGCCTTAACATGGCTTTAAAAAGAGCAAAGGGGATGATTTGCCTGATCAGCCCGAAGGCAGGTCAGCCGGATTTTACTGGCAACCTGAGCAAAACAGCCCCACAGGCAACACCGAGGGAAAGGCTGGCTAGGGAATTAGAGATCCCAAGACAGCAGCCCACAGCTCCAAGTTTTGAGGAGCTCTGGCAGCCAGAAGGGGTGGTAGGAGAACACCAGCAGGTCCCGCTAGGCAGGCGGGGACCAGGACCAGAGTACCCCCTCCGACAACGGAGGTATGGTCTGCCCGTGAATGATAAAGCCAGGGCCCCCGCAGCCCCAACTCAAAGGGTAGAGACAGGAACTCCTCCCGCTACAGTCGAGTCCATCTTGGAGTCGATAAAATCTTTCCTCAGGGCCAATCAGGGAAAGGTAGCAGCCATCAGTGGTGCTGCAGCCCCCTCGCCAACCTCTGCTTCCCTACAATGACTGGCCGATAGGCTGGACAAGGAGGGTGCATGTGCAGGCACTTTCTGGGACCCATATGGGTCCAGGCTAGTGTCAGCGATTACAGGCAGGGATGGGACACAGGGAAAATCAGGAAAATTGTATAAATCTGACAAGACAAGTTCAAGTTCACAGCCTGTAAAGACAGGCGCTGTGGCTTGTTTCCAGGGAAAGGTTGTCCAGCCCACAAATTGGGACACTTCCCTGCCCCAGTGGAACCTAAGTTTTGGCCAAAGTTTAAATTTGAACAAGTTATGTGGCTCAGAAACAGAGAAACAGCAACGTGAGATTAGAAATCTGCAGGCTGCTGCAAATCCATTCACAGAGACTGCTCGCGCAGGTGCGGTTCCCCAGCCCGTGACCCAAGCGGCTCCTTTTCAGTTTTCCCGTGCAGGCGCAGTCACGCACCTGAGTGGAGAGGTTTCCCAACACTGGGTTTGCGCAGGCGCAGTCGCGGACTCGGAACCCCCAGCGACTCCTTTTCTCTGTGAGGCCGAGCGCGCAGGCGCAGTCGGCCGCTTAAAGGTCCCCGCTTCCCAATCTATATGCGCAGGCGCAGTTGCCTGTGGGACCCCAGCGGCTCCTCTTCGGTTTACCCGCGCAGGCGCAGTCACCTGTTTGAAGACAGAGGCTTCACAGCCTCTGCTGCGGGAATCCAGGGAGGAGATTCACGCAGGCGCAGTTACCTGTGGGACCACAGCGGCTCTTTCTCAGTTTTCTCGCGCAGGTGCAGCCGCCTGTTTGGATACAGAGGTTTCACAGCCTCTGCCAGGGGACTCCAAGGAGGAGATTCATGCAGGCGCAGTCACCTGCCTGAAGGAACAAGCTTCCCAGCCCGCTTCTAGAGTGGTCCCCCCCATGATTTGGGACCCTGGGGAGGCAGGGATAGCAATCCCTCTTGCAGGGGACATAGGGAAGGAGCTGGTACCAGGTTTTGGACCTGGAAAGGGAGTTTTTCAGCCATCAGCAGCAGGTGGTGAGGCAATACCTGCCCCCAGCACAGGAGTGGGTAGGGAAAGGGAGACAAACCCAGAGTACCGGCAGGCTGCCAGGTATATTATACAGTCCAGGCTGTTTGCACCATGGGGAGAAGGTTCCCAGCCAGCTAGGGCTGTGACCCAGGCTCAGGGTCCACCAGCCAAAGTTTCCCCCACAGAGACACCCCTCAGAAGGTCTCAGCGGGTCCGCAAGCCCAAGAAAAGATGGTCACCAGAGTACCTGCCACAGAGAGCAGTCTCTTGAGCCTGGGAGGAAACCGAACACAGGGGTCCCCAATCAGCAGCCATAAGCTGCAAGGGACAAGAAGCAGAAGGCAGTCCAGCTTTGCTGCAGGCAGCAGTAATCTGCGACAGTGCCAGAGATCAGCCTGGCCATCCGGAGATGGGCGGCATTTGTATTATAGCTTTGGTTTGATTATCATTTTGAACATAGCATGCTTTTAAGGTGAATTTTAAGTTTAGAATTAACATTTTGTAGTTTTGAGTTTAAGTTTAAAGTTTAAGTTTACAAGTGTGCCAAATGCTTTTATTTTGGTCCGAGGTCGAGGGACCCGACCATGTCTCCACCTAAGGCAGCAGGTCAGTGAGAGACCTGGCTGCATGTCCTTTAAGTTTTTACAGGAGAATGGACCAAGGAGCAGCCCTGTTCGCCCAGCCCGAGCTGGACATCGAATGAAGATATGGATACAGAATGTTGGGGATCACCTCGCCACTGGACAAATCCAGGAGGAGACCCCGCAGCAACCTTTAGGAGAAACCGGACAGGGTCCAGAGGAACTTGCCTACTCCTCCTACGCAGAAGAGTTGGCCCCAGCTAGGTGGGACACGGCCCCAACCCAGCACTATCCTGACCGAAGTTCACTTGCGGGAGACCTCGTTGTTGAGGAGTCATGGTGGGGAAGCGCGGGCGCCTTGTCAGATAGGGATGCGTTCCCCGGGAGTGGGTGGTGATGGCCCGGGAAAGATTGTAAAGGGGAGGGGGAGATCCAACAGTCACGTGGGTGCACTCGGGGAAGGGAGGAACTCACCCGGGGCCCACGGGAAAAGTTAGAGTGTAAGTGTGGCTGGGGAGGATGAGTGGGTGGCCGGATCTGGGATCCAAGTTTGAGTGTGGGGCCAGGGAGAGCCACCACACAGGCACCCATCATTCTCACCAGCCAGTCGAGGGAAGACGGGAGGAGGAGGGACTGGGAGTCGCGATCACATACTCTCCGGTCTCGGTCTATGAAACAGGAGGGGTACCCCGCCTCCACAAAGGGACAAGGGAATGGCTCGGGGCTGGTGGAGCAGACTGTTCTGTAAAATCCATTCTTCTGTTTTTAAAGGTTTAAGACCATTCAAGGGGGGTGGAAGGAACATTTACTGCCCGGGTGGGAAGAGCAATACCCACTTGAATTTCTTGACCCATCATTGGCACGTGATGGTCGGGGCTTATTTAAGCATGTTGTTAAACAAGATTTTTTTAAATTTTGTTACAGCTCCAAGCTGAGCAGAGGCATAGGACCCTCTCCGTGCTTGGGATCATTGTGATTACACTGTATAACCAAGATTGCAACATTTTGTAATATGTTATAATGTAACGAGTGATGCAGGGGTATGAGACCCCTTAGTGTAAATTGATGTATCTGTAGATGCCTACCGTACCATGGTTTTTTCTCAAATTTGAGGGGAATAGACGGGTCGGGGGATCAGTGGTAGGTAGCTATTAGGTAAATACAGGGGATGGTGGTTTGTCGGGGGGTCAGAAAATTTTGCTCACTTCTTCGAGTGGATACTACAAGCAAGTTGGAAGTATCCAAAGGGGGGAATATAGGGGTTCGCAAAATCCCCTCAACCCCAAAGCTACTGGAGATATTAATCTACATCGTGGAAATTGCCTCTGGGTTGGACAATGTTTTAAAAAAATGCCCAGAACCGCAAAAGGCTGTGTTGCAGCACATGGACAACACTGGATTTGAGGAAATTCATGGAAAAATTCGCACACTTTAATTACATTTTATTAAGAAAGTTGTTCCCTGGAGTTTGGTAAATTACAAAGGGGTTTAAAAATGGTCATCAGAAAAGCATGGCCGAGACAATGGGGCTTGGAAAAGCAGCTAGCAGCTTGTAGTATGTCTGTGAGAAAGACCTGCCGATCAAAGGGGGATTCCCTTCTCTACAGAAACAATCGATGTTTGTTTATTGACATAAGGGATTATCCACTTAGGTTGCGGTTATGCTGACCGCAGGACAATAGGCTTCTGTTTGCCTAGCAATTCAACTCCATTCAGAACCCCTTACACACAATGAGACACATTGAAACTCCAGAAAAAGGACTTTTGAAAGAGAACAGTTTGGAATGAATGGGTTTTAAATCACCCATTATTCAGGTGTGTCCCCTTTGGTTAGCCCAGAAACTCCGGATGTAGGCAGGAACACTTCGGCCCCAGAATGCAGACACATTCAAACCACTCCAAGCTTTATTTGAATCAGCCAATCACAGCCTTTCTCTTGTGTATTCAAACTTATCTGCTTAAATTTTGCACACAGACCCTTTCAGCGCCAAACAGCAGGAGCTCGCAGGATATAAAGATAGCTCCTGAGAAGCTATCTCTCTCTTATTTCCTTGGACCACAGGTGAGCAGGTTTCTGACTCCTCAGCAAGGCAATCTAGTAAGGAGTTAAAGGGGGGTGGTAATTTAAGGGAAATTGCGAAGATTGTTTAATTAACATTGTCGCCATTTATCCCTCATTTTGCCATCTGTCTTCCCCTATTTACGCAATTGTACAGTGATTACTAAAATCGTGTGGTGTCATTTTCTTTAGTTTAATAAAGTTTGACTTTCTCACATCCAGACCAGTTGTCCGTTTTAATATATGTCATTAATTATAAGTCCTCCAGTCAGAACTGGAAGGGTGGGTTTAGCAATTCGAAACCGCTGTTTGGGATTGGTCAGAGTGTAGTAGCAAAAGGCTGCCTGACCAGGTGAATTACCGTAAACCAGGTAAAGGAAGGTAAATTACCGTAAACCACAGAAAAGATGCCCCCCTACACGGGGAACCCCGCTGATGAGACCTGGCATGAAAACAGTTGGCTTGCTTGCTTGCAGCTGCAGGTCAATGAGGACTGAAGAGATTTAAACAGGCAGCATTTGCAGGCTGCAGGACCTTGTTGATGAAGGCTTGGGGGAACTTTTTGAAGGCTTAGGCACAGCTGTAGAAAGTTGGAGCCTCACACACTTCTCCAGTGTGAGCTCCTGGGAAGCCCCATCTCACCACCCTAACTCAGCGCCTCCTCAACGGAGGCATCTGCCAGAAGCATGGGAGGCCTTTGGTACCTTCACTTCCTGGCATTAGAGGATCTCCAACAGCAGAGGAGGCTGGAGCAACTCCAGCAACAGCATCACCAGCTACACCAGCAGCAGTAGCAGGAGCGACAGGCTGCGGCTCAGCCACCTGAGGCAGCACAGGCCAGAAGGGACCAGTGCATGGAAGACTGTCGGCGCAGGAGATACCCCCTAAACAGGGTGTACAGACACAGGGTCAGCTACCTCAGCATGACTGAGCAGCAGTGCCAGAGGCGGCTCCAAATTTCACGAGAGGTTGTGACTGACATCTGCGCAATGCTGCGGCAAGACCTGGAGCCCAGAGCACCAGGTCCACACTACTTGCCAGTGGCCATCAAAGTCACCACCGCACTCAACTTTTATGCCTCAGGCTCCTTCCAGGGATCAGCAGCAGACATCAGCGGCATCTCCCAGGCTGCCGCACGCACATGCATCATGCAGGTAACCGATGCCCTCTTTGTCATCGCGCACAATCACATCCATTTCACCAGGGATCGCGCAAGTGTGAGGGCGTGAATTCGCTCAGCTGGCAGACTTTCCAAGGGTGCAGGGTGTCATTGGCTGCACACATGTGGCCCTTAGGGCACCCCACCGCAATCCAGGAGTTTTTGTCACCCGCAAGGGCTTCCACTCACTTAACGTTCAGCTGGTGTGTGACCACAAGAAGGTGATTTTGCATGTTTGTGCCAGGTTCCCTGGCAGCTGCCATGACTCCGTCATACTGCACCAGTCTACTGTGCCTCCGCTATTCAGTCCGCCAAATGAACTTCAAGGATGGCTACTTGGAGAAAAGGGATATCCCCTGCGCTCTTGGCTAATGACAACGTTGAGGAGACCAGCCAGCGAAGCTGAGGAGCGCTACAACTCCAGCCAAATTACCACCAGATGCATTATCGAGCAAACCATCGGATTGCTGAAGATGCGCTTCAGATGCCTCGATAGATAAGGTGGAGCTCTACAGTACTCATCAGCCAGGATCTCCAAAATCGTTGTGGTATGCTGTGTGCTTCACATGGCACAGCATCGTAGCTTGCCGATTCCACAGGACAAAGAGGCTCCTCACAGAGCCGCCTTGGATGAGGATGATGCTGAGGAGGAGGAGGAGGAGGACAGAAATGAGCATCCTGCAGAGGCCCGCCAACCAGCGGCACCAGTGCGCGAGAACATTGCTGGGCGGAATGTAAGGAACGCACTCATCCTGGGCAAATTTGCGTAGCCTGGTACATCAAACACTGCAGCCTCACTGCTTCTTAACTGACCATGGACAGTGGCCCATGCCTACACTTTCCTACCTCTTTGACCAGCTTGCTGTCATCTGCAAATTATCTTAAGGCCTCTATGTGACATCCCCATTCGCCAAATGACAGACGCCATAACTGCAGCAGCTGGCACCAGATTTTTTATGTACAGGAAAATGATGGCATTAAAACTATTTACAAGACTGGATGGTGGAATAATTATGTGAATGTGAGCATAGAGAGAGACGGAATGGGTAAGGGTGCATGGATGTGACTGTGAAGTGGGATGTGGAAGAAGAGATTGCTGAAGCTGAGTGCTGTTGGGGAAAGGCAATGGGGATGAGGTTAAGGGTGATGGAAACTTCATACTTGCTTTCCCTGTGCGGTGAAGGTCATGGAAGCACTTCCTGCACTGCAGCCAGGTGCGACACCCAGAGAGTTTACCTCTGCTGCCACCTCCATCCAGGCAGCCGTGGACTCTTTGGGAGGCCTTTTCCTCCCTGAGCGAGGGTAGAGGACCTCCCTGTGGGCCCTTACCCCATCCACCAAGGTCTGCAATGACGTCTCGTTGAATTTGGCCGCAGCTCGGCCTCTGCCGCTGGCAGCAGCTGGTGCAGGCTCCTCTGCCATTGTGCAAGAGTGGTTGAGAAGCTTGCAGAGGTGGAGAAGCTTGCTGGACACTTTGAAAGCACCATGAATGATGACATCATACTGTGGGGCTTTCTGACACGAATTGGACAATTAGCAAGGCTGCCCACATGCTGGGAATTAATTGGCCACTTGAGGGAAAATTGCGTGGAGCTGGCTGACACATTTTTTTGTGCGTCAGAAACCCCACATTCGGGGAAACCCGACCATTTCCCACACAAGCCAAAAATCGGGCCCATTGTTTTCATTCAGCGAGTCACTACTCATGCATTAGTAACTTAGTGATTTACACACCAACTTTAATGGAATCCTCTTTGCTGCAATACTAAAGTTGGGGTGTAAGTACAGCATGTGGGTTCTGAAAATAAAACCTCAACAGCTAGTGACTGCAGACCACGGCGCAAATCTCTTACCTCTGTGTAAATGTGGGCTGCAAGAATTCAGGTTTCTGAGCTCACATTTCCTTCCACGTGTAGTGTTGTGGTGTCATGCTGTAAATGGTTTGATGAAGCCTCTCCCACCATTCAGCAGCTTTACAGTACTCATGAAATCTCCGGCTCTTCTCCAAAATCTACTCACATTTGTGCAGTACTTTGCCAACATTTGTGGTAAGTCTTTTTTTTATTGTTTCTATTTTGTATTGCACATCACTTCCCTGAATTATTTAACAAACGTATTCAATTGTGTGAAAGTTCACAAACTTTCAGAATGTTTCCATCTATTGGTGCAAATGCTATCAAATACATGAGAAATTGCAAATCATCTCAGCTGCTTGCATATTTACATTAACACAATAAATGCAGATGTACTATAAAATTTCGCCAAACATATTTTAATTCTGACAATAATTATTGTGTATTCATCCACCTGTTCTCCTTTTATCTGTGAATCAGCTTGGCAATACAAGGATGTGAAACCATCTGAAGCAAAAATAAAACACATTACCTGCTTCTATTTTGGAAGGAAGGACAGATCGAAATGAAGGAAAAAATGGAAGGAAGGAAATAAAGAACGAAAGTTGCATTCATATAGAACCTTTCATGGCCTCAGAATGTCCCAATGTATTTCACGGCCAAAGAAGTACTTTTGAAGTGTAGTTATTGTTGTAATACAGGGAATGTAGCAGCCAATCTGCACATGGCAAGACCCCACAAACAGCGATGAGAGAAATGACCAAATAATCTGTTTTAGTGGTGCCGGTTGAGGGACGAATGTCGACCAGAACATTAGGAGAATTCCCTTGCTCTTCTTTGAATAGTGCCACAGTATCTTTTAGGTTCACCTGAGAGGGCAGATGTGGTTTAACAGCTCACCCGAAAGGGGACACAATTCAATGTACACAGTTGTAATAGGCACTTGCTGCACACAATTACAACAGACATATTTACACTAAAATTGTTGACAAAATAGGGCGTTAGGATACAATACATTGCTATGTATACATCAAACTGCTCCACAGACATTACATACAGTGCGGAGACCACAGCAATCGGAATGGCAACAACCTGTAGAAGTACAAATTTTACAATGAATTGGATGCAATTATTGGTTAATGTACACAAACTCAGCCAGTATTCACCCATACTACCATATATGCTCTACCATGTGAGTCATTATCAGAGCACCAACAGCCACAACTGCACGCACAGTCTACCGAGAATGAAAGAAGCATTAAAGATAGCCAGTGCACCGAGGCAGCCAGCTACACAATGTGGTGAGTAGAAAGGCAGTTCAAACAATCAAAGGGATTTGCTGAGGCCAGGGTCATAGTTATTGTATTTTAAAAATCTTTCCCAGTTGTATCAGAAGCAAAAGATATTTACATGGGTTCTTGCTGAACTTAAGAACATAGGAACATAAGAATTAGGAGCAGGAGTAGGCCATACGGCTCTTCAAGCCTGCTCCACCATTCAATAAGATCATGGCTGATCTTTGACCTCAACTCCACTTTCCCGCACAATCCCCATATCTCTTGATTCCCCTAGAGTCCAAAAATCTATCTATCTCAAGCTGGAATATACTCAATGATTCAGCATCCACAGCACTTTGGGTAGATAATTCCAAAGATTCACAACCCTCTGAGTGAAGCAATCCCTCATCTCAGTCTTAAATGGCCAGCCCCTTATCCTGAGACTATGGCCCCTAGTTCTAGACTCCCCAGCCAGGGGAAACAGCCTCTCAGCATCTACCCTGTCAATCCCCCGCAGAATCTTGTATGTTTCAATGAGATCACCTCTTATTCTTCTAAACTCCAGAGAGTATAGGCCCAATCTACTCAATCTTTCCTCATAGGACAACCCTCTCATCCCAGGGATCAATCTAGTGAACCTTCATTGCACCGCCTCTAAGGCAAGTATGTCCTGCCTCAGATAAGGAGACCAAAACTGTGCACAGTTCTTCAAGTATGGTCTCACCAAAGCCTTGTATAATTGTAGTAAGACTTCCTTATTCTTGTACTCCAACCCCCTTGCAAGAAAGGCCAACATGCCATTTGCCTTCCTAATTCCAATAAGATCATGGGTGATCTTCAACCTCGACTCCACTTTTTTTTAATTCATTGATGGGATGTGGCCGTCGCTGGCTAGGCCTGCATTTAGTGCAAATCCCTAATTGCCCTTGAGAAGATGGTGGTGAGCCGCCTTCTTGAACCGCTGCAGTCCATATGGTGTAGGTACACCCACAATGCTGTTAGGAAGGGAGTTCCAGGATTTTGGCCCAGCGATAGTGAAGGAACGGCAATACAGGTCCAAGTCAGGATGGTATGTGGCTTGGAGGGGAACTTGTAGGTGGTGATGTTCCCATGCGTCTGCTGCCCTTGTCCTTCTAAGTGGTAGAGGTCACGGGTTTGGAAGGTGCTGTTGAAGGAGCTTTGGCGAGTTGCTGCAGTGCATCTTGTAGGTGGTACACACTGCAGCCACAGTGCGCCGGTGGTGGAGGGAGTGAATGTTGAAGGTGATGGATGGAGTGCCAATCAAGCGGGCTGCTTTATCCTGAATGGTGTTGAGCTTCTTGAGTGTTGTTGGAGCTGCACTCATCCAGGCAAGTGGAGAGTATTCCATCACACTCCTGACTTGTGCCTTGTAGATGGTGGAAAGGCTTTGGGGAGTCAGGAGGTGAGACACTCACCGCAGAATTCCCAGCCTCTGGCCTGCTCTTGTAGCCACAGTATTTATATGGCTGGTCCAGTTCAGTTTCTGATCAATGGTAACCCCCAGGATGTTGATAGTGGGGGATTCAGTGATGGTAATGCCATTGAATGTCAAGGGGAGATGGTTAGAGTCTCATTTGTTGGAGATGGTCATTGCCTGGCACTTGTGTGGTGCGAACGTTACTTGCCACTTGTCAGCCCAAGTCTGAATATTGTCCAGGTCTTGCTGCATATGGACACGGACTGCGTCAGTATCTGACAAGTCTCGAATGGTGCTGAACAGTGTGCAATCATCAGCGAACATCCCCACTTCTGACCTTATGATGGAGGGAAGGCCATTGGTGAAACAACTGAAGATGGTTGGGCCTAGGACACTGCCCTGAGGAACTCCTGCAGTGATGTCATGTGATTGAGATGAATGACCTCCAACAACCACAGCCAACTTCCTTTGTGCTAGGTATGATTCCAACCAATGGAGAGTTTTCCCCTTGATTCCCATTGACCAGTTTTGCTAGGGCTCCTTGATGCCATACTCGATCAAATGCTGCCTTGATGTCAAGGGCAGTCACTCTCACCTCACCTCTTGAGTTCAGCTCTTTTGTCCATGTTTGGACCAAGGCTGTAATGAGGTCAGGAGCTGAGTGGCCCTGGCGGAACCCAAACTGGGTGTCAGTTAGCAGGTTATTGCTGAGTAAGTGCCACTTGATAGCACTGTCGACGACACCTTCCATCACATTGCTGATGATTGAGAGTAGACTGATGGGACGGTAATTGGCCGGGTCGGATTTGTCCTGCTTTTTGTACACAGGACATACTTGGGCAATTTTCCACATTGCCGGGTAGATGCCAGTGTTGTAGCTGTACTGGAACAGCTTGGCTAGGGGCGCAGCTAGTTCTGGAGCCCAAGTCTTCAGTACTTATTGTACCTGCATGCTAACTTTCTGTGTTTCCTGTACGAGGACACCTAAATCTCTCTGAACATCAACATTTAATAGTTTCTCACCATTTAAAAAATATTCGGCTTTTCTATTCTTCCAACAAAAGTGAATAACCTCACATTTCTCCACATTATACTCCATCTGCCAACTTATTGCTCACTCACTTAATCTGTCTATATCCCTTTGCAGGCTCTTTGTGCCCTCCTCACAGCTTACTTTCCCATCTAGCTTTGTATCATCAGCAAACTTGGATACATTGCACTCGGTCCCTTCATCTAAGTCATTAATATAGATTGTAAATAGCTGAGGTCCAAGCACTGATCCTAGCGGCACCCCACTAGTTATAGCTTGCCAATCTGAAAATGATCCATTTACCCCTATCCCTCCTCTCTGTTTTCTGTCCATTAACCAATCCTCTATCCATGCTAATTTATTATCCCCAACCCCATGTGTCCTTATTTTACATAGCAACCTTTTATGTGGCTCCTTTTGGAAATCCAAATACACTACATCCACTGGTTCTCCTTTATCTACCCTGCTAGTTACATCCTCAAAAAACTCGAATAGATTTGTTAAATATGATTTCCCTTTCATAAAGCCATGTTGACTCTGCCTAATCATATGATTTTCAAAGTGCCCTGTTACCACTTCTTTAATAATGGGTTCCAGCATTTTCACAACTGATATCAGGCCAACTGGCATGTAGTTCCCTGTTTTCTCTCTCCCTGCATTCTTGAATAGCGGAGTTACATTTGCTGCCTTTCAATCCACTGGGACCATTCTAAAATCTAGGGAATTTTGGAAGATCACAACCAATTCAAACACTATCTCTGCAGGTCCAGGGTATTTGTCAGCTTTTAGTCCCATTAGTTTCTCAAGTACTTTTTCTCTACTGATATTAATTACTTTAAGTTCCTCACTCTTATTAGCCCCTTGGCTCCCCACTATTTTTGGTATGCTTTTTATGTCTTGTACTGTGAAGACAGATACAAAATATTTGTTTAAAGTCTCTTCCATTTCCTTATTCCCCATTATAATTTCACCTGTCTCAGCCTCTAAGGGTTGTGCTTACTTTTGCTACTCTTTTCCTTTTTACATACTTGTAGAAGCTATTACAATCAGTTTTTATATTGTAAAGACTTAATGGTCAGAAGTAGTCATTTAAAAAATTTTCATTGAATTGTTCTATTCACTGTTTAAAGTATGGAAGTACAGGAAACTTTCTGGTATCCAGCACTGACGGGACCGAGCTGGTGCCGTTAGATCAAAACTGCCGTATAAACCAGCGGCAATGTTAAAACATACAGAGCTTTTCAGCTCCGTGTGAATCAACAAACCCTGTTGCTTAGCAACAGCTTCAAAACAGTCAGCTGCAAGCGTCTCTAGCTGAAGCTGTTGCTTAGCTACAGACCTTGCAGAGCCTGACTGGGAAAAAAAAAGCAACGAGAAGTAAAAAAAACTTATAGAAAACAGCTCCTGAATTTTGCCGGTAGATAGAGCTTTCCGGACTTTTAACCTCCGGTTAAACGAAAGTTTCCTGTATTTGAATATGCACCTCCAGTGTTCACATGTAACATTTTTATGGCTTAACTGTTTGATCCTCCTTTTTTATTACACAGTGATTAGAGTTATTCGTTAAGCAAGCACAGTGCTATGTGTTCTGATATGCATGAGCAAAGTGCGTTCTATTGCTAAAATACTACCTGTTACCTAAATGTGTGTTGCTATATGTCTGCATGGTATGTTTGTTGCACTGCACTGTGCCTTTCTATTAACATTCAATTCCTCCTTCGTTGTTCCCAAAGGTATGTGCCATTGTATTATAGAAAATAATTCAGTGTTCTTTGCTGACCACTTTTATTGGAATCCTCAAATTCTGAAGCTTGTATTATTGTGGATAAAATACAGTAATATCTAATTATTCTGGTAACATTCAACACATTCCTCAAAGTATTTTTTTGTAGTGAATATTGACACCAGTGTCAGCCAATGAGTTGGAGGAGAGGCGGGTTTTGTGGTTTTCATTTATGGAGTCAAGTACAGCAGGATTATTTCTACAGCAAAATGCAGTGAGTGGAGGATAGTTACATAATACAAATTATGTGAATAAATCAATCCCAGTTACTTACAGCAGTGATTGACGGTTGAATTACCTAACCATCTCCATTCCGGCCGGGACTAGTGTGCACTATATGAAGCCTGTTTTTTTTTTACACTGTTTTTGCCAGATTCCCTGAAAGGTTTAGATGATGAAGGAAAACCACTGTTGTTTTGCAGTTTTTTTTTAATTCAAATCTTTAATTATTGAGTCAACAGTTGGTATTTGATGAAAAATAGCTGACACTGACCATTTTAATCTACACACGAAAGCATTAATTTTCATCGACTTAGCCACTGATTATTCTGCAGCTAAATCTAGTACATCACTTGCATCCATTACTTTTGAACTATACTATATACAAGAGTAAATTCAATCATGTTGTATTCCCAGTGTAGAGCCTTGCTTAATAAGAGCACAGGTAGCACTTGGGGGTCTCAGCATTATATGGCTGAATTCTGTGAACTATGCTCCCATCAAGTGAGGCTCTGTGCCAGGATTGCAGCATTGCTATATTTACCCTATTGAATAAAGCTCCAATTATCATAGTTCACCAAGGGAAAAGTAAAATAGATAAAGACCCACATTTATGCAGTACCTTAACACATCTCTAAAAATGACTGAAAGTGCTTCACCTACAATTATGACTTTGAAGGGCAGTAATGGTTGTTTGCAGGCAAATAAGTAATAGAGGTACACGTCGTAGGCAAAGTGCACACTATACATATACCACAGGGCACTAAATGCACAGAAGCTGGGAACATGCGAGTTACTGAGTGCTGGCAGTGCGTATGTGCAATAGTTTGAACCTGATCGCAATTATCCTAGGTTAGGTACAGTCAGTGAAATGGAAGCTTCCCTTTGGGTGCAATTTTTGTAATCTGCTCAATCCTATCGAGTGCTGTAATAGAAACTAGGTCAGTTTCCAGAGCTGCCGAAACCTACAGCAATAATATTTTTATTTTGACACAGCTTGAATTATAGAAAAGAAAGACTTGTATTTATATAGTACGCTTCATGTCCTGAGATCATTCCAAAACACTTCAGAATCAATGAACTATTGATACAGTAGACAATCATATCAGCCAAGTTCCACAATAGAAATGAAACAAATGACCAGTTCATCTGTTTTTGGTGAGGTTGGCTAAGGGCTAAATGTTGGCCAGGAAATGGGGGATTTCCCCCATTCTTCTTGAATAGTGCCATGGAATCTTTTGGCTGGAATTTTCCCAGTGCCACATGTGCAGGTTTGAGGGCGGGTCGGCAGTTAAATTTGTGGAAATTGACAGCGCGTCGGAAACCTGCTGTCATCTCGCCGACTTCCACATTAAACTTGGGCGCATTTCGAGGTGGGCGACCTCATTGAGGTACTTAACTTGTTGAGAAACCTTTAACTGACTTTTTAACCTCAGGTTTTGGCTTTCATTTCTTGCACACAGGATCCACGGAGAGGTGGAAACTCAGTGACCATGGTGCAAGTCCATTATGTGACAGCTGGAAAAAAACACAAATACTCCCACATTACACCTGCTTCCTTGCCTAATGGAAAGGCTCTTGCTGACTCCATTTTGTGCGGTGATTTAGCTGTCAGGAGTTTGCAGGTCATTTCTGCAACTGCAGAAGCCACTCTCACCACATTGCTAGTCACTATCACAACATTGAAGGATTGGGCCTCTGATCTCCACTTTACCTGCCATTTATTAGATCAGCATGGGTGCCGCTTATGCTGTCTCACCTTGGACCTCAGAAATGGACCAAGATGAACCCCAGCACCAACACCAGCCACACCAGTAGCAACCACAACAGCAGCCTTCTCCTCAACAATGCTCCACAGGAGAGAGGGGGTCAACACAGGGCTGCACCATGCCGGAGACAATACCCCCAACACAGGGTATACAGACAGTGGATGCACTTCCTGGACATGACCGAGCAGCAGTGCTTCAGGAGGCTCAGGCTATCGCGCCAGGTCATTGCAGATATTTGTAGCTTGCTGGAGCAAGACGTGCTGCCTGGAGGAGCTGGTGGACTAAAGGACCTGGTGGACACGCCTTACCAGTGGCTGTCAAAGTCACCGCCGCCCTCAACTTCTTTGTCTCAGGCTCCCTCCAGGGATCTGCAGCAAACACTTGCAGGATCTCGCAGTCGGCCGCCCACAGATGCATCACCCAGGTGACTGATGCCATGTTTCACAAGTCAGCCACTTATGTGAACTTTGCCACTGATGAAGCCAGTGTTACTGAACGGGTGCTCGGCTTTGTGGCTCTGGCTGGCTTCCTACAGGTGCAGGGTGTCATCTGTTGTGTATGTAACCTGTTCCACCTTAAGAGAGCTTAAGCCTGTTCCACCTTAAGAGATGTACTACTTTCTCAGGCTGCTGTAGACGTAATACCGGGGGTGAACACACCGGTATATAAGCACTGTGCAGTAATCTTGTATTCAGTATAGTCCCTACCTCCAACCAGTAAAGACCTGTTTTATTGTTACTCATTAGTCTGTGTCTTAATTAACTAAATAGCTCACAGACTTAACACTGGCGACGAGTCAGGTTTTTACCCTGCGGCAGTTATTCCACGGCGGTTGAAGAGAGGTTTCAAACCACACCACCACACTGGAAGCGACAGGCATTAGGACCCTGAAGCCTCCATCAGCTTGTGAACCGGAGTAGAAGACAGGGCTGGGGAAGACAGAGGTACAGGGCGATAGCGATCGGCAGATAAGGGCCGGGCCGCTTTGAAGTGAGGGGCGCAGCCGGGCCATCGATCGCAACCACCGATAAGGGCCGCACTCGGGCTGAAAGGGCAGCGGCTGCAGAAATTGAAGGCGCGAGAGCCGCGGTGCACAGCGCGGGCCATCGATCGCGATCGGGAGATAAGGGCTTTGGAGTGCGAGGCGCAGCCGGGCCATCGATCGCAAGCACTGATAAGGGCCGGGCCGCTTTCAAGTGCGAGGCGCAGCCGGGCCATCGATCGCATCCGCTGATAAGGGCCGCACTCGGGCGATCGCGGCGAAGATAATGGCCGCACTCGGGGGCTGAAGGGAGACGGCGTCAGGGGACGGGTGAAGACCGCCAAGCGCGGGAAAACCGCCATTTTGTGGGCGGAGGACGACGGCAAGAGCGGGAAGCCGCCATCTTTGATAACAAGTAAAGAAAATAAAATCTGAGAAATTGCAAATCTACAATGCCTAAACACGGGAATATTAGCACCTTTGATAGTGACCTCGAAGATTGGGCCATATATGTTGAAAGAGTAAAAAATTATTGTAAGGCCAATAACATTCGTGACCAAGATAAAGCTCTAACATTATTAAATTTAATGGGTGCGAAGACATACGGGCAATTGAAACACCTGTTATCACCAGATGAACCGGCGGATAAGACGTTCGATGAGATTGTTACTGTCCTGAAAGATCATCTAAACCCCACGCCGCTGATGCTAGCGGAACGATTTAAATTTTATGACAGAAGGCAGCTACAGCATGAAAGCAATGCTGAATATTTGCTGGAATTGCGTAAATTAGCGAAATATTGCCAGTTTGGAACGGGACTGACAGATGCACTACGAGACAAATTTGTGTGTGGTTTATTTAAACAGGATACACAAAAGTGACTGCTCGAGGAGAATGAACTGACGCTTGAGAAGGCGGTCACTATGGCAGCAGCACACGAAGCCGCAGCGAGAGGCACGGCAGTAATGCAGCTACGGTCACCGGAGCTCAGTGCACACAAATTGGGTGAGAGTTCTGGCAAATGTTATCATTGTGGAAAGACAACGCATGATCAGAACCAGTGTTGGTTTAAAAACCAAGAATGTAGAACTTGTGGTAGGCTTGGACACATAGCTAGAGTATGCAGGTCAGGGAAGAAGACCAGCAACAAGAAGTCACCGCAAGGAAAATACGCAAAAGTACACAAGATGGCCGAACAGGAGTCCGATTCAGACGCTAGCAGTAATGAACTGGCTGGCTTAAGCAGTATTGAACTGGCTAGCTTAAGGGTACTCAACGTTGGTAAGGGTGCAGACCTCCAGACAATTTGGGTTACTCTTCAGATAGAAGGAGTCCAAGTAAAAATGGAATTGGACACTGGATCGGCATTGTCGGTCATGAATAAGAAAGATTACAGAAGGTTATTCCAACATATTCCCCTACAGGATACGGAGATTATATTGACAACCTACACGGGGCAGAGAGTGTACCCCATCGGGACAATAAAGGTTGCAGTGGCCAACAAGGGCGAAGGAAGTCAAATAATGGACTTATATGTGCTACCGGAGGGAGGTCCACCACTACTAGGCCGGGAGTGGTTTAGAAACATAAATATGGACTGGCATTCGCTAAAAGCCATAAAGAGTGAGAACTCGGTGCAGATAATCAGCCCAGACTCTAGAACTGATGATGGTAAGACCAACCCATGTGCAAAAGACAAAGTTTCAGCACAGAATTCCACTGAGCAACAACAACATAGTTTAACAGAGAATTCTGAGTCTGTCAAGTCTACTGATATGCACATTTTTGAGGGACACTGGGCTCGAACTCAACTCCATTTCAAACTACAACAGCAATTAGAACAAATGATTCGCCGTTTTGAGCAAGAGATGAATGAAATAAAAAAGTTCTTTGTTACAGAGTGGGAGAATCTGGAAAGGCAACAGAAGCAACTGATGGAGAAAATGGAGCAGGAGCACACCAACCATCTGCGCGAGGAGGCCGAACGAATCAAAGCTGATTCAGGTTCTGAAGGTGCGTGCCATAATCTGGTGTCAGAAGAGTTAACGGTCAGCCAACTCCTTCATATGCTGAGGGACAAGACTCTGAAATGGGAAAAACTTGAACACGAGCTGCGATCTTCAAAGAAAAAGGGTTCGGAGCTCTCAAAAGTCATTGAGATGGCTGATGTGACGACACAGACTGAAACGACTGCAACAGAGCAGCCATTGGATGCCAAAAGTACGCTGACTCACGTCAATGTAGAACAACAGACCGCTGAAACAGCTGCTCCGGTAGAGGGATTGCATAGTCCGATCAATCAATCTCCAAAGGAAGTTGAAGTATTAAAATCACAAATGAGGTCACTAGTAAACGACTTGCTGAAAGCCCAGAAAAAGCTGGATGCAGAGGTACACATGAAGAAGTCTCTTCAGGAAAGATGTCTGGATTTGGAACAAGAGCTGGCTAACGTCCAGCTGGGTATGGAGGAAATAGACGACCCTCTCACTGGTCTAGCTCAGGACGACACCGAATATTACCATGACCTGGTGGACGACACCGAATATTACGATGTCCTGTCCTGCCCAGCTTGTAACTTCGACTCCCAAAGTGCAGAAATCATGGAGGAGCACCAAAAGTCTACGGAACATCGGGAGAAGCTGGCTCTATGACGGAAACAGGAGGAAGAGAAGGAGGAACTGCGCATGCAGCTGGCAGCTGTGGCAGCTGACAATGGAGCCCAGAGAGTCTCCAAGAAGCAGAAAAGGAAAAGTAAAAACAGAAGATGACCCATCTGAACCATTATCACCTCTACCAGATCACACACGTGGTCCCTCCGAACGGAGCCAAGTCAGTTCGGAAGTTCAAGCTGTTAAATCCATGAAAGGACTATTGAATGAGTAACATGAACCGACTACACCACAGAGATTGAATCTGTGAACTGTTTTCCGCAGAGACTGAATCTGTGATATGTTACGTTAAACATGAAGTTATATATGTATATATGTTATTACGTTATGTTAAATGGGGGGGATGACTATAAAGCTAAGAAGGGAGGAGTGTTGTGTATGTAACCTGTTCCACCTTAAGAGAGCTTAAGCCTGTTCCACCTTAAGAGATGTACTACTTTCTCAGGCTGCTGTAGACGTAATACCGGGGGTGAACACACCGGTATATAAGCACTGTGCAGTAATCTTGTATTCAGTATAGTCCCTACCTCCAACCAGTAAAGACCTGTTTTATTGTTACTCATTAGTCTGTGTCTTAATTAACTAAATAACTCACAGACTTAACATCATCGACTGCATACGTGGCCATCAAGGCACCCCCACATCACTGAGGAGTGTTTATGAACCGCAGGGGCTTCCACTCCCTCAATGTGCAGCTCGTCTGTAACCATAAAAAGATCATACATGCAGATTCCCTGGCAGCTGTCATGTCACTTTCATGCTGTGCCAGTCCACCCTCCCTCAGCTCTTCGCACCTCCAAACAGACTTACCGGCTGGCTGCTTGGAGACAAGGGCTATCTACTGAAGACATGGTTGATGACAATGTTGAGAAGGCCGAGGAGCGCTATAATGACAGCCACGTGCACACCAGATGTGTCATAGAGCAAGCAATTGGCATGAAGAAGATGCGCTTCAGATGCCTTGACAGATCTGGTGGAGCCCTTTAGTACGCCCCAGCCTGGGTCTCCAGAATCATCGTGGTATGCTGCGCACTGCACAACATAGTGCACCAGCAAGGATTGGAGCTGCAGGAGGAGCAAGACACAGAGCACACAGCCTCTTCGGAGGAGGAGGAACCCGAGGTGGAGATGGCACCAGCAGCAGCGCACATTGCTGCCCGGGAGGCCCTGGATGGCTTCATAATGGTCCGGTTTACTTAACTTGCACCAGTCCACCCATATGGCTCCCAGATGCTGTACCAACTTCCACCCTGCCCCAACAACACCACAAAGCATCCCTACAATGACCAAGCCATTCCTCTGACCCAAACTCCCATTGTTCAAGGTTAACTAATGTCTCACCATTCACTCCAAGTGACAAAGCCACTTCCCAGGTAGCAGGCAAAAATGGACAAGACAGGAAAGTTGTGCAAAGAAATAAATTTATGCACGCCAGAAATATAACTGAAACATAACAATAACATTTTGTCAAATACCCACATGCATACCCTTGCGCATCTATGATTGTGTCTTTTTTCTTTTCCAAGTGCTTCTATGAGGTCCAACCACTGTGGCTTCAGCAGAGGTAGAGGCAGGCTGCTCACTTCCCTGCTGCGACTGCTTTGACACTTTTGGCGGACGTCCTCTGGGTTTTGGAGCCTGTGAGGGCCCCGCCAAAGACTGCTCCTCCTGCGACTGTGCAGAGGCAGACTCGGCCATCAGGATCCAAGGCAGCATGTGGGGCTCTGACTGAGGGGGAGGCAATGGGGGAGAAGTGTGAGTGCTTTGAAAAGAGCCCCCACTTCCATGTCCCCTCTCACCATCATCCCTCTCATGGGCCACCTGCACTTCCCTGCTAGCAAGGAGCTGGAGAGCACCTTGCTGCACAGCAGTGAGACGATGAACATCCAAGTCTACATTGTTATCTCTTCTCGAGATGAGGTCAATGAGTGTCTGCAATCTGCTGTTCACAGCAAGCATGTTTTCATTGGGCTGGCGGATTTGTTGCTCCATGCAGGTGGCCATCCTTTCCATGGAACAGCACATCATCACCATGGGCCTGCGATATGGTGATGCTCATGTTGGAGATGGACTCCTCCATTCTCTGTACAGTCACACACATCACGGCTGCAAAAGCTGCCAGAGCCTCACGCATTTGTTGCTGCTCCTCCAAGATCACCTGCTTTCTCGCTGGCGTCTGAAGTTCAGCATCTGCCTGCAGCTCAGCAGAGCTTGGAGCATCCCGCATCCTCCAGCAAGGAGTCTCCACTGCTGTCCCTGTCGCCACCATCTGCTCTTGCTCACTTGTGATGTGAGAGACACCAGGTGACAATAGTACTCTATCTCACGTAGGATCCACTGAGGTGTGTGTATCTGTGCTGGTGCTGGGTGTGCTTGGGTCTGCTGACGGTGCACCATCAGAGGCTGAAGCTTCCTCTGAGGAGTTGTCTTCCTCCTCTGGATGGACAGTGGAGGGGGGGGGGGGCGGGGGGCACCTGATGGACCTGTGGTAGAGTAAAGAGATGCATTAGAAGTGTTATGATAAGAATGGGTAACATTACCCTTATGCACATGAACATTCACTGGCTGCTGATATCAGTCACCATATGGGTGATTATTGTATGCCGTGTGGCTATATGAGATGTAATTCTGTCACCTGGTTGCTGGGAGGTCCCACTCTCTGACTCCCACCGCCAGCAGCTCTGCAACTCCAGAGATTTCTAGGGCCTCCTTCTCTGCTGGAATCAAATTTGTGAAGAATGGAGGACCACCTCCGGTTCTCTGCCTCACCCTATTGTTCTGGGCTCTCTTCCCCTGCAAGGAGAGAAAGAAAAGTTTGAGTGAGAGTGATGGAATGAGTGTAAGGAATGTGTATGTTACATCTGTTGAGGGTGACTATGAGGGAGTAGCGTGCCAATGCCAAATGGCCTCCTTCTGTGGTGTTACTTGCTATGATTGCATTAGGATGAGGGTGTCAGTGATGGTTAGTCAGATGGGGATGTGAGTAGGAACATAGACAGAGAGGGATGGGTGCACCTGCAAGGTAGGTTGGTGTGAGGAGTGATGTGCAGGAGTAGGCTTAGGAAGGCAGCGTGATGGGGTTGGGGTGACACGCACATCAGGATGTAGGTGAGTGTGGCATTGCACTCACCATTCCTGACCTCATGAGTTCATTGAATCTCTTGCAGCACTGGATCCACATCCTGCTCACCCCATCCCTGCTTCTGACCTCCTCTGCAATCACTAGCCCTGCCCTCTTAGTGTCTTTTGCTGGTCTTTTTCAGCCATCCGCAGCGAAGAGGACCTCCCACCGTGCTCTTACTCCCTGGACCAGCACTTCCAGGGATGCATCTGGGAATCTTGGCGCTGCCTTCTGTCTTTGTGCCTCCATGACCCACAGAATTTTCAATGTTATTCAGCAATTTTGAGCTCTTGAAATCATCTTGAACACTCCTACAGCAACCTTCAAATGAGATGTGTGCAAGGCTGCTTTAAATATCTGCACTGAAAACGAGTCATCGGTGACGTCATCAGACCCATTCCATTTAATTGGGCTGGGAAACCAGCATGACTGTTTCAATTGATGCCATGGAGTTAAACACGCAGTGCAGAACGCGCTGTTGAAATTTTTGGGATGGCAATCCACTACGCGGCCCACATGCACCTGACCCAACTCCAACGTAAAGATTCCAGCCTTTATGTCTACTTAAGCAGGAAGATGGTGCCTCAATTTAATGTTTCAGCTGAAAAAGGTTCTTCTTACAATGCAGCAGTATCGGAATACTGCACTGAGTTACCAGCACTCAAATCCTGGGTTATATTGGAGGTCCTGGGATAATTGGTATGAATTAGTGAGGGAGTTCCATGTTTGTAGCTTTGTATCCAGATTTATTCATTTTTCTTCCCCCTTATGTTTTCCCTTGTTATTGCCTCCTTGTACTTATCGCCCCTCAGTTGTGTGTCTCAGTGTAAGACAAGAAAAAACTAAAATGCCCAGCATCCATTGCACTGGCTCATTTATTTGAAAATCTCTAAGTATATTGACAAACATACATCAAAAACTACTTTGTTGTGTCCCTCACATACCTCTCACACAATGAGCATGATTTTAACTCCCCTCACCTGGCGGAAAACAGGCGTGGTGGCAGTTAAAATGGAGTGGGAGACTTACCCACTCCTTTCCTGATCCAATCTGGCTGACCACAATTTTAAATTGCAGGTGGCAAGGACACCTGCCCCAAGCATGTGGGGTCCTCTTTTAATATGCAGATCAAGTTCCAAAGACATCATTGGGGCCTGATCAATGTTCCCTCTAATTTTCTTTTGGGTACACAGCCCCTTTAACAGGCTGCACAGCCCCTTTTATTTCCATGCATGCGCAGTTTTCCATTTAAAAGCTACTGAGCAGCCTGCGCGGGACCTCCAGACAGCTTAACAGGAATATTGGGCCTGATCTATTATTTTAACCTGAGGCCTGGGCAGGGGAGGCGTGGTGGCTTCCCCGCCAAACAAAGCCTGCCAAGAACAGCAGCCAGGTACAGAAAGGCACGTTTTTAAAAAAAAAAAGTTTCCTTGCGGGCTAAGAGCAGAAGCACCATTTATGCTTTGCATAAAACTATTACCTGTAGTACATTATCAATAGATAGATAGATGGATGTATGGAAATAAGCTTTATAGTATGATCCTGATGAAATATATTCAATTTCTATGAAGATCACCTTTTTACTTAATGTTTATACCCAAGATATCAAGAACAACACTAAAGGCTTCATCAACTATATTATTAGGAAGAGTGTGGCTAAGAGTAATGTGGCCCCTTAATGACAGGCGCAGGATATATTGTAATTGGAAATCAGGAAATGGCAGATTTACTAAATAGTTACGTTGTATCAGTCTTCACAGTACAGGATGTGGATAAAGTACCAGAGATAAAAGGAAAAATAAAAATGAATCTAGTTAGCTCCTCCCCATGATTTAATAGAAAGTAAAAAAAAAATGGTAATGGAAAAACAAATGAAATTAAAGATAAACAAATCTCCAGGACCCGATGGCTTCCACCCCAGGGCATTAAGAGATGTTGGTGAGATAATACTTAATACAGTCGGAGCAGCGGGAGCAGCGGAGGAGGAGCCCGGTATAAAAACCGGCGACCAGCGAGGCCCGAGACCAGTCGGAGCAGCAGGAGCAGCAGAGGAGGAGCCCGGTATAAAAACCGGCGACCAGCGAGGCCCGAGACCAGTCGGCGCAGCGGAGGAGGAGCCCGGTATAAAAACCGGCGACCAGCGAGGCACGAGACCAGTCGGAGCAGCGGAGGAGGAGCCCGGTATAAAAACCGGCGACCAGCGAGGCCCGAGACCAGTCGGAGCAGCGGGAGCAGCGGAGGAGGAGCCCGGTATAAAAACCGGCGACCAGCGAGGCCCGAGACCAGTCGGAGCAGCGGGAGCAGCAGAGGAGGAGCCCGGTATAAAAACCGGCGACCAGCGAGGCCCGAGACCAGTCGGAGCAGCGGGAGCAGCAGGAGGAGGAGCCCGGTATAAAAACCGGCGACCAGCGAGGCACGAGACCAGTCGGAGCAGCGGGAGCAGCAGAGGAGGAGCCCGGTATAAAAACCAGCGACCAGCGAGGCCCGAGACCAGTCGGAGCAGCGGGAGCAGCAGAGGAGGAGCCCGGTATAAAAACCGGCGACCAGCGAGGCACGAGACCAGTCGGAGCAGCGGGAGCAGCAGAGGAGGAGCCCGGTATAAAAACCGGCGACCAGCGAGGCCCGAGACCAGTCGGAGCAGCGGGAGCAGCAGAGGAGGAGCCCGGTATAAAAACCGGCGACCAGCGAGGCCCGAGACCAGTCGGAGCAGCGGGAGCAGCAGAGGAGGAGCCCGGTATAAAAACCGGCGACCAGCGAGGCCCGAGACCAGTCGGAGCAGCGGGAGCAGCAGAGGAGGAGCCCGGTATAAAAACCGGCGACCAGCGAGGCCCGAGACCAGTCGGAGCAGCGGGAGCAGCAGAGGAGGAGCCCGGTATAAAAACCGGCGACCAGCGAGGCCCGAGACCAGTCGGAGCAGCGGGAGCAGCAGAGGAGGAGCCCGGTATAAAAACCGGCGACCAGCGAGGCCCGAGACCAGTCGGAGCAGCGGGAGCAGCAGAGGAGGAGCCCGGTATAAAAACCGGCGACCAGCGAGGCCCGAGACCAGTCGGAGCAGCGGGAGCAGCAGAGGAGGAGCCCGGTATAAAAACCGGCGACCAGCGAGGCACGAGACCAGTCGGAGCAGCGGGAGCAGCAGAGGAGGAGCCCGGTATAAAAACCGGCGACCAGCGAGGCCCGAGACCAGTCGGAGCAGCGGGAGCAGCAGAGGAGGAGCCCGGTATAAAAACCGGCGACCAGCGAGGCCCGAGACCAGTCGGAGCAGCGGGAGCAGCAGAGGAGGAGCCCGGTATAAAAACCGGCGACCAGCGAGGCCCGAGACCAGTCGGAGCAGCGGGAGCAGCAGAGGAGGAGCCCGGTATAAAAACCGGCGACCAGCGAGGCCCGAGACCAGTCGGAGCAGCGGGAGCAGCAGAGGAGGAGCCCGGTATAAAAACCGGCGACCAGCGAGGCCCGAGACCAGTCGGAGAAGCGGGAGCAGCAGAGGAGGAGCCCGGTATAAAAACCGGCAACCAGCGAGGCCCGAGACCAGTCGGAGCAGCGGGAGCAGCAGAGGAGGAGCCCGGTATAAAAACCAGCGACCAGCGAGGCATACCAACTCAGCAGTGGGGAGAGAGGTAAAAAGTAATCAGTGTGTGATGTCACCAGGGAGCAGGTAAGTGATTGGTTGGTGAGTATTTCTCTTTTTTAAACTTTAACTCTGTAGTTTAGAGTTACTAGGGTCTTTTCTGGTGTAGCAGGGACTGTTGGTAGACTATACAAGCGCCTTAGAGATAATTTTAATTGGTGATAGTAAATTAATTTAAATTAAGTAAAGGGAAGGTCATGCCAGGTGAGCCCAGCCCCGTGATATGCTCCTCTTGCTCTATGTGGGAATTCAGGGACCCCGGTGCCCCTGATGACGTGTGCCAGAGATGCATCCATCTGCAGCTACTAGCAGACCGCATTGAGGCGCTGGAGCTGCGGGTGGATGGGTTGTTGAGCATTCACGATGCTGAGAGGGTCGTGGATAGCACGTTTAGTGAGTTGGTCACACCGCAGGGAAGGGCTGCACAGGAAGACAGGAAATGGGTGACCACCAGGCGGAGCAATAGAAGCAGGCAGGTAGTGCAGGAGACCCCTGTGACCATTCCCCTCTCAAACAAGTATACCGCTTTGGATACTGTTGAGGGGGATGACTCACCAGGGGAAGGCAGCAGCAGCCAACTTCCTGGCACTGGGGGTGCTCCTGCTGCCCAGGAAGGGGGGAAAAAGAGTGGGAGAGCAATAGCGGTAGGGGATTCTATAGTAAGGGGAACAGACAGGCGTTTCTGTGGCCGTAGACGTGAATCCAGGATGGTTTGTTGCCTCCCTGGTGCCAGGGTCAAGGATATCACTGAGCGGCTGCAGGGCATTCTGGAGGGGGAGGGTGAACAGCCAGAGGTTGTGGTCCACATTGGTACCAACGACATAGGTAAAAAGAGGGATGAGGTCCTGCAGCAAGAATTTAGGGAGCTAGGTGAAGGATTAAAGAGCAGGACCTCAAAGGTTGTAATCTCTGGATTACTCCCGGTGCCACGTGCTAGTGAGTATAGGAATAGGAAGATAGAACAGATGAATGCGTGGCTAAAGGGATGGTGCAGGAGGGAGGGCTTTAGTTTCCTGGATCACTGGGTCTGCTTCTGGGAAAGGTGGGACTTGTACAAGTCGGACGGTTTACACCTGAACCAGAGGGGAACCAATATCCTTGCGGGGAGGTTTGCTAGCACTGCTGGGGGGGGTTTAAACTAACTTGGCAGGGGGATGGGGTACAGAGTGGAGCTATAGTAGGGGGTGATTTACAGCCAAATACAGAGGAAAAAACAAGTCAGCTGGGAAGGCAGAGCAAATATGTGAAGGCAAAAGGGAATATGGCAGGGCTGGAAGGCATTTATTTTAATGCAAGGAGTCTTGCAAATAAGGTGGATGAACTGAAGTTGTTGTTGAACACATGGGAGTACGATATTGTTGCCATCACGGAGACATGGTTGAGGGAGGGTCAGGACTGGCAGCTCAATATTCCGGGGTATAGAATCTTCAGGCGAGACAGAGGGGGGTGTAAAAGGGGAGGGGGTGTTGCAATATTAATTAAGGAGTCAATTACTGCTGTAAGGAGGATGATATATTAGCGGGTTCCTCAAATGAGGCCATATGGGTAGAACTTAAAAACAAAAAGGGGGCAAGCACTTTGCTGGGAGTGTACTATAGGCCCCCAAACAGTCAGGGGGAGATAGAGGAACAGATATGTAAGCAAATCTCAGAGAAGTGTGAAAATAATAGGGTAATAATAGTGGGGGATTTCAACTTCCCCAATATAAATTGGGATAGTCAGAGTGTGAAAGGCTTAGAGGGTGCAGAATTCTTAAAGTGCATCCAGGAGAGCTTTTTGAGCCAACATGTAGAAAGTCCTACAAGAGAGGGGGCGGTACTGGACCTAATTCTGGGGAATGTAGCCGGGCAAGTGGTGGAAGTATCAGTAGGAGAGCATTTTGGCGACAGTGACCATAATTCGGTGAAATTTAAGGTGGTCATGGAAAAAGACAAAGACGGCCCGGAAATAAGGGTTCTAAATTGGGGGAAGGCCGATTTTAATATGATAAGGCAGGATCTGGCCAAAGTGGACTGGGAGCAGCTACTTATAGGAAAATCCACATCAAAACAGTGGGAGACTTTCAGAAGGGAAATAGAGAGAGTACAGCGCCAACAAGTTCCTGTAAAGGTCAAGGGTGGGACCAACAAGCAAAGGGAACCTTGGATGACAAGGGAGATACAAAAATGCATTAGAAATAAAAGGGGGGCTTTTGGCAGTTACAAAAGACTAAAGACGGAAGAAGCCCTAGAGGAGTATAAAAAGTGCAGGGGCATACTTAAAAAAGAAATTAGGAGGGCGAGGAGGGGCCATGAAATAACACTGGCGAGCAAAATAAAGGAAAATCCTAAGATGTTTTATAAGTATATTAAGGGCAAGAGGATAACCAGGGAAAGGGTAGGGCCCATTAGGGACCAAAGTGGCAATCTGTGTGTAGAACCAGATGATGTAGGCGGGGTTTTAAATGAATTTTTTGCATCTGTGTTCACTATGGAGAAAGACGGTGCAGACATAGAAATCGGGCAAGGGGATTGTGACATACTTGAACATATTAGCATCGAGAGGGAGGAGGTGCTAGCGGTTTTAGCAGGCCAAAAAGTGGATAAATCCCCAGGCCCGGACGAGATGTATCCCAGGCTGCTGTGGGAGGCAAAGGAGGAGATTGCAGGGGCTCTGACACAAATTTTCAGAACCTCTCTGGCCACAGGGGATGTGCCAGAGGACTGGAGAACAGCTAATGTGGTACCATTATACAAGAAGGGTAGCAGGGAATAAACCAGGGAATTACAGGCCAGTGAGCCTAACATCTGTGGTAGGGAAATTATTGGAAAAAATTCTGAGGGACAAAATTAGTCTCCACTTGGAGAGGCAAGGATTAATCGGGGATAGTCAGCATGGCTTTGTCAAGGGTAAATCATGTCTGACAAATCTGATTGAATTTTTCGAGGGGGTGACTAGGGAGGTGGATGAGGGAAATGCTGTGGATGTGGTTTACATGGACTTCAGTAAAGCTTTTGACAAAGTCCCACATAGGAGACTGGTCAAGAAGGTAAGAGCCCATGGGATCCAGGGTGCCTTGGCGCGTTGGATCCTAAACTGGCTGAGTGGCAGGAGGCAGAGGGTGATGGTCGAAGGTTGCTTTTGTGACTGGAAGCCTGTGTCCAGTGGGGTACCTCAGGGATCGGTGCTGGGTCCCTTGTTGTTTGTGATCTACATAAATGATTTGGATGAGAATGTAAAAGGGATGATCAGTAAGTTTGCAGATGACACGAAAATTGGTGGGGTGGTAAATTGCAAGGGGGAAAGCCTCAGGCTACAGGACGATATAGACGGGTTGGTCAGATGGGCGGAAAAGTGGCAAATGGAATTTAACCCTGAAAAGTGCGAGGTGATGCATTTTGGACGGACAAATAAGGCAAGGGAATACACAATGAGTGGTAGGACCCTAGGAAGTACAGAGGGTCAGAGGGACCTCGGTGTACATGTACATAGATCTCTGAAGGCAGCGGAACAAGTAGATAAGGTGGTTAAAAAGGCATATGGGATACTTGCCTTCATTAGCCGAGGCATAGAATATAAGAGCAGGGAGGTTATGATGGAGCTGTACAAAACGCTGGTGAGGCCACAGCTGGAGTACTGTGTGCAGTTCTGGCCGCCTCACTATAGCAAGGATGTGATTGCTTTGGAGAGGGTGCAGAGAAGATTCACCAGGATGTTACCTGGGATGGAGCGCCTCAGCTATGAAGAAAGACTAAACAGGCTGGGGTTGTTTTCCTTGGAGCAAAGAAGGCTGAGGGGGGACCTGATTGAGGTGTACAAAATGATGAGGGGCATAGATAGGGTAGACAAAGAGGAACTTTTCCCCTTAGTAGGGGGGTCAATAACAAGGGGGCATAGATTCAGGGTAAGGGGCAGGAGATTTAGAGGGGATTTGAGGAGGAACTTTTTCACCCAGA
The DNA here is from genome assembly GCF_052327205.1 of Somniosus microcephalus. Classification (NCBI taxonomy): domain Eukaryota; kingdom Metazoa; phylum Chordata; class Chondrichthyes; order Squaliformes; family Somniosidae; genus Somniosus; species Somniosus microcephalus. Next base: position 132,304,889 of record NC_140996.1, read on the forward strand.
GGGTGGTTGGAATGTGGAACTCAATGCCTAAAAGGGTGGTAGAGGCAGGAACCCTCACAACATTCAAGAAGCATTTGGATGAGCACTTGAAATGCCATTGCATACAAGGCTATGGACCAAATGCTGGAAAATGGGATTAGACTGGACAGGGATGGATGGGCGGCGCAGACACGATGGGCCGAAGGGCCTCTTTCTGTGCTGTAAAACTCTATGACTCTCTGAGTTAGTCATGATCTTCCAAAACTCACTCGATTCAGGGATTGTCCCCTTGGATTGGCCAATGTTAAGAAGGGTAGGAGAGATAAATTAGGAAATTTTAGGTCTATTAGTCAAACTTCAGTTGTGGGGAAGTTACTGGAATCTATTATTAAGGACAGAGTGACTGAAGATTTGGACAAATTATGGGCTGACCAGAAAGAGCCAGCATGGATTGGGAAAGGGTAAGTCATGCCTAACGACCCTAGCTGAACCTTTTGAGGAGTTAACTAACATGGTAGATAAGGAAGTGTCTATGGCTGTTATTTATGTGGACTCCCAGAAGGCATTTGACAAGGTTCCACATAAGAGACTGTTAACAAAAAGGAGAGTGCTTAGAATTCAAGGCAACCTATTGGCTTGGATAGGAAATTTGTTAGAAGGTAGGTGACAAAGAGTAGGGATAATGGGTATGTACTCAAATTGGCAGGATATGACTAGTGGTGTGCCCATGGATCTGTACTGGAACCACAGCTTTTCACTATATTTATAAATTACTTGGAGCCATATGTCTAAGTTTGCTACCGACACCAAGTTAGGTGGCACAGTAAATAGTGTAGATGGAAGCAGAAACTTGCAAAGGGACATTGGTAGATTAGGTGAGTGGGGAAAACTGTGGCAGATGGAGATTAACGTGGGAAAGTGCAAGGTCATCCAGCTTTGGGCCTAAGGAAGATTGATCAGAGTATTTTCTAAATGGTGAGAAGCTAGGAAGGGGGTGACTTTGCCAGGCCTGGGGAGGCGGGACTGCCGTGAAAATGGCAGAATTTGGGGGCGGGTGCCCAACCCGCCTCCATGCCATCTTCCTAGGAGGCGGGTAGCCGTCCCGCACCGGGTTCCATCTCCTTGGAGGCGGGAAGGGATTAAAGCCTATTAACTGCCTGTTAACAGGTAGTTAACAGGCAGAAAATAGGATTATCCCCTTTTTGCCCTCACAAGTGCGGGCTTCCCGAATGCTCCGAAACCCGCCAGATCAGCGAGGCGAGTAGTGGGTCTGCGGGGGTCAGGGGGTGCAAAAGTGTGCTGTGAAGGTAAGTGATGGGTGCAAGAGTGTAGAGGTGAGTATCTGAGGTAAGTGCAAAGTGTTAGTAAAAGTGTACTTACTTTTGTTTCTTCCTGCAGGCTTCAGTCGGTGGGTTTTCCGGAGAGTCTCCCACCTCCGCGTTGATGACAGATGGCCGTTGCATTCTCCAATGCAGCAAGCATCTCATTTCTGCAAAAGAAAGCTGTTTGATGAGGTCTTGAATTAACCCTTTATTGCCGAGCCCTTTTTGTGGACTGTGCACTTCTGGGTTTTTATAGTAACAATTTCCTCTGGTGGTGGAGTCCAGAACAGGGGGCCATCTCCTTAAAATTAGAGCCAGGCCATTCAGGGGTGATGTCAGAAAGCACTTCTTCACAGAAAGGGCAGAAAGTGGAAATCTGGAACTCTCTCCCCAAAAAGGCTGTTGAGGTTCGGTCAATTGAATGGCCTACACCTGTTCCTAGTGAGCATAATGGCCCAGAAATTCGGGTCCCAATGTGTGAGTACGCACGGGGTACTCACACGTAGGCCCAACGAAAGTGCCGGTTTCGTGCATGCACTGCGCATGCGTGGGAAACCGGCACTTCCGTTCCCCTGAAAGAAGGGGTTCAGAGGTGGAACGCGTGCGCCAGAGAGGCAGCGCGTGCGCATCGAACTTACGTTTTTTTTGCAGGTTTCTCCGGAAGGGTAAGTCTCCAGCAGTTACACTTTTAAAAAGCAGCCGCAAGGCCTGCTTTTAACAAGGTAAGTGGTGAATTAATTAAAATTAAAACATTTTTTCCACAGGTTTATTATTTTTAAATACTTTAAAGTAAGTTTATTTTTAGCCCTGTTAGAAAATGTAATTAATTTTTTCAAAATTTAAATTATTGTTTAACATGGTTATTTCATGTAATTTATAGTTATTTTAAAAATGTGATTTTTAAAAAATTTATTTGAAGTTTTAGTGATGTTTTGGGGCTTATAGTATTTATAGGTTTGACAGCTCTTCCTGTCAAACTTATGAATGAAGCATTCCCTGCTACCATTGGCTCTCCATGGCCCACGTGATCCCAGGGGACGCATCGAACTAACTGCACCCCTGGGATACGCAAGCACTGCGCGCCGGCAGTTGGAGGAGGCCCAGGATCGGAATCCCACGCGGACCCACAGCTCAACGGCCGGCGCGCAAGGTAAGTGCAGGTCAGGGGCTTGCACCCGTGGGAAGCCCCCGACCCGAATATCTGGGCCATTGTTTTATTTAAGATTACAAAGACAATATGCAATTTTCATTTATAAATGAAGTTAACAGCACTTTATTTTCATGCAATTTGGATGCTAGAAGCTTTACTTGTGAACGTTTTTTTATTGTCGACTATTTTTATCTCATCTTCGCCCAGAGCTTTTTCTCTCATACTGGTTTCTCATTTCCATTTCATACACAGCAACAATATGCAGCAGAGTACCAATTCACTCTCCTGTGTGCAGCTTTTACAGTTTCTGGAATTTTCTATCACATGTGGCGCTCCTGGGTTATGGCAGTCATTTATTTTCCTTACAAAAATGTTGCAGTTGCCATCTTTTGTTAATATCCATTCAGTATAATCCAGTTAGATCAAGTAATGCTATTTGGTTTCCTACAAGTTGGTCCGTGCAGCAGTGTTAAAAGTTGCCATGTGTATTGTTTGATAATTAATCATAATGCATCACCATCACTTAAGAGCTCAGCTTATATTGCAAGTACTTCCACAATTTAAAGCAAAAAAGTGAAATGTATCAGTTTAAAATTTATGAGTCGACCGTTACTTACATCACTGTAGCAGAAAGGGTTTCAAATAATCGAAAATGTCAGAGGAACTAAAGTTGATTACCACTTATATAATGAGCTACATTCGAAATCCTACAGTAAACATTCATTGCTGCCTTAAATCTTATTGGAAAATACAGAATAAGGGAAATACCACTGACAGTTTCCTTGCCTTCTATAGTGTTATATCAGAAAGGCTTTAAGCGGACAATAAAATTACTGGCAGTCCAAAAAAATCTCTCCCATAAAATCCTACTCAATTTTTTTAAATGCTGGTGGAAAAAGACAAGTGTTTCTATCATTTATCATGTAAAATATAATTAATCATATATAGCAACACAGAAAATAACTACTTAAACATGGATGAGTAATGGTATTTATTTGTGTTTGTGCTCATCCACTGATTCTTTACTAAATGTCAACACTGGAATATGAAATTAGGTGGCAATAAAAGTGTTTATCATTTTAATTACCCCATATTTGTTGCACAAATATACAAGGAAAAACGTGCTTCATTTCATTCCAGACTTCAGTTAACTCAGTTTCAAACATTTAATCTCTGCTAGTTTTGCTCTGAAGTACTTCCAGTGGGTATTCTACAAACAAATGCATCTGAAAAAGCAAAGCAGTATCTAAAAATGGAGGCAAGCTTCCATTACATTAATTAACCTACATTACAAATGGGCATTTTTTCTTTCATCGATAAAAGGATCCAAATTTACCATCTGTAATAATGACAAATTGTATTTTTCCATGCACAATGGTACAAATGCACCTAGGAGGTCTGAATGTATTTATTTAGGTTTCTTTGTGATAGGAGTTTGTTCTTCACATACCCAGAGAGTGGGCAGTTGCACTGTTCTTCAAAATGTATTTTATATTTCCTTCTTCAGCAGTACATCATCAATACGTACAACATCAATCTATATACTGATTGAGGAAGTAATCCAGTGATAAAGAACATTCAAACAGCTTGTGTGTATATGTACAAAAACATTTTTTTCCCCAAAGACATTGAACTATAAGTTAAGTAGAAGTTATGTTTTATTACACAAAAATGCAATTGGTACAGGAGCTGTAAGACTGTGGCTGCCCAACCTGTAGACCCACCCCCAGGAGATCTGATAGTCTTTTTGAAATAACACTTTTGTCCTGCAGCAGAATGGTCTGTTTATATCACCAACACTATTATTCCATGTAATTTACATTGTTTATCTTAAGTACAGAGGAACCATGAAAGCTCATTTTGTGTCTGTTACTAATTTTGTGTCTAAGTCTGAAAGAGAACAGTTGATCCTGTTTCCTTCTTCTGACCCAGGTCTTGTTCTAGATGATCAGTAGCTCCTTTAAGGGTTGGTGACTTTATGGGTTGTACCAAGTTGTTGAGCCCTATGGATATACATACGCAGAAAGCGAGAGAGGTTCATGCTGTACTTAAAATTCTGAAGTCCTCTGTACACGGTTAAACCTACAGCTCATTCCTGGACAGAATACTTGATCAAAGAGCACAGGAGGAAACTCACCTCATCAGCACTGAAGCTATGGTACATGTTGGAAATTATTACAATTTAAGAGCTTGCTTTGCCGCTTAGATCATGGTTTTAGGAAAGGGATTAAAGCATCGTCTCCTCTGATGTACCTAATCAATGGATTTGTAATGTTTCTTATTCTGCATTGCCTGACTTACTTCATTTGGGTACCACCTCAACGACTGTGAACTGGAGCTGAGAATTTCTACCTTGACGGGGATGATGGATTTTGCAATGACTGACTAATCCAACTAGCCCAGTCCACGTGTTTTAATTCCACTCAGTGTCATATTCAAGGTCAGACAGCTTAATTTACAGCACTATTGTGTTGACCCTGGAACACACAGCTATTGATCGCATTAATATCCACTCCTGCGCTGATGTGGCCAGACCTCGGCATACACTTAGGGAGAAATGTCCATTTTCAGATTCAAGGACACACCAGGCTTCCCCAGCCCATCTATTCCTGCTCTGGGGTCACACTGCTTATATCCATTTTCTACTGTCAAGTGGTTCAGTATCAACATTCTGAAAGTCAGCACTGATATTTATCCTTAACCAATCAAAAAAATTTAACAGGATCTCTTTCAGAAATGATAAAGCAGTTGGGAGAATATTGGGTAAAGTAAACCAAGTGGAATCTTTATCCCAGATTATCTAGTCATTTTTCATTTGTTTGTGGGACCTTGCTGTGAGCAAATTGGCTGCTGCATTTCCTACATTACAACAGTGACTACACTTCAAAAGGTACTTAATTGGTTGTAAAGCACTTTGGGATGTCCCGAGGTCATAAAAACCACTATATAAATGTAAGTCTTTATTTCTTTCTGGTCTTCCTTTTACCTTATAGTGAACTACAAGAAGGCCTGTAACAGGGGTCATTGGGATCTAAATTCAACATGCTTGCACCCATTTTACCAGCATAAAATGGGCTGGACAATAATTAATTTAGCAGGGCAGCAGCCCACACCAAATCTGCATGGGCATTGGGGCCACTGCTAAATAGGTTGCAGTCTTTTTTTTTAAAGGTGGCCCTGGTGGCTGCCTGAAATGAACACAAGTCTCATTTCAATATTTAACTGAGGCTCCTGTACCCATTTCAGACCCAGACTCCTAAATTTGTTTAGTATTTCCAGATCTTGAGGAGCATAACCAGCAGTCCTTAAAGGGACCACTGGCAGTTGCTTAAAGAAAGGCCCCAAAACATCGTGGAATTTAGTTTTTTGTGGAGTTGAGAGAAGGAGTGATCCTCCTGATTGCCCCCTCCCCCTGCCCTTTCTGGACTCATCAGTAGGCCTTGGCACCAGCCAAAATTTGTTAGACCCCAAAAGACGTGAGACACCCGCAGTTCGCCCGCATTATGGTAGCGAGATCAAAGGACATTTTTAGTTTTGTCCTCAACCTTCTCCATTCTGGTATGTAGTCTCTGTGCGACATCAGAATTGGGCTCAGTTTGGGGCGGTAATAAATTCAGGCTCCATGGTATGCATCTGCCTTCACTTCTACAGAGCCTGGCATCTTTCCTTACCCTTGCAGTACAAAACTGATGACATAATGGTCATATCACAAAAAACAAGTGTGATCTTGATTCCTATCCGAGTGGAACGTAACCAAATGGATTTTTCTATCGGACAATAGATGTCACTTTAAAAGGTATGTTAACAACATCCAAGATGAAAAAGGGGCGTCAAACTCTTGGGGGGAAAAATTCGGTTGATTAGCACCTCCCATTAACGCCTCCGGGGGGAGCTAATGGGGCGCTAGGAACTTGGCGCCTGCGTGCAGCAATTTTAGTGCTGATCGCGAAATTGACCAGTCGTTTTGCGGTGGCACTCAACACTACCGCCATAATCTCCTGCGCCCACAGATCATGACGTCAGTCGAGCGTGCCCTGGTAGCGTCCCCTGCCTTAGCGCCTGCCGTTAGGAACGACAGGTAGAGGGGAACGTTTTCAAGTCGGGAAGGGGCTGGGGGAGCACTATTTAAAGGCGGACGCTTCCTGCCTTTTCTTGTCGGCAAAATATTTGGTACACGCAGGTCGAGAGGGAGAGACACGTCTGGAAAGATTTAACGCTGTCGTAAGTTTTGGTCCTCAGCACCACTTTTGAGGTTCCTAAGCGCCGAGCTCTTTCCCTGGGCCTATCCATTAGTGGTTCCAACACAATTGCTTTAGAGGTCTCTCCAGGCCGAGATTCAAGGCTGCAATGAGCAGGGTGTGGCTGGCCAGCAAGATGGCCCCTCCCCTTTAAGAACTGGACGGCGCCAGTCTGTCTGGCTTCCATGGTAACTGACATCGCCTGAGCTTCGGTAGTGTTCCGAGGTAGCGCCTCGCTCCCCGGCATTTATGCCTTGAGGTGTGTAGCGCCTGATTTAGCGCTCCAATCACCTCCATGGGCGATAGAGGGGAATTTTGCAGTCAGAGGCGATACTTGCGCCCCAAAATGGGCGATCCCCAATTTTTCCCCCCTGCACTCTTCAGTCAAAAAGAAGCAGGCTTGTTGTGTCTAACAGCTTTTCCCTATTCCTAAGTCTTTTCTCTTCACAAATTTCTGCTTTGAAATGTATTCCTAAGAGGTGCCCTTCCCCAGCTGGTTAAACATGAGAAGGATCTAAATCCAGGGAATTGTAACAAAGGTTTGAGAGCTTCACAAGTCGGCTGAAGAGTCTGAAGCCAGATACAGGTGTCGCTTTGATGTGATTGTCAGCAATCCTGGTGTCGGCATCAGAGTCTAACTTTGATCTCCTTTTGTGGATAGATATCGCAGTTTGTAGATCAGAAGAAACGGTCTTATGTTAGATGTGTTCTTACATTACCCTTAAAATATATTCTCAACTGTATCCCTTAAAAACTCAAAGAAGCCGGAGAGCAGCTCTGTGGTGCACATTTTGAATATCAAGGATCACCTCCATGTTTCATTCATACACCTTTTGTTCTTTTCAATTAATTTTGATGATTTCAGGTCTCTTCCTTTATTGGTTCAGTATTTCTATCCCAGCTTCGTATTAACTCTCAATTAGCTCCTTGTGATTCAGCTGGTACAATTAGGGTTTTGCAACATCTCTGCTTAGCTTTCTTGCCTTTTTTGGAAACAGTATTTTATCTGATATTCTATGTCCTTATACACTACAGTTTAAATGAAGTAATTTTACCATGTTCATATCTAATTTTAGAAAGGACTGGCAAGCAATAAGCCAGTCGAGTGCGAGTGATTTTCTAAATGTATCCACACTGCCCCCTAGTGAACATTCTTGTAGTTCACCAGTTCAATAATTTATTTCTAAAGCAGGTTAGCTACTTACCGTTGTACAGAGTTTCATCCTCACTTGGTAACCTGTAGTATCTCGTACAAGTGGCCATTATTCATGCTGAGCCCAGATAGCGAGTGTTAGGAGAGTATTCAACCATAAAAGCCAGTACAGCCAAATCTGATGCTATCCTTACTGACATCCACATAAGAACACATCCAAATACCAGGAGTTATTTGGATAGTGATCAGAAATGGGAACCTTAGCTCCCCTGCCCTAACCCCTTAGTGCTGAAACCATTTATAATTGCTACCCCACCAAGATGCTTTTATATTGTGTAAAGACCCATTCTATTGGTGCTGGCTCAGGATGTGCAGATCTCATATAGTCGCTGCAACCTGGGAGAAAACTTGCTGAGCTTCAGCAAGGCTGGTGGCCAGGAATACCCAGTAAAACCAGTTAACTCAGCATTGACCAAGGATCAAACCTGGGACTTTTCTGGTCTGTAAGGCTCAGCCATCCACTAGGCAAACTTACTGAGTCTGTTAGGAGCCCGTCTCCACCCCTGTCTCAGCTCATTTGCTGCTGAAACCCTCATCTTTTGTTACCTCTAGACCGGAATATTCCAATGCTCTCCTGGCCAGCTTCCCATCTTCCACCCTCCATAAACTTGAACACATCCAAAACTCTACTGCCTGTATCCTAACTCCCACCAAGTCCTGTTCACCATCTTCCCTGTGCTTGCTAACCTATATTGGCTCCCAGTCCAGCAACACCTCGATTTTAAAATTCCTGTTTTCAAATCCCTCCATGGGTTCACCCCTCCCTATCTCTGTAATCTCCTCCAGCCCTACAACCCTCTGAGATCTCTGCGCTCCTCCAAATCTGGCCTCTTGAGCATCCCTAATTTTAATCGCTCCACCATTGGTGGCTGTGCCTTCAGCTGCCTAGGCCCCAAGTTCTGAAATTCCCTCGCTAAACCCCTCCATCTCGCTCTCCTTTAAGTGTCTCTTTCACCAAGCTTTTGATCACCTATCCTAGTATCTCTTTATGTGGTTCAGTGTCAAATTTTGTCTGATAACACTATGAAGGTCCTTGCGACGTTTTTACTACATTAAAGGTGGTATATAAATGCAGGTTGTTGTTGTACACTTTTCTCCCCCTCTCTTTGCAGATTGGAGCATGGGTGATGTACATTGACAAAGTCCTGATGGGTGTACAACAGAATGGATTACATTTACAAACTTAAAAATATCATGCTACTATTTCCACACATAGTTAGGATTGCACGATGCTGATGTCTGTATCCTAAGCATGTTGGTGTTTCAGAGATCAGAATTGTGCAACATGCTCAGCCAGGTCTTGCTAGCACTATAATGGCATTTGTATCATTGATGTATTTTGCAGTTCATCATAATACTTGCAGAGATTCCAATAAAATCTCTTGCTGCACCTGAGCAGTCCTACAGATGCTCAGAGCTCATTTGCAATGAGCATTTTGTTGAAGGCTTCTGAAAAAAAGTGTATATTTTCCTCTTGGATGGCCATTTCCTTCTAATAGGTGCAGCAACAAAGGTTGGTCCTATCTTTGCTTGATCTTCAGCTCTTGATGGGCATCCAGAAACCCTTTGATAGCTACTGGGGCCTGGTAGCGCATCTCCTGATGCTTCTGACACTCTGAGAGTGTCATTGATACAGGAAACTTTGTGTTATCCGGAGGCTAAGTGTCCGGCAAGCTCGAGCCACCGGCAAAAATCAGGAGCCGTTTTGTTCGTTTTTTTTTCTTCTCGTGGCTCTTTTTTCCCCAACAGTCAGGCTCTGGAAAGTCTCTCTGAAGCTGTTGCTAAGCTACAGAGACGCTTCCAAGGTACGGGCCGACTTTTTAGAAGCTGTTGCTAAGCAACAGTGTTTGTTGTCAGATACGGAGATGAAAAGCTCCGTATGCTTCAACATTAACGCTGGTGTGTCCGGCAGTTTTGAGGGAACGGCAACAGCTCGGTCCCGTCGGTGCCGGATAGCACAAAGTTTCCTGTATAGCACCCAGAGCACCACAAAGATATTTGAAGAAGGTAACCTTGCATTACTGGGCAAGGTTAGCTATATGGGCCCCAGGCTATACATCTCTGCTGGCAACGAGCAGACATTATACATAGGTACACAAAGTCAAAATGGATCATTATTACAATGATTTGTGTGTACACAGATTGGTATACATATATACACTTTGGCTCATTTCATCATTCCCAACTTCGTCAGTCATCATTTTGATACATTTCCAGATTTTACCAACTACACCAGTGGCATCAGACCTATGTGACATTTGTACTTCTGTAATGATCTAATAAAGGTTGCTTCCTTGTTTGCCTTAAAAGGAAAGTATAATCCTAATATTAGGTTTCTGAATGTTATAAAGGGAGATTTGTGTGTGGTGCTGGTGGTCCTTTGTACTTAAAGATGATCACTCTTGTTGGAGAGAGAATCAGTTTTGAAACTTGTCCTGACTATTAAGATCAATAGTCCTGACTATTAAGATCAATAAGATAGGAGAGCGCTCCTGCACATTTCACAGATCCAGTGTGCATCAGATCAACAGTCTGCTGTTGCTGTTCACATTATCGCTGTTGCAACATCTCCTTCATATAAAAGCACTGATGATCATACCAACTTATGCTGCCATGTATCCCTGCTCGCCAGCTTGCAAATTTCTGAGTTTGCATTTCTAGCAGCGAGTCTCATCCACTGACAACTCGTAAATCGTATCAGGAAAATTGTGGGCCAATGAGGCTACCCACTGGCAGCACGGACTCAAAACATTATCCTCATTTTATGAGTCTTCCAAATGTACAGCTCGCTTTTCTTATACTAGAGAGAAATTCATAATCTAATTAGTACATGATTTAACACACAGCCCAGAAAAGTTGAACATTTAGCTCAGTATTCCCAGTGGTGATAATTTGCTTGGTGCAGTATGCTTTTGTGCAACTCGAGTGTAGTCACCTGCAAAGAAAAGCTCTTGTATGGCCCGCTCTTTCCTCTTAGTTGAAACTTGTAGTTTTTTCAGATTGAAGGGCTTCTCATATGTTCAGTAGAGGATGCAGAAGCTGAATTCATGTTATCAAGTATAGCCATGAAGAAGAGTGCAAAGGGGTGAGTGCAAGTACATTCCTTTCTCTGATTCCATTAGTGACGGCAGAAGGCTCAGTCAGCACTCCCATTGCTCTACCAAGTATTCCATCATGCAGCTGGTGCACAATCTGGACAAATCGCTCTGGATATCTGAACCTGGACGGCAGTTTCCACAGACATGGTCTGCTGACAGTGAATTGATGGAAATTCAAGGGCAGTAGGCCCCAATTTTCCAACCAGTACTCCCTTGAGCAGCACAATTCATCATAAAATATGTGTGTGCATTGACAACATCCTCCTGACCACAGCATGGATACACCACACCCCATCAAATGGTGGTTCCATATTTTGGAGGGGCAGAACTTCCTGCTCTGCAATACTATCATGCATACATAAGTGCATGTTCTCATACCTGGTCTCCAGATAACACCTTCCAACAGCTGTTGTCCCAAGTCTCATGGTTTCACTCATCAGCCTGCTTTGAGGCTGACTCACCCTTCAGGGTACTCAATGACAGGTCAGTGTAGGCCAGAGTCCTGCCTGCAATCATTTCCCTTTTTTGCTACAAATCCACCTCACAGCATCAACCTGGATTTTGCACGAGCCAAAAGAAACTCTTTCATTACATGCTTAGGAATTCTGAACAACAAAGTACTATTTGGACAAATGTCATTTACGCCACAAATTTAACCTGCGTTGGACATTGCAGTCACTGAAAAAAAGACAGATAATGCCATAGTGTCCTTTGCCGTTCATCAGTGTGGCATCCACCATGATCGCAGTTATTGATATGAATAAACAATTTGGATATCTGATACTTTATCTTCCAATCGATACATTCAAGATTCTCTGGTGAGCTGTACATAAGTGTGGTAAACCACTTTTATCGTTCACTATCGTTACACTATGGTTATCACTGTTTACACTGTTGTATCACTACACAAGGTTACCTCTTGCCACGCTGTTATACCTGGGCTGACCACAGCTGACTCCGCCCATGGCTCCGCCTGCTTGCCCAGGTATAAAGGTAGTCGACTGGCTGGTATTCCTCCTTGTTGGATCCGATCACCCACGAGGGTGGGCTCTGTTATTTAGCCAATAAAAACCTATAGTTACTAACTTGACTCGTCGCTTTTCATGAACTGAATTGATAGGTATATCAATTTTATTGGCTAAATTTTGAAATGTCTGTACCGGAGCAGCCAAACGACCAGCCAAACGAACAGCCCCAGCCAAACGGCCAGCTACAACAGCCCCAGCAGCCGGCCTGGCTGTGAGCCCTCCGACCGCTGTACCTGGATCTAAACCCACAGGCTGCGAATTCAGCCCTCGACTTCAAACACTGGCTGAGCTGCTTCGAAGCCTACCTGGGAGAATCCGGCGTGCCTCCGGTATCCAAACTAAGAGTTCTGACCGCCCAGGTGAGCCCTAAAGTATTTGCACTCATCCGGGACATTGCTACATACGAGGACGCCCTCAACCTGCTAAAAGAGCAGTACCGGAGCCCTGTAAACTCAATGTACACCAGGCATCTCCTAAGATCCCGCTCGCAACAGCCAGGAGAGTCGGTTGATGATTTCTTACGGGCGCTACAAATACTCGGCAGGGACTGTGACTTTAAAGCCGTAACAGCTGCAGAACATACCGATGGAAATATCCGCGATGCCTTCGTGAAAGGCCTTCGGTCAGACGACTCACGGCAAAGACTGCTGGAATCAAAGGACCTCGACCTGAAAACAGCTGCTATCCTCGCTCGCTCCTTGGAAGTGGCCCATCGGGACCTCGAGGCGTACTCCAGGTACTGTGCTGCGCGACCCTGGGACTCGGGCCCGACTCTGGCCGCAATACCCCTCGCACCGCCGCCCCTGGGGCCTACCACAGCGTCGGTGTCCTGGAACCGATCGGGACCGCCACACCCGGTACCAGCTGCGACATCGGAGCCCCGCGATCGGGCCGCCGGCTGCTTCTTTTGTAGCCAGGCGAAACACCCGAGGGCGCGCTGCCCTGCAAGAAACGCGACCTGCTCCGACTGCCACAAGAAAGGCCACTTCGTGAAGGCCTGCAGGGGGAAAGCCACAGACGCCAGCAGTGCCTCATGCGAGTTGTGGGGCGGCCATCTTTCATCAAGGCCACAGATGCCAGCATCACCTTGTGTGAGTCGTGGGGGTGGCCATCTTTGATCAAGGCCACCGGCGCCGGCAGTGCCTCATGTGAGTTGTGGGGGCGGCCATCTTCTCCGCCATTTTGTTCAGCGTCGTGGGCGCCGCCATTTGGTTCACCACACTCGACCGCCACCTTGTCTCCAGACCCGACCACCGCCTCACCCGCAGACTACAGCAGCTCGCTCAGCCATACACTAGCCTCCGTCACACTTGACCAAGCTCGCCCGCATCACCTGTCCAAGTCCATGATGGACATCAAAGTAAACGGCCACGCCACGACCTGCCTGTTCGATAGCGGAAGCACGGAGAGTTTCATCCATCCAGACACGGTGAGCCGCTACTCCCTCACTGTCCGGCCAATGCGCAATCGGATCTCGATGGCGTCGAGGTCCCATTCAACAGACATCAGCGGCTACTGTGTTGTGACCCTGTCGGTTAGGGGCACGGAGTATAAAAATTTTAAACTTCTCGTCCTGCCCCAGCTCTGCGCTGCCGTCCTACTAGGGCTGGATTTCCAATGCCACCTCCAAAGTGTCACCTTGGCATACGGTGGATCCCTCCCCCCCCCACAGTCTAAAACCAGCAATTCCTGAACCACCCACCGCGTACCACCTGCGGCCTCTCCACCCTCAAAGTCCCGCCCCCCTCCCTGTTCGCTAACCTCACCCGCGACTGTAAACCCGTCGCTACCAAGAGCAGGCGGTACAGCGCCGGGGACAGAGCTTTTATTAGCTCTGAGGTGCAGCGACTCCTGAAGGAGGGCATCATCGAGGGGAGCACCAGCCCCTGGCGTGCCCAGGTCGTAGTCGTTAAGACCGGCGATAAACACCGCCTGGTCATCGACTACAGCCAAACCATAAACCGGTACACCCAGCTGGACGCATACCCCCTTCCCCGCATATCTGATATGGTCAATCAGATTGCACAGTACCGGGTATTCTCTACCATCGACCTTAAGTCGGCCTATCACCAACTCCCTATCCGCCCTGAGGACCGCCAGTATACCGCCTTCGAGGCGAATGGCCGCCTCTACCACTTCCTTAGGGTTCCCTTCGGCGTCACCAACGGGGTTTCGGTCTTCCAAAGGGAGATGGACCGGATGGTTGACCAGAACGGGCTGTATGCCACGTTCCCTTATCTAGATAACGTCACCATCTGCGGCCGCGACCGGCAGGACCATGATGTTAATCTGGAGAAATTCCTCCGTACGGCCCAACGGCTGAACCTCACCTACAATAAGGAGAAATGTGTGTTTAACACCTCGCGCCTTGCCATCCTTGGCTGCGTAGTAGAGAACGGAGTCATCGGCCCCGACCCCGAAAGAATGCGCCCCCTCATGGAGCTTCCCCTCCCCCACTGTCCAAAGGCGCTGAAGAGAACCCTGAGTCTCTTCGCTTACTATGCCCAATGGGTGCCCAATTATGCGGACAAAGCCAGACCCCTCATGAAGTCCACCTCCTTCCCCCTGACAGCAGAAGCATGCGCAGCCTTCTCCCTCATAAAGGGAGATATTGCTAAGGCCACAATGCACGCGGTGGATGAGTCTATCCCTTTCCAAGTGGAGAGCGATGCATCCGACTTCGCCCTAGCTGCAACCCTTAACCAGGCGGGGAGACCTGTGGCCTTCTTCTCAAGGACCCTCCAGGGCCCTGAGATCCGACACTCGTCTGTCGAGAAGGAGGCCCAGGCGATCGTGGAGGCAGTACGACGCTGGAGGCATTACCTGGCAGGCAAACGATTTACCCTCCTCACCGACCAGCGTTCGGTCGCTTTTATGTTTAATAACAAGCTGAGGGGCAAAATCAAGAACGACAAGATCTTGAGGTGGAGAATTGAGCTCTCCACCTACGATTACGATATTTTGTACCGGCCTGGTAAACTGAACGAACCCCCAGATGCTCTATCACGAAGTACATGCGCCAACGCGCAAATTGATAGACTGCAGACCCTCCACAATGACCTCTGCCACCCCGGGGTCACCAGACTTTACCACTTCATTAAGGCCCGCAGCCTGCCCTACTCCATCGAGGAGGTCAGGACCATGACCAGGAACTGCCAAACCTGTGCCGAATGCAAACCGCATTTCTATAGGCCGGACAGAGCAAGCCTGATCAAGGCCACCCGCCCCTTCGAGCGCTTGAGCATCGATTTTAAGGGGCCCCTCCCGTCCTCTGACCATAATGTGTACTTCCTCAACATTATTGACGAGTACTCCCGTTTCCCCTTTGCCTTCCCCTGCCCAGACATGAGCAGTACCACGGTCATCAAATGCCTGAACGACCTCTTCGCCTTGTTCGGGTTCCCGAACTATATACATAGCGACCGGGGCTCATCCTTCATGAGCGAGGAACTTCGCCAGTTCCTACTAGCGAGAGGTATTGCTGCAAGCAGGACCACCAGCTACAACCCCCGAGGGAACGGCCAGGTGGAAAGAGAGAACGCGACAGTCTGGAAGGCCGTTCTCTTAGCCTTAAAGTCTAAGGGCCCCCCAACCTCTCGCTGGCAGGAAGTCCTCCCGGCAGCGCTGCATTCCATCCGGTCACTGCTTTGCACTGTCATTAACGCCACCCCCCATGAACGAATGTTTGTTTTCCCCAGGAAGTCGACTACGGGAACCTCGCTACCAACATGGCTGACTTCTCCGGGGCCTGTCTTGCTGCGGAAGCATGTGAGGGCCCATAAAATGGACCCCCTGGTCGAGAGGGTGGACCTCCTGCACGCCAACCCCCAGTACGCCTATGTGGCATACCCAGACGGGCAGGAGGACACAGTCTCCTTACGAGACCTCGCACCCTCGGGCACCCCTGAGACACCACCGTTACCCCCCACCACTCCCCCAAATCCAGCCCCGGTAGACGGCATGCCGGAACCCCATGAGCCTTCGCCGACCACGCAGACACCAGCCTTAACTTCGAATACTACACCTCCGCCGCCGCTGCTGCGCCGATCAGAAAGGCTTACGAGGCCTCCGGATAGACTGACATACCCGAACTGGTAGTACACTTCACCCCGCCAGACTCAAATTTAAACAAGGGGTGAATGTGGTAAACCACTTTTATCGTTCACTATCGTTACACTATGGTTATCACTGTTTATATCGTTACACTATGGTTATCACTGTTTACACTGTTGTATCACTACACAAGGTTACCTCTTGCCACGCTGTTATACCTGGGCTGACCACAGCTGACTCCGCCCATGGCTCCGCCTGCTTGCCCAGGTATAAAGGTAGTCGACTGGCTGGTATTCCTCCTTGTTGGATCCGATCACCCACGAGGGTGGGCTCTGTTATTTAGCCAATAAAAACCTATAGTTACTAACTTAACTTGTCGCTTTTCATGAACTGAATTGATAGGTATATCAATAAGCTACTACCACACTTGGGGAAGAGGGCACGTCCTGGCAGATCCCACTGGCTAGCCTACTGTTCAAGTTAGTGAGTAGAGTGTACTAGATCCCCAGTCAAATCCACCAGGAGCACAATATCAGAAAGGTGCACCACAATTCTCTCTCAAATGCCCAAAACAGATATTCTGAATCCATCCTTTATGATGCATCAATAGATCACTGATTAATAGGATCTGTAACAGTGAACAACCTTGCCTCTCTCTTCTTTTGAGATGGATAGGTTAAAGGAGTCTCTCATTTGCCCTTACACACATATTGGAGGACACATCCCAAGGTAAAATCCGGATTTGCCCCTATATTCACACAGCTTCCAGCTTCTACATGAGGAACAAGGTCAAAAGCCTTATGCCACTGTGTGGAATGCACTCAGAGTTAGTGACTGAAGCAGAATAAGTTAGATAGGTGGGTGAAGGAAGAAAGGGATTTGGGAACAGAGCAGGTATATGGGATTAGCACTACTGCTAATGTGGAGGATGAAAACCAACACAGTCTGGTTGGGCCAAACTATCTGTTTCTGTGTTGTAATTTCTATCCGATTCAATGCAATTTATTTTTTCTTCTCAGATTTTTAAGACATAAAACCAACTTTGGGTGCCTTACCTCAGGTAAGCAACATTTTCTGAGGTTACTTCTGGAAGTGTTTTTGATTGACATGAAGAGTGACCACTTAGAGTATACTGGTTGCAAGCAACAACACCCAAAAATTTGACTGAGTTTTGCTGTTTGAAAATGAAATAAAAATAAATTAAAACCGACATCTTTATTTACCATTCCACAGAGGCAGAGACACAGTGTGTAATCTGTATACTTGCTTATGCAGCTGATAATTTGCTAAGAACCAATCACAAATCAGAAATCTATTAGAAACTAATAAACCTTCCCCTTCCCTTCTCCCTACCTTCCCCCACCCACCAATGCTACTGGTCCCTTTCCCCCTCCCATTGCTGACAGAACCCAGGAATCTCCACAGTAACCTTGCAGTTCTTCCAAAGCCCAGGCTCTCCTTCGACAGTGCCACCAAACCGCAAGATACTGTCCCAAACCCCAGCACCCACACCAGTGCTACCAAAGTCTAGAACTGTCCCCAGTGCTGCTAAATCCCATGATCCATCCCTCACTCCTCAGTAATGCCTGACACCAGGTACCAACTGCAAACTTGATGCATCGTGCAGATAATCTTGTTGTATATTCTCCCTTTTAAGAAAGGTAAGGAAAAAAAATTCACAGCGCAGACCTGAGCGGGAGCAGCGGCAGCATAAAGGGAGCACCGGAGAAGGCCCAGGACACAGCGCGGACTTGAGCGGGAGCAGCATAAAGGGAGCACCAGAGAAGGCCCGGGACACAGCGTGGACCTGAGTGGGAGCAGCGGCAGCATAAAGGGAGCACCGGAGAAGGCCCAGGACACAGCGTGGACCTGAGCGGGAGCAGCGGCAGCATAAAGGGAGCACCGGAGAAGGCCCGGGACACAGCGCGGACCTGAGCGGGAGCAGCGGCAGCATAAAGGGAGCACCGGAGAAGGCCCAGGACACAGCGCGGACCTGAGCGGGAGCAGCGGCAGCATAAAGGGAGCACCGGAGAAGGCCCAGGACACAGCGCGGACCTGAGCGGGAGCAGCGGCGGCATAAAGGGAGCACCGGAGAAGGCCCAGGACACAGCGCGGACCTGAGTGGGAGCAGCGGCAGCATAAAGGGAGCTGAGTGGCGATTTAAAAACAAAAACAAGGAGTGACGTCACAGGACAGCAGGTAGGTGATTGGTTAGTGAGTATTACAGCTCTTTTGCTCTCTCGGTTAGGTAAGTGGATTAAATTCAGAACAGGGAGGGTATTAACTACTATAAATTTATCAAATAACTTAAAACTAAATTAACTAATTAAAAATAAAAATAAAAACTAAAAATAATCAATTGAATAAAAACTGTAACTAATTATATAAATAAAATAAGGTTAGATAGAGATGGCAGTGCAGGTGGTGTGTCATAACTGCAGCATGTGGGAGTTGGTGGAGACCAATGAGATCCCGAGCAACCACATCTGCGGTAAGTGCCTGCAGGTCGAGGAATTTTGGCTCAGAGTTGCTGAGCTGGAGTCCAAGCTGCAGACATTGCAATGCATCAGGGAGGGGGAGAGTTACCTGGACACTTTGATCCAGGAGGCAGTCAAACCCCTTAGGTTAAGTAAGACTTCAGAGTTAGTCAATGGTCAGGGACAGGAGGGTGTGACTGCGAGTCAGGAAGGTATGGGGACCCAGGATATAGTGATGGAGGAGTCTCAGCCCTTGACCTTGTCCAACAGATACGAGATGCTTGCTTGGATGAGAACAAGGACTGCAGGGAGGATGGGCAAACTGACCATGGCACCATGGTACAGGAGGCCATTCAAATGGGGGAGAGTAAAAAGTAATGTGGTAGTGGTAGGCGACACTATAGTCAGGGTGATAGGTACTGTTCTCTGCAGTCACGACAGGGAATACCGAAGGCTGTGTTGCCTGCCCGGTGCCAGGGTTAAGGATATCTCCTTGCAGCTGGAGAAGAACTTGGAGTGGGAGGGGGAGGATCCAGTTGTTGTGATCCATGTAGGAGCCAACAACATAGGTAGAACTTAGAACGAGGTTCTGCTGAGGGAGTTTGAGGAGCTTGGGTATAAATTAATAAGCAGCACCTCAAAAGGTAATAATCTCTGGATTGTTACCGGAGCCACACGCAAATTGGCATAGGGACAAACTGATTAGAGGTTTAAATGTGTGGCTCAAAGAGTGGTGTGGGAGGAAGAGGTTTCAATTCATAGGGCACTGACACCAGTACTGGGGAAAGAGGGAGCTGTTCCGTTGGGACGGGCTCCACTTAAACCGGGCTGGGACCAGTGTGGCGAATCAAATAACTAGGGCTGTAGATAGGGCTTTAAACTAAAAAGGTGGGGGGAGGGAGCAGGTGCGGGGAAATTTAATAATCTAAAGAGAAGTGTCAAGGAAATAGAGCATTGCAGTGAATTGGGTAAAAATAAGCAGGGTGGGACAGGATAGTGCATCAGTGAATAAGGTCAAACCAGGGAATACTGGTAAAAAAAAAGTTAAAATTAAAGACCTTTTATCTGAATGCACAAAACATCCATAACAAGATAGATGAATTAGTGGCACAAATAGAGATAAATGGCTTTGATATAATAGCCATTACAGAGACATGGATGCAAGGTGACCAAAGTTGGGAATTAAATATTCCAGGGTACTTGACATTTCAAAAAGACAGGCAGGCCAGAACAGGAGGTGGGGTAGCCCTGATAATTAAGGATGACTTAAGGACAGTAGCGAGCAAGGATCTTGGCTCAGAAGATCAGGAAGTAGAATCAGTATAGGTGGAGATAAGAAATAACAAGGGTCAGAAAACAGTGGTGGGAGTAGTTTATAGGCCCTCTAACAGTAGCTATACTGTAGGACAGAGTATTAATTGAGAAATAATAGGAGCTTGTAACAAAGGTAATGCAATAATCATGGGGGGCTTTAATCTTCATATATATTGGGCAAATCAAATTGACAAGGGTAGTCTGGAGGACGTGTTCATAGAATGCATTTGAGACAGTTTCCTAGAACAATATGTTATGGAACCAACCAGGGAACAGACTATTTTAGATCTAGTTTTGTGTAATGAGACAGGGGTAATTAGTAATCTCATTTTAAAGGATCCTCTAGGGAAAAGAGATCATAATATGATAGAATTTCATATTAAGTTTGAGAGTGACATTCTTAAATCCAAAACTAGAGTCTTAAACTTAAATAAAGCCAATTACGTAGGTATGAGGGGCGAGTTGGCGAAGGTAGATTGGGAAACTAGATTAAAAGGTATGACAGTAGATAAGCAGTGAAAAACATTTAAATATTCTCACGAATTTACATTCTGTTGAGAAATAAAAAATCCATGGGAAAAGTGATACAACCGTGGCTCGAAGTTAAGGATAGTATTACATTAAAAGAGGCTTATAATGTTGTGAAGAATAGTTGTAAGCCTGATGATTGAGAGAGCTTTAGAAACCAGCAAAGGATGACCAAAAAATTGATTAAAAGGGAGTAAATGGAATATGAGAGTAAATTAGCAAGAAATATAAGAACAGATTGTAAGAGCTTCTACAAGTATGTAAAAAAGAGTAGCAAAAGTAAGTGTTGGTCCCTTAGAGGCTGAGACAGGAGAACTTATACAGGTAGACTATCCTTTATCCGAAAACCTCGGGACCAGCCGTGTTTCAGTTTTCGGAAAATTTCGGATTTCGGAAGGTGGGTCGGCGGGGGTCTGCGGGGGGGGGGTGGTCGGCGGGGGTCGGGGTCGGTGGGGGTCCGCAGTCGTGGCTTGTCCGTCGCTGCTAGCCTGGAATGCAATGAAGTTCTGCATTTCCACCAACAGGTCGTCGTGCTCGGTCGGAACAGGGGCCGGCACCGCCGCGGGCTCAGAGCTCTCGTTGCTTTCGAGCCTTTGGAAGAGAGTCAGGTGGTTCCGCGGGGGGGTCGGCGGGGGGTCGTGCGCACGACTTACGCTGACCCTCTGCTCAGTGTAAGTCGGCGGGGGTCGGGGTCGGCGGGGGTCCGGGTCGGCGGGGGTCTGCGGGGGTGGTCCGCGGGGTGTCGGGGTCGGCGGGGGGTCGTGCGCACAACTTACGCTGACCCTCTGCTCAGCGTAAGTCATGCGCCACTCTGGTCATGTCGTGCGCACGACTTACGCTGACCGAAAAAACCTTCGGTTTTTAGAGGGTTTCGGTTTTCGGAAGTTCGGATAAAGGGTAGTCTACCTGTATTGGGGAACAAGGAAGCGGCAGTGACCTTAAATAAATATTTTGTAGCTGTCTTCACAGTAGCAGACACAAATGTATACCAAAAATAGTGGGGAACCAAGGGGCTAATGAGAGTGAGGAACTTAAAGTAATTAATATCAGTAGAGAAAGAGTACTTGGGAAACTAATGGGACTAAAGCAGACAAATCCCCCGGATCTGATGGACTACATCCTAAGGTTCTAAAAGAGGTGGCTGCAGAGATAGTGCATGCATTGGTTGTGGTCTTACAAAATTCCCTAGATTCTGGAAAGGTCCCAATGGATTGGAAGGTAGATAATGTAATCCCACGATTCAAGAAAGGAGGGAAGAGAGAAAACAGGGAACTACAGGCCAGTTAGCCTGACATCAGTCGTCGGGAAAATGCTGGAATCCATTATTAAGTAAGTGATAACAGGGCACTTTGAAAATCATAATATTAGGTAGCGTCAATATGGTTTTATGAAAGGGAAATCATGTTTGACAAATTTATTAAGAGTTTTTTGAGGATGTAACTAGCAGGGTAGATAAAGGGGAACCAGTGGATGCAGTATATTTGGATTTCCAAAAGGCGTTCGATAAGGTGCCACATAAAAGGTTGTTATATAAGATAAGGGCCCATGGGTTTGGAGGTAATGTATTAGCATGGATAGAGGTTTGGTTAATGGACAGAAAGCAGAGAGTTGAGATAAACAGGTCATTTTCAGATTGGCAGGCTGTAACTAGTGGGGTGCTGCAGGGATCAGTGCTTGGGCCTCAGCTATTCACAATCTCTATTAATGACTTAGATGAAGGGACCGAGTGTAATGTATCCAAGTTTGCTAATGATATAAAGCTAGGTGGGAAAGTAAGCTGTGAGGAGGACACAAAGAGCCTGCAAAGGGATATAGACAGGTTAAGTGAGTGAGCAATAAAGTGGCAGATGGAGTATATAATGTGAGGAAATGTGAGCTTATTCACTTTGGTTGGAAGAGTAGAAAAACAAAATATTTTTTAAATGGTGAGAAACTATTAAATGTTGGTGTTCAGAGAGATTTAGGTATCCTTGTACAGGAAACACAGAGGTACAACAAGCAATTAGGAAGGCAAATGGTATGCTGGCCTTTATTACTAATGGGTTAGAGTATAAGAGTAAGGAAGTCTTGCTACAATTGTACAGGGCTTTGGTGAGACCACACCTGGGGTACTGTGCACAGTTTTGTTCTCCTTATCTAAGGATATACTTGCCTTAGAGGCGGTTCAACGAAGGTTCACTAGACTAATCCCTGGGATGAGAGGGTTGTTCAATGAGGAGAGATTTAGTAGGTTAGGCCTATACCCTTTGAAATTTAGAAGAATGAGAGGAGATCTCATTGAAACATATAAGATTCTGAGGGGGATTAACAGGATAGATGCCGAGAGATTGTTTCCCCTGGCTGGAGAGTCCAGAACTAGGGGGCACTCTCAGGATAAGGGGTCGGCCTTTTAAGACTGAGACGAGGAGGAACTTCTTCACTCAGAGGGTTGTGAATCTTTGGAATTCTCTGCCCCAAAGGGATCTGGATGCTTAGTCGTTGAGTATATTCAACATTGAGATAGATAGATATTTGGACTCCAGGGAAATCAAGGGATATGGGGATCGGGCGGGAAAGTTGTGTTGAGGTCGTAGATCAGTCATGATCTTATTGAATGGTGGAGCAGGCTTGAGGGGCCGTATGGCCTACTCCAGCTCCTAATTCTTATGTTATGTAAATGTGGTAAACCACTTTTATCGTTACACTATAGTTATCACTGTTGTATTGTTATCACCGTTATCACTGTTGTATCACGATACGAGGTCGCCTCTTGTCGCGCTGTTATACCTGGGCTGACCACCTCCGACTCCGCCCATGGCTCCACCTACCTGCCCAGGTATAAAGGTAGTCGACTGGCTGGTATTCCTCCTTGTTGGACCCGATCACCCACGAGGGTGGGCTCTGTTATTTAGTCAATAAAAACCTTTAGTTACGTTCCTAACTTGTCGCTTTTTATTGGACGAATTGATAGGTATATCAATTTTATTGACTAAATTTAAAAGATGTCTACTACTGGCCAGCCAGAAGCCCTCCCAGAAGCACAGCCACAGCAGCTTTCAGACACCGGGCTACACCAGCCACACCAGCCGGCTTGGCTGCAAGCCCTCAAACCACCGTACCTGGATCTAAACCCACAGGCAGCAAACTCAGCCCTCAACTTCAAACACTGGCTGGACTGCTTCGAATCCTACCTGGAAGAATCCGGCGCCCCGCAGAGATCCAAACTAAGACTTCTGAACGCCCAAGCGAGCCCGAGAGTATACGCACTCATCCAGGATACGACTACATACGAGGCCGCTATCAACCTACTGAAACAGCAGTACCGCAGCCCGGTAAATTACATGTACACCAGGCACCTCCTAAGATCCCGCCCGCAACAGCCAGGAGAGTCTGTAGCTGAATTTTTACGGGCGCTAAGAGCACTCGGCAGGAACTGTGACTTTAAAGCGGTGACGGCTGTTGAAAATACGGAAGATAATATCCGCGATGCCTTTGTGAAAGGCCTACGGTCCGACTACTCATGGCAAAGACTGCTTGAAGCTAAAGACCTCGACCTGGACAAAGCTGAAGCCCTCGCTCTCTCCCTGGAGGTGGCCCATCAGGACCAGGAGGCGTTTTCCAGGTACTGCTCGCGACCCTGGGACTCGGGCCCGACCCCTACCGCAATACCCTTCGCAGCGCCGCCCCCGGGACCTACCTCAGCGTCGGCGTCCCGGACCCGACCGGGCCCGCCACCCCCGGTACCGGCTCCGACATCGGGCACCCGCGATCGGGCCGCCGGCTGCTTCTTTTGCGGCCAGGAGAAGCACCCGAGGTCGCGCTGCCCAGCCAGGAACTCTACCTGCGCAACCTGCAGGAAGAAAGGCCACTTCTCTAAGGCCTGCAGGAGCGGATCTTCAGAGGCCAGCAGTGCCTCATGCGAACTGTGGGGGCGGCCATCTTCTTTCACGGCAACTGAGGCCAGTATACCCACACGTGAGTCATGGGGGCGGCCATCTTTGATCAAGGCAACCGACCCCAATAGTGCCTCATGTGAGTTATGGGGGCAGCCATCTTCTCCGCCATTTTGTCCTACCTCGTGGGAGACGCCATTTTACCCACCACGCCCGACTGCCACCGGGCCCCCGGACCCGACGACCGCCTCGCCCGCAGACGACAACGACTCGCTTACCTACACACTAGCCTCCGTCACTCTGGATCAAGCCCGCCCACACCACCTGTCCAAGTCGATGATGGACATCAAAGTAAACGGCCACGCCACGACCTGCCTGTTCGACAGCGGAAGCACGGAGAGCTTCATCCACCCAGACACGGTGAGCCACTACTCCCTCCCTGTCCTGCCAACGCGCAACCGAATCTCGATGGCATCGAGGTCCCACGCCACGGACATTAGCGGCTACTGTGCTGTGACCTTGTCGGTTAAGGGTACAGAGTATAAAAACTTTAAACTCCTCGTCCTCCCCCAGCTCTGCGCTGCCGTCCTACTAGGGCTGGACTTCCAATCCCACCTCCAAAGTGTAACCCTAGCATACGGTGGACCCCTCCCCCCACTCACAGTCGACAACCAGCGAAGGTTAAACCGCCCACCGCGTAACACCTGCAGCCTATCCACCCTCAAGGTGCCGCCACCTTCCCTGTTCGCTAACCTCACCCCCGACTGCAAACCCGTCGCTACCAAGAGCAGGCGGTACAGCGCTGGGGACAGATCTTTCATTAGCTCTGAGGTGCAGCGTCTCCTGAAGGAGGGCATCATCGAGGGGAGCAACAGCCCCTGGCGTGCCCAGGTCGTGGTCGTTAAGACCTGCGATAAAAATCGCCTGGTCATCGACTACAGCCAGACCATAAACAGATACACCCAGCTGGACGCATACCCCCTTCCCCGCATATCTGACATGGTCAATCAGATTGCACAATACCGCGTATTCTCGACCATCGACCTTAAGTCGGCCTACCACCAACTCCCTATCCACCCCGAGGACCGCCAGTACACCGCCTTCGAGGCGAATGGGCGCCTATACCACTTCCTTAGGGTCCCCTTCGGTGTCACCAACGGGGTCTCGGTCTTCCAAAGGGAGATGGACCGGATGGTTGACCAGAACGGACTGCAGGCCACATTCCCCTACCTAGATAACGTCACCATCTGTGGCCGCGACCGGCAGGACCACGACGTGAATCTGGAGAAATTCCTCCGTACAGCCCAATGGCTGAACCTCACCTACAATAAGGAGAAATGTGTGTTTAACACCTCGCGCCTTGCCATCCTTGGCTGTGTAGTAGAGAACGGACTCATCGGCCCCGACCCCGAAAGAATGCGCCCCCTCATGGAGCTACCCCTCCCCCACTGCCCTAAGGCACTTAAGAGAACCCTGGGGCTCTTCGCCTACTATGCCCAATGGGTGCCCAATTATGCGGACAAAGCCAGACCCCTCATGAAGTCCACATCCTTCCCCCTTACGGAGGAAGCGTGCGCAGCCTTCTCCCTCATTAAGGGAGACATTGCCAAGGCCACTATGCACGCAGTGGATGAGTCCATCCCCTTCCAAGTCGAGAGCGATGCATCCGACTTCGCCCTAGCCGCCACCCTTAACCAAGAGGGGAGACCGGTGGCCTTCTTCTCAAGGACCCTACAGGGCCCTGAGATCCGACACTCGTCGGTCGAGAAGGAGGCCCAGGCGATTGTGGAGGCGGTACGACGCTGGAGGCACTACCTGGCAGGCAAACGATTTACCCTCCTTACCGACCAACGTTCGGTCGCTTTTATGTTTAATAACAAGCTGAGGGGCAAAATCAAGAATGACAAGATCTTGAGGTGGAGAATCGAGCTCTCCACCTACGATTATGATATCTTGTACCGGCCAGGTAAGCTGAACGAACCCCCCGATGCTCTGTCACGAATTACATGCGCCAGCGCGCAAAGTGATAGACTTCAGACCCTCCACAACGACCTCTGCCACCCCGGGGTCACCAGACTTTACCACTTCATTAAGGCCCGCAACCTGCCCTACTCCATCGAGGAGGTCAGGACCATAACCAGGAACTGCCAGACCTGTGCCGAGTGCAAACCGCACTTCTTTAGGCCGGACAGAGCAAGCCTGATCAAGGCCACCCGCCCCTTCGAGCGCCTGAGCATCGACTTTAAGGGGCCCCTCCCGTCCTCTGACCGTAATGTGTACTTCCTCAACATTGTTGATGAGTACTCCCGTTTCCCCTTTGCCTTCCCCTGCCCAGACATGACCAGTACCACGGTCATTAAATGCCTGAACGACCTCTTCGCCTTGTTCGGGTTCCCAAACTATATACATAGTGACCGGGGCTCCTCTTTCATGAGCGAGGAACTCCGTCAGTTCCTACTAGCGAGAGGTATTGCAGCAAGTAGGACCACCAGCTACAACCCCCGAGGGAACGGCCAGGTGGAAAGAGAGAACGCGACGGTATGGAAGGCCGTCCTCTTAGCCTTAAAGTCTAAGGGCCTCCCAACCTCCCGCTGGCAGGAAGTCCTCCCGACAGCGCTGCACTCCATCCGGTCACTACTTTGCACTGCCGTTAACGCCACCCCCCATGAACGAATGTTTGTTTTCCCCAGGAAGTCGACTACGGGAACCACTCTACCAACCTGGCTGACCTCTCCGGGGCCCGTCTTGCTGCAAAAGCACGTGAGGGCCCATAAAACAGACCCCCTGGTCGAGAGGGTGAACCTCCTGCACGCCAACCCCCAGTACGCCTACGTGGCTTACCCAGACGGGCGGGAGGACACTGTCTCCTTACGAGACCTCGCACCCTCGGGCACTCCGGAGACACCACCTTTACCCCCCCCCACCACCCCCCCAATTCCAGCCCAGGTAGACGGCATGCCGGAACCCCACGAGCCTTCGCCGACCACGCAGACACCAGCACTAACACCGGATAATGCAGCACCGCCGCTGCGACGATCGGAGAGGCTTACGAGGCCTCCGGACAGACTGACATACCAGAACTGGTAGTACACTTCACCCCGCCGGACTCAAATCTAAACAAGGGGTGAATGTGGTAAACCACTTTTATCGTTACACTATAGTTATCACTGTTGTATTGTTATCACCGTTATCACTGTTGTATCACGATACGAGGTCGCCTCTTGTCGCGCTGTTATACCTGGGCTGACCACCTCCGACTCCGCCCATGGCTCCACCTACCTGCCCAGGTATAAAGGTAGTCGACTGGCTGGTATTCCTCCTTGTTGGACCCGATCACCCACGAGGGTGGGCTCTGTTATTTAGTCAATAAAAACCTTTAGTTACGTGATGCACTATCAATTGCTACAAAAGACTGGAGATTGAGAAAGTAATAAACAGGCTTTTATTACCAAAGAACAGAGCATGCCTCTTGTGGTTGCCTGGTATCCAAAAGGGCTGGAGGCTTCTGAGCAGCGACCTTTATACCCAGCCATGAGGGTGGAGCCAGGGGCGGAGTCAGCTGAGGCATGCACAGACAAGTACAACAATATGCAAGAGTGAACAACAGTACTAACAGTGAACAACAATACTAACAACAGTGGTTTACCACATTCACCCCTTGTTTAGAATTGAGTCCGGCGGGGTGAAGTGCACTAAAAATTCGTGTACTGAAGTCTATCAGGAGGCCTTGTAAGCCGTCCTGAGCGTCGCAGCAGCGGCGGTGATGGTGCAGCATCCAATGGTGAACCCGGTGTCTCGTTCAGAGGAGGTGTAGCAGGTGGCGGACCCTGGGGCTGCTGCATGCCGTCTACAGGGGTCAGAGCATGGGTAATGGGAGGTAGCAATGGTGGTCTCTCAGAGGCACCCGAAGGTGCGAGGTCCCGTGCGGGGACTGTGTCCTGGGGGTAGGCAGGAGTAGCGGTGGGTGGCGAAGAGGGTGTTTCAGGAGCACCTGCAGGTGCGAGGTCTCGAATGGAGACTGTGTCCTCCCGCCCGTCCGGGTACACCACGTAAGCATACTGCGGGTTGGCGTGGAGGAGGCTCACCCTCTCGACCAGGGGGTCCGCCTTATGGGTCCTCACGTGCTTCCGCAGTAGGACGGGACCTGGAGAAGTCAGCCATGTTGGTAGCGAAATCCCCGACGTGGACTTCCTGGGGAAGGAGAACATTCTCTCGTGAGGAGTGGCATTGGTGGGTGTACAGAGCAGCGACCGAATGGAATGGAGCGCCGCAGGGAGGACCTCCTGCCAGCGGGAGGTCGGAAGGCCCTTAGATTTTAAGTTTAAAAGGACTGCCTTCCAGACTGTCGCATTCTCCCTTTCCACCTGGCCGTTACCCCGGGGGTTGTAGCTGGTGGTCCTGCTTGTAGCAATGCCTCTCGCGAGCAGGTACTGCCGAAGTTCGTCGCTCATAAAAGATGAGCCCCTGTCGCTATGGATATAGCTAGGGAAACCGAACAAGGCGAAGAGGTCATTCAGACATTTAATGACCGTGGTACTGGTCATGTCCGAGCAAGGGATGGCAAACGGGAAACGGGAGTACTCATCAATTATATTGAGGAAGTACACATTGCGGTCAGAGGAGGGGAGGGGCCCTTTAAAATCGATGCTCAGCCGCTCGAAGGGGCGCGTGGCTTTGATCAGGCTCGCTCTGTCTGGCCTATAAAAATGCGGCTTGCACTCGGCACAGATCTGGCAGTTCCTGGTCATGGTCCTGACCTCCTCGATGGAGTAGGGCAGGTTACGGGATTTGATAAAATGGAAGAACCTGGTGACCCCCGGGTGGCAGAGGTCATTGTGGAGGGTCTGTAGCCTATCAACCTGCGCGTTGGCGCACGTACCACGTGATAGGGCATCTGGGGGCTCATTGAGTTTCCCGGGCCGGTACAAGATATCGTAATTGTAGGTGGAGAGTTCGATTCTCCACCTTAAGATCTTGTCATTCTTGATTTTGCCCCGCTGCTTATTATGAAACATAAAAGCCACTGAACGCTGGTCAGTGAGCAGGGTAAATCGTTTTCCGGCCAGGTAATGCCGCCAATGTCGCACGGCTTCCACAATGGCCTGGGCCTCCTTTTCGACAGAGGAGTGTCGAATCTCGGGGCCCTGGAGGGTCCTTGAGAAAAAGGCCACGGGTCTCCCCGCCTGGTTAAGGGTTGCAGCTAGGGCAAAGTCGGATGCGTCGCTCTCCACTTGAAAAGGAAGGGACTCATCCACAGCGTGCATTGTGGCCTTCGCAATGTCTCCTTTTATGAGAGTGAAGGCTGCACAGGCCTCTGCTGTCAGGGGGAAGGAGGCGGACTTGATGAGGGGTCGGGCTTTATCCGCATAGTTGGGCACCCACTGAGCATAGTAAGAGAAAAACCCCAGGCATCTCTTCAGTGCTTTCTGGCAGTGGGGGAGGGGGAGCTCCATAAGGGGGCGCATTCTATCGGGGTCTGGGCCGATGACTCCGTTCTCCACTACGCAGCCAAGAATAGCGAGGCGCGTAGTACGAAACATACATTTGTCTTTGTTGTATGTGAGATTCAGCCGCTGGGCCGTCCGGAGGAATTTCTCTAGATTAACGTCGTGGTCCTGCTGGTCGTGGCCGCAGATGGTGACGTTGTCTAGATATGGGAAAGTGGCCTGGAGCGCGTTCTGGTCAACCATCCGGTCCATCTCCCGTTGGAAGACAGAAACTCCGTTGGTGACGCCGAAGGGAACTCTGAGAAAGTGATAGAGCCGACCGTCAGCTTCAAAAGCTGTGTACTGGCGGTCCTCAGCCCTGATGGGGAGCTGGTGGTATGCCGACTTCAGATCAATCGTCGAGAACACCCGGTATTGTGCTATCTGATTGACCATGTCAGATATGCGGGGGAGTGGGTATGCATCTAGTTGGGTGTAGCGATTGATCGTCTGGCTGTAGTCAATAACTAGGCGCTGTTTTTCGCCAGTCTTCACTACCACCACTTGTGCTCGCCATGGGCTGGTGCTACTTTCAATAATCCCTTCCTTCAGGAGTCTCGCTACCTCGGATTTAATGAAGCTCCTATCCCCAACACTGTAACGCCTGCTTTTGGTAGCGATGGGCTTACAGTCGCGGGTGAGGTTAGCGAACAAGGAGGGGGGGGGAACTTTAAGGGTGGAGAGGCTGCAAATGGTGCACGGCGGGCGATTTAAAAGCTGCTGGCTGCAGACTGTGAGTGGGGGGAGGGGTCCGTCATACGCTAATGTGACACTCTTAAGGTGGCACTGAAAATCCAACCCCAGTAGAACGGCAGCGCAGAGATGGGGCAGGACCAGAAGTTTAAAATTTTTGTATTCTGTGCCCCTTACTGAAAGGGTCACTACACAGTAGCCACCGACGTCCGCTGACTGGGCTTTGGAAGCCAAAGAGATCCGATGGCGCGTCGGCAGGACCGGGAGAGAGTAACTGCGCACCGTGTCGGGGTGGATAAAGCTCTCCGTGCTCCCGCTGTCAAAAAGGCAGGTAGTGGCGCGGCCGTTTACCGTAATATCCATCATGGACCTGGACAGTTGATGAGGGAGAGATTGGTCCAGCGTCACGGAGGCCAGCGTATGGTCGAGCGAGTCGATGTGGTCGTCAGATGAGGCGGTGGTTGAGTCCGGCTCCCCCGTGGTTGAAGTCGGAGGCGTCCAAGATGGCGGACAAAATGGCGGCGCCCACGGTCCCGATCCCCACGCGGCTGGGGGAGCCCAAGATGGCGGACAAGATGGCTGCGCCCACGGTTCGCACGCAGCGCTGCTGGCGTTAGCGGTCTTCCCTTTGCAGGCGCTAACGTAGTGACCTTTCTTCCCGCAGCCGGAGCAGGTAGCATTCTTCGCGGGGCAGCGTGCTCTAGGGTGTTTAGCTTGGCCACAAAAATAGCATTTTTGTGCCTTGGACATCGCTGCAGCAGTCGGAGGTGGCGGTCCCATGGCCCAAGATTGCGGCGTCCACGGCGCGGGGCGATGAGGGGAGAAAGCGTCCATATTTCTGTGGGCCGCGTCGAGCGAGAGCGCGAGGGACACTGCCTTTGTCAGGTCTATTTCACCCTTCTCCAGCAGCCTCTGCCGGGAGTAGTCGGACCTTAGACCCGCAACGAAAGCGTCTCGTATCAATCCCTCCGCATGTGCCGCGGCCGATACTTCCTTGCAGTCGCAGCCGCGTCCGAGTACCCGCAGTGCCCGTAGGAAGGCTTCCACCGATTCCCCGGGCTGCTGTCTGCGAGATCTTAAAAGGTGCCTGGCATAGACCGTGTTAACCGGGCGTGCATACTGCCCTTTCAGTAGGTCGATAGCCGCCGCGTAGGTCGTCGCATCTTGGATTAAAGTATAGACTTGGTGGCTCACCTTCGAGGCCAGGATTTTCAGTTTATTTTCATCAAGAGTCACGGTCGAGGCTTCCAGATACGCCTCAAAGCAACGCAGCCATTGTGCGAATTTAGTCGACGAACCCGCTTCTTGGGGGTCTAGGTCCAGGCATGTTGGTCTGAGGGCTCGCAGCAGCGCCTGCTGCTCAGCGTTTTGCGCCATCGGTTGATCAGCATCCGCAGCCAACATTTAACTTTGGTAATAAAATTGATGCACTATCAATTGCTACAAAAGACTGGAGATTGAGAAAGTAATAAACAGGCTTTTATTACCAAAGAACAGAGCATGCCTCTTGTGGTTGCCTGGTATCCAAAAGGGCTGGAGGCTTCTGAGCAGCGACCTTTATACCCAGCCATGAGGGTGGAGCCAGGGGCGGAGTCAGCTGAGGCATGCACAGACAAGTACAACAATATGCAAGAGTGAACAACAGTACTAACAGTGAACAACAATACTAACAACAGTGGTTTACCACATTACGTTCCTAACTCGTCGCTTTTTATTGGACGAATTGATAGGTATATCAGTAAAATTAAACACAGTTTAAAAAAAAAATAAAAAAAATAAAGACAATTCATTTATGAATAAAAGAATAATCAAGGCCAGTGAATGAGTTTTTACAGAAGTACAATTACAGAATATTAATGCCCAGAACACAAATACAAATCCCAGAAAATCAGGTAACAACAACTTGTATTTATATAATGCCTTAAATGTAGTAAAACGTCCCAAGGTGCTTCACAGTAGCGTTATAAAACAAAATTTGACACATATCCACATAAGGAGAAATTAGGGTAGATGACCAAAAGCTTGGTCAAAGAGGTAGATTTAAAGGAGCATCTTAAAAGGAGGAAAGAGAGGTAGAGAGGTGGAGAGGTTTAGGGAGGGAATCTTGGAGGGTTGTGGGGCTGGAGGAGATTAGAGATAATGAAGGGTGAGGCCATGGAGGGATTTGAAAACAAGGATGAGGATTTTAAAATTGAGGCGTTGCTTAACCGGGAGCCAATGTAGGCCAGAGAGCACAGAGGTGATGGGTGAATGGGACTTGGCACGAGTTCAGACTCGGGCAGCCAAGTTTTGGATGACCCGAACTTTACGGAGGGTAGAACGTGGGAGGCCGGCTAGGAGTGCATTGGAATAATCAAGTCTAGAGGTAACAAAGGCATGGAAGAGGGTTTCAGCAGCAGATGAGCTGAGACAGGGGCAGAGTTGGGTGATGTTCCGGAGGTGGAAATGTTCTGGAGGTAGGAGATGGGGCGGTAGTTTGCAAGAACGGAGGGGTCAAGGGTTAGGTTTTTTTGAGAGGGGTGATTCTTAGTGATGGCACGGATATGTGGTCAGAAGCTATATTTCATCAAATATGACACCATGGTTGCGAACAGTGTGGTTCAGCTTCAGACAGATGCCAGGGAGAGAGATGGAGTCGGAGGCTAGGGCACGGAGTTTGTGGCGAGGACCGAAGACAATGGCTTC
The DNA here is from genome assembly GCF_052327205.1 of Somniosus microcephalus. NCBI lineage: Eukaryota > Metazoa > Chordata > Chondrichthyes > Squaliformes > Somniosidae > Somniosus > Somniosus microcephalus. The sequence goes on from NC_140996.1 coordinate 132,338,025, forward strand.
GGTCTTCCTAATATTTAGTTGGAGGAAATTTCTGCTCATTCAATATGGATGTCGGATAAGCAGTCTGACAAATTAGAAGCAATGGAGGGGGTCGAGAGAAGTGGTGGTGAGGTAGAGCTGGGTGTTGTCAGCATGTAGAAACGTGGAAACTGACGCTGTGTTTTCAGACGATGTCGCCGAGGGGCAGCATGTAGATTAGAAATAGGAGGGACCCAAGAATAGATCCCTGGGGCACACCAGAGGTAACAGTGCGGGAGTGGGAAGAGAAGCCATTGCAGGTGATTCTCTGGCTACGACTGGATAGATATGAATGGAATCAGGCGATTGCAGTTCCACCCAGCTGGACGACGGTGGAGAAGGGTTGGATGAGAATGGTGTGGTCAACCGTGTCAAAGGCTGCAGACAGGTCGAGAAGGGATAGTTTACCTTTGTCACAGTCACATAGAATGTTATTTGTGACTTTGATGAGAGCCGTTTTGGTACTGCGGTGGGGTGGAAACCTGATTGGAGGGATTCAAACATGGAGTTCCAGGAAAGATGGGCATGGTTTTGGGAGGAGACAAAACATTCAAGGACTTTGGAGAGGAAAGGGAGGTAGGAGATGGGGCGGTAGCTTGCAAGAACGGAGGGGTCAAGGGTTAGGTTTTTTTGAGAGGGGTGATTACAGCAGATTTGAAGGAGAGGAGGACAGTACCTGAGGAAAGCGAACCGTTAACAGTATCAGCTAGCATGGGAGCCAGAAAGGGAAGTTGGGCGGTCAGCAGTTTAGTGGGAATAGGGTCGAGGAAGCAGGAAGTGGGTCTCATGGACAAGATGAGCTTGGAGAGGACATAGGGTAGATTGGAGAGAAATTGGAGAAACATGCGAGTTCAGGGCTAGGGCATGGAGGGAACCTTAGAGGAAGTGAGCTAGGGAAAGGAAGGGAAGTGGCAGAGGCAGCTGAACGGATGGTCTCAATCTTATTGACAAAGAAGTCCATGAGCTGCTCGCACTTGTTGTTGGAGGCGAGGGTGAAGGAGACAGGGGAGAGGGGTTTAAGAAGACGGGTTGCAGTAGAGAAAAGTAATAATAAAAATAAATTTGACTTATTCAATCACAGCAAGGTAGTGGTCCATAATGATACATTATATGTTACATGACTGAACCTTCCTATTGTTGTAAAACAATGGGCTCTGATTCATAGCCATGAATTTCCTGAATTACACTTACGCAGAAATTACACTAAAATTTACACTGGTTACTGCGCCGATCTTGCAAATGGGAACTTACACTGAAATTTCCTACACAGCCAATTTTCCGGAATGTATATTTTACATCAGAATGTAAAAACCGGTGTAAAATATGCACAACTGTAGCACCACCGATAGGGGTAATAGCGAGTGGGCTGCTGTCTTCTGCCATGGTGCCTCACCTTCAAGAGCCTCTCGCTATTGCTGTTCCTCTTTTTGTTCCATTGTTATGCATAGCAAGGGTAACCCTTTTGAATGCGTGGGAAGGGACGAGAGTCTGGAAAGTTTTGGGTGCACTGAGACTGAGAACACATTGGTTAATTGTAGTGCAGGCCTCAGTAAGAAATATTTTTTAAAAAGTCTAAGAAAATTGCTATCAAATCTAGAAAGCTTAGTTATGCCAATATCCGGTTTGGGTGCAAATCCAAGCCAGCTCATTATTCGCGTAAATCCGTATGTGCTAGTCTTTTGCATTTGGGGGGGGGGGGGGTTAAGGGTAGAGCTCTGTAAATCAGCAGCAGAGGGTTTTGGCGGATATATCTTAAGTGGCACAAACGATCGAGGTAATTCACGCAGTGATGTTTCAGCGCAAAACCAGTGTAAATCAGTTGCACACGAAATTCCTCGGGGGAGATAAGGCACAATGCTGCTCTTACACCATAGTTACGCCAACATTTTCTACTCAGTTCCAGGCCACTGTGTGCAAAGCTCCAGGACATCAATAGCGATAAAGAAAAATAAAGTAACCAAAGATCAAAGCAGTTCAGTGTTAAATAAGTACAGTTCATGCATTAAAATTAGTTTTAAATGTATTTGATATGCAAACAGACAGGAAAAGATAAATTTTCTGAATCTTCTATCTCTAGCATTTACATTTCAAAGTGTGGGTTTTATATTTTTCATCTTCTGTGACTTTAAATGATAATTCAACATAATTAATTACAATTCTATTTAAAATCCTTGAAAGGTATCCTCATTCAATTAGGAGGTATGAAACAGTTCATACACAAAATGAGAGAGACATCTGAGGCCTGAATTGTAAATTCAACTTGTCCCAAAATATATGGAGATAACATATATTATGAAAAAAAATCTACATATTTAATTTGCTTCACATATCTATTTTATTTCTGAGAGAGCCTATTATGAAATCAAGTTCCAGCTTCAGGGAAATTGTTTATTAGACAACTTTGCATTAATTATGCTCATCATTTTCATCCCAAAACTTTCATTAGAATAGTTCAAAAATACAGGACTGAAATACTATTCAGATTTTTGCTTACTGATGTCCAGGGGTCTTTCAACCCTCATGGTTTCCATATCAATAGAAGGCAGCCACTAGAGTTGTATATTTTATCATCATTTTATGCATATGATTTAACTGCCAGAGAAGTACAAAACTACATTTGAGCCTTTGGTAAATGTCTGAAGACTTGTTTTGATCCGTCAATGTTGGAAAGGATAAAGACATCTTCAGAACCAAAACCATTTTTGTTCAGAGTGTTTGATTTGTATGACTAACTCTGGTGTAAATTGTGAAAATTATATTGAAAGCACAACAGAAACATATATGGTCCAGGAAGATTAGACAAGTGCGTAGCAAAAGCAGAGTGGTTTTAATGGGGTGTAATGATATCAGCAAATAGTGATGTTATTTGCCTGTTCGATTATGATGCCTACCAGCATGATTGCATGTATTGATTGCTTGTGCCTGACCAGCAGAGGTCATGTGACCGAGACAAGCAAGGCAGTCTAGTTTAGTTTCAGTTTCGTTCTAGATGCATCACTAGCATAATGGTGTCTCCTGAATGCTGTATAAAGAGTTGAACAGACTTTAGATTAAAAAGACATCTCTTTCATAAATGTCTCGTCTTTGAACCCACAAAGAAATCAATACACGGTGTCAGAAGTGGCTGAAAGAGATGAAGAGAAAACATCTGAAGTTAAATCAGCTCTCCACAGATTAGCAAGCCAAAAGAGAACATCGTTGCTTACCATTAGAGAATAGCTAACGAAGTGAAAGAATGGAAGGTTTACTCCCACCGGCGACGCTTCAATTGACAGGTAATGTGGCTGAAAATTGGAGGAGATTCAAACAACGTGTGGGGTTGTATTTATCAGCAATCGGAGCTGACGAGAAAAGTAATAAACAGAAATTGTCACTGTTCTTACATGTCGTGGGTGATGAAGCGCTGAGGTGTATAATAATTTCACATTCGCTGCTAATGGAGACAAAATGAAGCTAGATAAAATAATGGAACAGTTTGAGGCCTACTGCATACCTAAACGTAACGTGACGTTTGAGAGGCACAGATTTTTCACATGTGTACAGAAAACGGGTGAGACTATTGATCAGTATGTGACTGAACTGAGAAACAGAAGCAAATCGTGTGAATTTGGGGGACTGACGGACTCGCTGATAAAAGACAGACTGGTGTGTGGTATTCCAGATAATGGTCTAAGGGAAAGACTGCTAAGAGAGCAAGATCTAGACCTGGGAAAAGCCATAGCACTGTGTAGGGCTACAGAGACTGTGAAGTTGCAGGCAAAGGAGCTGTTCAGTAACAGTAGCTGCAACGTGGATGCAGTGAGTAAGAACGGACACAAACCGTTTAACAAAAAGAGCGCCAATGTGAAAAAAGAGACATGGCCAGCGAACGAAAATGAAAGTGACAATCGAAAGTCATGTTGTCGATGCTGTACACATCATCCACCAAGAAAGTGTCCAGCATATGGTAAAACATGCAATAGATGCAACAAAAACAACCATTATGCCCGTTGCTGTAGGAACCAAGCACAACAAAGCAAGGTCCATGCAGTGGATGAAAGCGAGATAGAGGAGTTCAATGTAGATGTTGTGTCTGAAAACAAAAAAGAAGAAAGAGACTGGATGTTGACACTAAAAGTGAATGACATACATATTCCATTTAAATTGGATACTGGAGCACAAGTTAATGTGATATCAGAGACTGATTTTAAGAAAATTAGACCCAGACCAAAGATACATGGAATCGAAGTGAAAGTGACAGGATACTCAGGTACTGAAATACCAGTGAAAGGAAGATGCATTGTCAAAGTGACACACAAGGACAGAGAGCACACGTTAGCATTAATCGTGCTGCCAAAGGAGGTGCAAGCCATACTAGGTTTAAAAGCCTGTGAGAGACTGAACCTGGTAGAGTCCTCGTTGTGGAAAGCGAAGGAGAGACAGTCTATGATGAACTGAATGTTGCGTACACACCGGGTAAGCTGATGTATACAGCAGACATGTTGTCCAGAGCTGTTGACCCAGGAGAGCCCGCAAACACAGTGAAAAGACTGAAGTACAAGGCAAAAGACAGTGGAACTGACTTCTACCAGAGCATGCTTGTATACCGCACAACGCCGCTCAAGTGTGGTATGTCACCAGCCCAACTCCTTATGGGACGTATGCTAAGGTCAAACCTACCCATCCCGGAGAACCTCCTGAAAAAAGAGGGGGAGAAAGTGAGGAAGTTCAAAGAGCAACAGAAAGAAAAGCAAAAGTACTACTATGACAGAGGAACACAAAACCTACCTGAACTCCACACTGGTGACCAAGTAAGGTTGAAAGACAAAGCAAACACATGGACTCAGAAGGGAACTGTCCTGAGTGAAGTTCAACCAAGATCATACACCATTCAGACAGATGAGGGTGCTGTTCTGAGAAGAAATCGTCGAGATCTTCTCATGGGACCAGCCACAGCAGGTCAAGAGACTGATACTGTTGAACAACCTGATCACACAGCTGAGAACCAATCATCTGAGGCAACAACTCAGGTTCAAGGACAATCAATCAGAAAATCCTCAAGACACGTGAAGCCTCCTGAGAGACTCATTGAGCAAATTTAAGGACTATTGTTATAGAAGGAAGTAATGTTATCTTATTCTTTCTTCAAGTTCTAGTGTATTGACATATTTCATGTGAACACACAAAGCAAGGTTAAAAAACCTTGATCATGATAATGATAATGTAAGTTCATTAAGTGTTAGTTAAAATGCAGATTAATACAAAGAAAACATGTTGTTAGTTAAAAGTAAAATACTTTTGTTTTACGAAAAGGAGATGTAATGATATCAGCAAATAGTGATGTTATTTGCCTGTTCGATTATGATGCCTACCAGCATGATTGCATGTATTGATTGCTTGTGCCTGACCAGCAGAGGTCATGTGATCGAGACAAGCAAGGCAGTCTAGTTTAGTTTCAGTTTTGTTCTAGATGCATCACTAGCATAATGGTGTCTCCTGAATGCTGTATAAAGAGTTGAACAGACTTTAGATTAAAACTCATTCTCTTTCATAAATGTCTCGTCTTTGAACCCACAAAGAAATCAATACATGGGGGATTTTAACTTTTATATAGATTGGGATACGCAGACTAGCACCTGTCAGAAAGGTAATGAATTTCTTGAGTGTCCGGGATAGTTTTCTACAACAATATGTCCTAAAGGCAACAAGGGGGCATGCCATATTAGATGTAGTAATGAGAAATGAGCCAGATTTAGTTAACAGCCTAACTGTGCGTGGACATTTATCCAATAGTGATCATAACATGTTCGAGTTCAACGTAGTGTTTGAAAGGGAGAAACGCGAAACAGCTACTAAGATTCTACATTTAGGTATGGCCGACTTCAATGGGATGAGGCAGAGACTGTCCACAGTAAACTGGGCAAACTTGTTAATGGGTAAAACGACAGAAGATCAGTGGGAGATGTTTAAAAAATAATTTAATGTGATATAGAACCAGTTTATACCCCTGAGGGGCAAGAGCTCTACTTGCCAAAAAAACAGCCAAGGACGACTAAAGAGGTAAAGGACAGCATAAGACTAAAGGAAAGGGCACACAAAAATAGCACAGATCCTGGTGAATGGGAAAGATACAAAGAACAGCAAAGGGTTACAAAACAGATAGTACAAGATGTGCAGGTTAGGTTGATTGGCTATGATAAATTGACCCTTAGTGTTAGGGGGATTAAATACGTGGGGTTACAGGGATAGGGTGGGATATGTGTTGGTGTAGGGGTTACGGGGATCGGGTGGGATACGTGTCGGTGCAGGCTCGATGGGCCGAAATGGCCTCTATCTGCACTGTGGGGTTTCTGTGATTCTGTGATACAGGAAACTCTTTGGTATCCGGCACCGACGGGACCGGGATGGTGCCAGTTGATTAAAAATTCCGGATGACAGAGAGGGTTATCTACCGAGGCTATTTTTAACAAACAAAAATAAAAAAATCAAGCAATGTGCAGTATACAGTATTTGGTGGATCGGAAGAGACTACCGGCAGTGCGGGAGAGTCAGACTCCTGTTATTGAGGTGTTCGGACTTCCGACAGCGCCAAGAAGCCGAGTAGTGGCAGTTTGGAGAACTACCCCCACTGACTAACTCAGCCACCGCGGGAGACTCAGACTCGGACTTGGCAACATTTACGGTTATTGAGGTGTTGTTTTCGGAGTATGAATTCCAGATAATTAGGTGCCGTTTAAATGAGAGTTTCCTGTAAGAGCTACAAAAAGGGAGTATGAAAAGCAACTTGCAAGGGATATCAAAATCAATACAAAGAATTTTTACAATTACATTAGGAAAAAGGGGGTAGTCAGGAGCCATGTTAAAAACTGAAAGCGGTGATATTTTCAATGATAATAAAGAAATGGCGGACATGTTGAATACTTAGCGTCAGTATTTACAGTAGAGGATAGCGTACCGGAAATCCCAAGGAAACTAATATTGAATCGGGGACAGGGACTCAATAAAATTAACGCAAGTAAAATAACAGTAATGAAGAAAATAATGGCACTAAAGAGTGATAAATCCCCAGGGCCAGATGATTTCCAACCCAGGGTTTCAAAGGAAGTAGGTGAGCACATTGCAGATGCCCTAACTATAATCTTCCAAAGTTCTCTAGATTCAGGAACCGTTCCTTTAGATTGGAAAATTGCGCATGTCACTCCGCTATTTAAGAATGGCGAGAGCGCCAAACCAGGGAATTATAGACCAGTTAGCCTAACATCTGTTGTTGGGAAATTGCTGAAGTCTATAATTAAGGATAGGGTGGCTGAACACCTCAAAAAATTTCAGTTGATCAGAGAAAGCCAGCATGGATTTGTTAAAGGTAGGTCATGTCTGGCAAACCTGATTGAACTTTGTGAAGAGGTGAATAAAGTAGTGGACAGGGGAATGTCTATGGATGTTATTTATATGGACTTCCAGAAGGCATTTGATAAAGTCCCACATAAGAGACTGTTAACTAAGGTAGAAGCCCACGGAATTGAGGGCAAATTATTGCCCTGGTTAGGAAATTGGCTGAACGGCAGGAGACAGAGAGTAGGGACAATGGGTAGGTACTCAAATTGGCAGGATGTGACTAGTGGTGTCTCGCAGGGATCTGTGTTGGGGCCTCAACTATTCACAGTATTTACTAATGACTTAGATGATGGCGTTGAAAGCCATATATCAAAATTTGCCGATGACACAAAGATAGGTGGCATTGCAGGCAGCATAGATGAAAGCATAAAATTACAAAGGGATATTGATAGATTAAGTTAATCGGCAAAACTGTGGCAAATGGATTTCAATGTAAGCAAACGTAAGCAAAGCAAACTTTGGACTGAAGAAGGAGAGACCAGAGTACTTTCTAAATGGTGAAAAAACAGCTAAAAACAGTGGATGCCCAAAGAGACTTGTTGGGGGGGGGGGGGGGGGGGGGTGCCAGGTACATAGATCATCAAAATGTCATGGACAGGTACAGAAAATAATCAAAAAGGCTAATGGAATGCTGGCCTTTATATCTAGAGGACTAGAATACAAGGGGGTAGAAGTTATGCTGCAGCTATACAAAACCCTGGTTAGACCACACCTGGAGTACTGTGAGCAGTTCTGGGCACCACACCTTAGGAAGGATATATTGGCCTTGGAGGGAGTGCAGTGTAGGTTTACCAGAATGATACCTGGACTTCAAGGGTTAAGTTACGGGGACAGATTACACGAATTAGGGTTGTATTCCCTAGAATTTAGAAGGTTAAGGGGCGATCTGATTGAACTTTTCAAGATATTAAGGGGAACAGATAGGGTAGAGAGAGAAACTATTTCCGCTGGTTGGGGATTCTAGAACTAGGGGGCATAGTCTAAAAATTAGAGCTAGATCTTTCAGGAGTGAAATTAGGAAACACTTCTACACACAAAAGGTGGTAGAAGTTTGGAACTCTCTTCTGCAAATGGCAATTGATGCTAGATCAATTGTTAATTTTAAATCTGAGATTGATAGATTTTCATTAACCAAAGGTATTAAAGGATATGGGCCAAAGGCGGGTATATGGAGTTAGGTCGCAGATCAGCCATAATCTCACTGAATGGCGGAACAGGCTCGAGTGGCTGAATGTTGTGTAATTTAGAGGGGTGAAAATGTATTAAACTTTCTTTTTTTGTTGAAATAAATATCCCATTGAGTTATTTTTTCTCTCCATGTAAAAATTATGGAAAAAGGTGCATTTGAAACTACTCTAATCACTGGCGCAGTATAGTGGAGTTGCATATTCATTATAATTTATCAGAAGATAACTATGGTTTACATTCAGAAGCTTTGAATCATAGACTATTCAATCAAAGGGAACAGAATAGCCAAGCCCAATAATGTCCTCACCAGACATTGATACATGTGCACAGCCAGCATGGGTTACTAACCAATGAGCAGCAGGTGCCCTGGCTAATTTCTCCCTTAGCAGCATGGAGCCACCTAGATTATTGTGTTCACATCAGTCCCAAACTGAAAGAGACTAATTCAGGACAGACCATGGATTGAACTTTGTATCTCAATCAGCAGATTGTAGATTAAGCCACACTCAGGACTTGAGCACATTAAATAGGCTGACATTCCAGTGAATCAGCACTGCAACCTCTTCAAGGTCATTATATCCTTTCTGAGCCTGACCAAGGCTCTTTTCAACTGTAGCATAATTTCCTGCCCTTTGTATTCCAGCCTCCTTGAGATAAAGGCCAACATTCAATAAGCCTTTTTGATTGCTTTTTTAAAAAACTTTTTGTAGCTTTTAGTAATTTCTGTACTTGGATTCCCAAATCTCTTTGCTCCTCTACAGTTCCGAGTTTCTCGCCATTTAGCAAGTACTCCGATATAGGTTTGCTGGGTCCAAAGTGGATGACCTCACACTTGCCCACATTGACCTTAATTTAACACAGTTTTGCTCACTGATAATCTGCCTATTTCCCTTTGCAACTTCCTGCTCCTATCTTACTGTCCCTCCTAACTCTGTCATCTGCAACTCTCTATTCCTTCATCCAAGTTATTTACAAATTGGGTGAAAAGTTGAAGCCCCAAAACAACAACAACAACTTGCATTTATATAGCGCATTTAATGTAGTAAAATATCCCAAGGCGCTTCACAGGAGTATTAAAAGATAAAAAAATGACACTGAGCCACATAAGGAGAAATTAGGGCAGGTGACCAAAAGATTGGTCAAAGAGGTAGGTTTCAAGGAGCGTCTTAAAGGAGGAAAGAGAGATTTAGGCAGGGAATTCCAGGGCTTAGGGCCTAGGCAACAGAAGGCACGGCCACCAATGGTTGAGTGATTATAATCAGGGATGCTCAAGAGGGCAGAATTAAAGGAGCGCAGATATCTCAGGGGATTGTGGGGCTGAAGGAGATTACAGAGATAGGGAGGGGTGAGGCCATGGAGGGATTTGAAAACGAGGATGAGAATTTTGAAATCGAGGCGTTGCTTAACAGGGAGCCAATGTAGGTCAGTGAGCACAGGGGTGATGGGTAAACGAGACTTGGTGTGAGTTTGGACACGGGCAGCTGAGTTTTGTATGATCTCAAGTTTATGTAGGGTAGAATGTGGGAGGCCAGCTAGGAGTGCATTGCAAGTCAAGTCTAGAGGTAACAAAGGCATGGATGAGGGTTTCAGCAGCGGATAAGCTGAGGCAAGGGCGGAGATGCGCGATGTTACGAAGGTGGAAATAGGTGTCTTAGTTATGCCACGGATATGTGGTCAGAAGCTCATTTCAGGGTCAAATATGACACCAAGGTTGCTAACAGTGTGGTTCAGCCTCAGACAAATGTTAGGGAGAGGGATAGAGTCAGTGGCTAGGGAACAGAGTTTGTGACAGATCCCTGGGGAACACCACTTGTCACATCTCATCAATCAGCGTAAGTGCCCTTTAACCTCACTGTCTCCTACCTTCCAACCAATTTCCAACCTGCCAAAAAGCCACCTCCAATTCTGTGCACTCTCATTTTTGCTAATAACCTCATGTATGCACCCATATCGAATACCTTCTGGAAGTCCATATAGATATGTCGCTAGACCCTCCTTTATCTACTTTATTAGTAACTTCCTCAAAAAGTTCAACTAGATTAGTCAGATTACCCTTAACAAATTCATGCTGGCTCTTTCTAATCAGCTCATATTTGTTCAAGTGCTCAGTCACTCTATCCCTAATGACAGATTCTAATAGCTTCCCCACAACTTATGTTAAACTGACAGGCCTGTAATTATCTGTTTTTTTTCTCTCCTACTCGCCTTAAATAATGGCGGGACATTAGCAAATTTCCAATCAACAGCACAATTCCCGAATCAAGAGAGCTTTGAAAGATTATGACGAAAGCTTCCGCAATTTCCTCACCTACAGGAAACCATCAGGTCCTGGAGAATTATCTGTTCGAAGTCCCATTATTTTTCTCTATTACCATTTCATGTACTCGTATTGAATCCAGGAAGTTCTTTGCCTTTTTTTATTTTTATTTTTCCTTCCATCACTGGTATTTTATCCTCTTCTTCTACTGTGAAAAAGGATACAAAGTACAAATGCAATTTACTGCATTTAATAAATCTGCCAGTACCTTGTCATCTATTACATTATAACCTGCATCTGTCTTTAATGGGATTACGTTTATGATAGGCACTCTTTTACTCTTAATATAATTATAGTTTTACTATTAGCCTTTATATTGCTTGCAAGTTTAATTTTGTGTTTTGTGAAGATTGGGAAGCATTTAAAAGCCAGCAAAGAATAACTAAAAGATTAATTAAGAAAGGGAAGATAGATTATGAAAGTAAACTAGCAAAAAATATAAAAACAGATAGCAAGAGTTTCTACAGTTATATAAAAAGAAAAAGGGTGGCTAAAGTGAATGTTGGTCCCTTAGAGGACGAGACCGGGAAATTAGTGGTGGGGAACATGGAGATGGCAAAAACGCTGAACAAATATTTTGTATCAGTCTTTACAGTAGAAGACACTAAAACTATCCCAACACTGGACAAACAGGGGGCTATGGGGGGGGAGGAGTTAAACACGATTAAAATCACTAAGGAGGTGGTACTCGGTAAGATAATGGGACTAAAGGCGGATAAATCCCCTGGACCTGATGGCTTACATCCTAGGGTCTTGAGAGAAGTAGCAGTAGGGATTGTGGCTGCATTAGTGGTAATTTTCCAAAACTCCCTGGATTCAGGACAGGTCCCAGCAGATTGGAAAACTGCTAATGTAACGCCCTTATTTAAAAAGGGAAGTAGACAAAAGGCTGGAAACTATAGGCCAGTTAGCCTAACATCTGTGGTTGGTAAAATGTTGGAGTCCATTATTAAGGAAGCAGTAACAGGACATTTGGATAAGCATAATTTAATCGGATAGAGTCAGCATGGTTTTATGAAGGGGAAGTCATGTTTGACAAATTTGCTCGAATTCTTTGAAGATGTAACAAACAGGGTGGATAAAGGGGAACCAGTGGATGTGGTGTATTTGGACTTCCAAAAGGCATTTGACAAGGTGCCACACAAAAGATTACTGCACAAGATAAAAAATCACGGGATTGGGGGTAATATACTGGCATGGGTGGAAGATTGGCTATCTAACAGAAAACAGAGAATTGGGATAAATGGTTCATTCTCGGGTTGGCAATCAGTGACTAGTGGTGTTCCACAAGGGTCAGTGCTGGGACCCCAACTCTTTACAATCTATTTTAACGATTTGGAGGAAGGGACCGAGTGCAACGTATCCAAGTTTGCCAACGATACAAAGATGGGAGGGAAAGCAGTGAGTGAGGAGGACATACAAAACCTGCAAAAGGACATAGACAGGCTAAGTGAGTGGGCAGAAATTTGGCAGATGGAATATAATATTGGAAAGTGTGAGGTTATGCACTTTGGCAGAAAAAAATCAAGAGCAAGTTATTATCTAAATGGAAAGAAACTGCAAAGTGCTACAGTACAAAGGGATCTGGGGGTCCTGGTGCATGAAACACAGAAGGTTAGTATGCAGGTACAGCAGGTGACCAGGAAGGCCAATGGAACCTTGGCTTTTATTGCAAGGGGGTTGGAGTATAAAAGCAGGGAAGTCTTGCTGCAGTTATACAGGGTACTGGTGAGGCCACACCTGGAATACTGCGTACAGTTTTGGTTTCCATATTTAAGAAAGGATATACTTGCTCTCGAGGCAGTTCACTCGGTTGATTCCGGAGATGAGGGGGTTGACTTATGAAGAAAGGTTGAGTAGGTTGGGCCTCTACTCATTGGAATTCAGAAGAATGAGAGGCGATCTTATCGAAACATGTAAGATTGTGAGGGGGCTTGATCGGGTGGATGCGGTGAGGATGTTTCCACTGATGGGTGAGACTAGAACTAGGGGGCATAATCTTAGAATAAGGGGCTGCCCTTTCAAAACTGAGATGAGGAGAAACTTCTTCACTCAGAGGGTAGTAAATCTATGGAATTTGCTACCTCAGAGAGCTGTGGAAGCTGCGACATTAATTAAATTTAAAACGGAGATAGTTTCCTAGCAGATAAGGGAATTAGGGGTTACGGGGAGCGGGCAGGGAAGTGGACGTGAGTCTAGGTTCGGATCAGCCATGATCCTATTGAATGGCGGAGCAGGCCCAAGGGGCTGTATGGCCTACTCCTGCTCCTACTTCTTATGTTCTTATGTGTTCCTTTTTGCAACTGTTAATATTTTCTTTGTGTCCCTTTGGTGCTTTCTATATTTCTCCCAGTCCGCTGGATTACTACTTTTCTTAGCATTTGTGTAAGCCATTTTCTATAGCTTGATATTGCGTCTTATCTCATATGTTGACCATGGCTATTTGACTGTACAAGTGAAACTTTTGGACTTTAGGTGTATGTATCGGCCTGTTGAGATACCGCGGCAAACGTGGGAGTCGAGACCAGAGCTATTGAAAATACAACTGCTTTATTCCAACCACATGACAAACAGGAACTAGAAAAGCCCGCGCATCCACTTAAATACTTCCCAGACAGGAAGTGCTCCCGGCAGCCTGTCCCTGCGGGAAACAAGTTGCTGGAGGAAAGGGCCCCCGGCTGGGGGCTTCTGCTTAGACTGTCTGTGCCGCCGTGAGCGGATTATGTCCAGTGGTGGCGTGTCACCACAGAGCTCCCCCCAGAATCTGCTTAGGAGTGGACGAGTCGTGACGGTGGTCTAATGGTTCTGCCGCAGCGGCTCTGAGTGGTCGCCGGTCTGGTTGGTTGGGTCGGGCGGTTCGCCGCCGGCTGTGCCGGCTTGCCGGGGGGACGGCCTCTAGTTGGAGGCTGGGCCATGGGGACCTGTTCCCCTGGTTCTGTGTGTGCTGGTTTGAGCCGGTCGATGGAGACGGTCTCGACCCTGTCGCCGAGTCGCAGCTTGAAGACCTTGTCCCCGGTTTGTAGTACCTCGTACGGACCGTCGTACGGGGGTCGCAGGGGCCCGCGGTGCGCGTCGTGTCGCACGAAGACGAAGCGCGCCTGCTGTAAATTTGGCGGGACGTGAGGTGCGAGTTCGCCGTGTCGGTTGACCGGAAGTGGGGCGAACTGCTGAGCGGAAGAGAAAGAGTCGAGCCGCTGCTGTTCGGCCGACCAAGGCTTGGTAGGCTCCGGAAGGAATTCGCCTGGGACGCGCAGCGGTTGTCCGTAGACTAACTCCGCTGCCGAGGACTGGAGGTCTTCCTTGACCGCGGTGCGTAGGCCGAGTAGCACCCACGGTAGGCGGTCAGTCCAGGTACTGTCCTGCAGGCCGGCGCGGAGTGAGGCCTTGAGTGACCTGTGGAAGCGTTCGCAAAGTCCGTTGGCCTGCGGGTGGTACGCCGTGGTGCGGTGGAGCGTCACCCCGAGGTTGCGTGCTGTGGCCGTCCAGAGTTCGGAGGTGAACTGGGCGCCTCTGTCGGAGGTTATGTCGGCCGGTACGCCGAACCTCGCAACCCAGGTGTTAACGAACGCCCTGGCGATGTCGGCTGTGGTGGTGGAGGTCAGCGGCACTGCCTCAGGCCAGCGTGTGTAGTGGTCGACCATCGTGAGGAGATAAGTTTGGCTTTGCGATGGCAGCAGGGGACCGACGATGTCGACGTGTACGTGGTCGAAGCGGCGGCTGGGTACCTCGAAGTCTCCCAGGGGTGCTTTGGTGTGCAGCTGTACCTTAGCCCGTTGGCAGGTGAGGCAGGAGGTGGCTCAAGTCCGAACATCTCTGCTGAGGCCGCGCCAGACGAAGCGCTTGGAGAGAAGTTTGACGGATGCGCGGGAACCCGGGTGAGAGAGCCCGTGGAGCGCGTCGAAAACGCGGCGGCGCCAGGTCTCAGGGACGACCGGCCTGGGTTGGCCGAGTGAGACGTCGCACGTGACTGCCGTGGCTTCAGGCCCGTGCGCGACCTTGGCTAGGCGTAGCCCTGGCAGGCTGGTAGCCGCTGAGAGGAGGTCTGGGTCCGTGAGCTGGGCCGCTGCTAGTTGTGCGTAGTCGACCGCGAGGTGATTCGCACAGACGGCGGGACGGGAAAGGCAGTCGGCGACCATGTTGTCTCTACCGGAGACGTGCTGAATGTCCGTAGTAAACTCGGAGACGGCTGCGAGCTGGCATTGCTGCCTAGCGGACCAGGGTTCGGTGTGCTTGGCCATCGCGTATGTGAGTGGCTTGTGGTCCACATACGCGGTGAAGGGGCGGCCTTCCAGGAGGAACCTGAAATGGCGGACCGACAGGTGGAGTGCGAGAAGCTCGCGGTCGAAAGTGGAGTATTTGACCTCCGGGGGGCGCAGTTGGCGGCTGTAGAAGGCAAGTGGCTGCCACGCGCCATTGACCCACTGCTCGAACATGGCCCCGACCGCGTGGTCGGAGGCGTCGGTGGTGAGCGTGACCCGGGCATCGGCCCTCGGGTGCGCGAGCAGAGTGGCGTCGGCGAGTGCGTTTTTGGTGGCGTCGAAGGCGGCTGCCGTGTCAGTGGTCCAGGCTACGTCCATCTTGCCGGATTTTCCTCGGAGGGAGTCGTATAGGGGCTTCATGAGGGCTGCGGCTCTGGGGATGAACCTGTTGTAGAAGTTCACCATCCCGAGGAACTCCTGGAGGCCCTTGATGGTTGTGGGGCGGGGGAATTGCTGGACGGCCTGCACCTTGTTGGGCAGGGGGACGGCCCCAGCAGGGGTGATGTGGTGACCGAGAAAATCGATCTCGGTTAGGCCGAATTGGCACTTCGCCGGGCTGAGGATGAGCCCGTGTTGGGCTAGGCGCCCGAACAGGATGCGAAGGTGTTCGAGGTGTTCCTGTTTGGAGGAGCTGGCCACGAGAATGTCGTCTAGATAGACGAATAGGAAGTTCAGGTCCCGGAGGACTGAGTCCATAAGGCGCTGGAAAGCCTGTGCTGCATTCTTGAGGCCGAAGGGCATCCTCAGGAACTCGAACAGGCCGAATGGGGTGATGACGGCCGTTTTGGGGATGTCCGCGGGGTGTACGGGGACTTGGTGGTAACCGCGCACCAGGTCGACTTTGGAAAAGACGGTTCGTCCGGCCAGTCGGGCCGAGAAGTCCTGGATGTGTGGCACCGGGTATCGATCGGGGGTGGTGGCGTCGTTGAGCCGGCGGTAGTCCCCGCAAGGGCGCCAGCCTCCGCCGGGCTTGGGGGCGATGTGGAGGGGCGAGGCCCAAGGGCTGCTGGAGCGGCGGATGATGCCGAGTTGTTCCATGGTGGTGAACTCGGCCCGCGCGATTTCCAGCTTGGCCGGGTTGAGTCTGCGGGCGTGGGCAGAAACTGGGGGGCCGGTGGTGGGGATATAGTGTTCCACACCGTGCTTGGCGGCTTTGGCCGAAAAGGTCGGGTTAATGAGGGCGGGAAACTCAGCTAGGAGTGCCGAGTAGTCGTCCGTGGCTCTGGCGAGGCAGTAGGTCGTCAGGCCGGCCGAACGGGCCGGGGTAAAGGCGCCGGGGATGGGGGCCATAGTGTTGATGTCGACGAGGCGGTGCCTCGGAATGTCGACAAGGAGGCCGTGGGCGCGTAGGAAGTCGGCGCCGATGAGTGGGCAGAGGACCTTGGCTGTGAGGAACTCCCAGCGGTAGCGGCGGCCCGCGAGGTCGAGCGTGACCATGCGGGTGCCATATGTGCGGATTTCAGAGCCGTTGGCTGCAGCCAGTGTGATACCCCGTGTACCGCATTGGATCTCGAGGGCGGAGGCGGGGGTGATGCTGTGCTGGGCCCCTGTGTCGCACAGAAATCGGCGGTTGGTTCTGTCGTCAGTGACGTACAGTAGGGGCTCCTTCTGCCCCGCGGCCATCGCGGGGGCCGGTGCGGGGGGGGGTTTGAAGGTACACAGTGGCGTGCAGCGTTGAGCCCTAGCGCCAAAACGGGTGTAGTAGTAGCAGTGACCCGGAGTGGTAGGGCGGTCGGGCCTAGCGGCCCGGGAAGACCGCGTGGTCGTTGCCGTGAGGTCGGGCGCGACGTCGCGAGCGGCCTGTGCAGAGAGCAGCCGGTCGGCCTTTTCGGCTATATCATTCAGGTCCGTGGAGTCAGACTCCACAATGAGCGGGCAGATGCTGGCGGGGAGCTGCCGAATGAAAAGCGTGCGAAAAAGGGCGCCGGGGTTTTTGTCGTCTGATAGGGACAGCATGTGGGAAAGCAGGTCTGATGCTGAAGCGTCACCAAGGCCGGGGAGGTCCAGGAGTTGGCAGTGGCGCTGGTAAGAGGACGTTTGAAATTTTTTAAGTAGCGCAGCCTTCAGATGTTCGTACTTGCCCTCTGTTGGTGGATTCTGCAGCGCTGCCCAAACCTTGGGGACTGTAGCGTAGGTGAGCGAGGCGACGAGGTAGTCGTACTTCGTGGCGTTGACTGTAATGCCTTTCAGCCGGAA
The DNA here is from genome assembly GCF_052327205.1 of Somniosus microcephalus. Taxonomy (NCBI): domain Eukaryota; kingdom Metazoa; phylum Chordata; class Chondrichthyes; order Squaliformes; family Somniosidae; genus Somniosus; species Somniosus microcephalus. The sequence continues at coordinate 132,355,377 of NC_140996.1, forward strand.
TCTGGACTCAGCTTGAACGAACCAGGCTTCGGCGAGGTTCTCCCAAAAGTCTGGTAATTTAACCGTGACTGCGTTTGTATCCGCCATGCTAGCTTAGGATTCGTCCTGAGCGTCGGGGTCACCAGTGTTGATACCGCGGCAAACGTGGGAGTCGAGACCAGAGCTATTGAAAATACAACTGCTTTATTCCAACCACATGACAAACAGGAACTAGAAAAGCCCGCGCATCCACTTAAATACTTCCCAGACAGGAAGTGCTCCCGGCAGCCTGTCCCTGCGGGAAACAAGTTGCTGGAGGAAAGGGCCCCCGGCTGGGGGCTTCTGCTTAGACTGTCTGTGCCGCCGTGAGCGGATTATGTCCAGTGGTGGCGTGTCGCCACAGGCCTCCAATTCTGGCCCCTTGCGCATCCCCAAATTTCATCGCTCCACCACTGGCAGCCCCGCTTTCAGCTGCTTAGGCCATAAACTGTGGCATTCCCTCCCTGAACCACTCCGCCTTGCTACCTCTTTCTATTCCTTTAAGACACTCCTTAAAACCTACCTTTTTGACCAAGCTTTAGGTCACCTGTCCTAATATCTCTATGTGGCTCGATGTCAAATTTTGTTTGATAACACACCTGTGAAGCGCCTGAGGTGTTTTACTTTTGTTAAAAGCGCTATGTAAATGCAAGTTGTTGTTACTATTATTGTACTAATTACATCTTTGAATACCTTCCATTGTTTTTCTGTAGGTTTACCCATTAACAGCTCAGCCCAGTTTAACAGGCGCAGCTTACGTCTCATTCTTTTGAAGTCAGCCTTACTTGAGCTTGAAAGCTTAGTTTGTGTGTGATCTTTCTCCTTCTCATTGGCCTGGATTTTGCGTAGATAATAATTGTGAGGCTAACAGTGCTCACCGTTATAACGGAAAAAATTACAGCAACTTCTGGAGTACGCACATGCGCAGTTAAACGCGGAAATCCAGAAGTTGCTGTCAGAGATGCCCTGTTTCTCCACAGGGTGCACTGTAACAGTCCTTGCTGATAGACTCAGCACTGAAATAACTGTAATGGTGTGAATTTGGGGTACTTGCCCACGAGTTCCCCGCTAAAGACGGCAGAAAAAGTTAGGGCTGGTGTATTTAGAAGTGAATGTTTAATGGTGTGATAAGTGATAATTACTGGCGACAACCTCTCTGACCCTGAAAATTTTATTTTACAAGTGTGGAGTCTCATTCCATCAGAAGTTAATTAGTGTTGAAGATTTATAAAAATATATCTTTTTACTCTTTCTGCCTATCTCTCTCTTAATCCAATCTGTCTTTCCCAATCTTTATTTCACTTTCTGTACATGATTTAAATATAATTTATACTTCTGGTTTAGACTCTGCATGTCTCAGTGAGGTTTCTTCAATCTGATTGTTTAAGAACCTCGGTTTCTTGTCCTGCTCATGGACGCCACAGATCCCTTGTAGAGGGCGCTGCGCTGGATTCAACGCCCAATTAGAGCAAGTCGCCCCTCAAAAGCGCAAGAAAAATTTGTGGGAAGCTGGCAGCGAGATGAATGGCGAGTACCATTCCTTCACCACTGACCACAAAGTTCATGCCAACATGTCAAACTCTATCATGTTATGATCACTGTTTGCAAGGAGCTCCCTTATTGTCGAGATTATTAATTCTGGTTTGTTACTGGTTACGAAATCTCGTATGGCCTTACAGAATACTATAACAAAGGAAAGGGGAGCAGAGAAAGCAAAAAGGAGTGTATATAAAGGATAAACATATCTCCTTGCATTCTTTAAATTTATGTATCTGCAACCATAAAGTAAGTCACGTTACTCAGACTTCTATAAACAAAACAACTTTGTACATTGTAGGTTTTTTGCTTCACAATTGACTGCAATTAATGCTGGGCAACTACAAATAAAAAAATTTAATTGATTACATTTATTAATTACACAAATGAAAGGTTGTGGTATTTATAAAATTATCAGTTCTGTGACCATATACTTAAGTGTCTGCACTTTCCTATAGGAAGCTTGGTTGCTGGTATAGGCTACTAGATATTAGAGTAACATTTTGTAATAAAGAGGTTAGCATTAGTCACTTTATTTAGATAACCTGAAATGTTTTAGTTTGCAGTCATTCTACACATGGCAGAGTTCTCTTGAAGATTAGAGTTGAGATAGCTGAGACATCTGTAATTTTTTTTTGGATTCACATGGAATTATTTTTACAGGACATTTGGCCCAACAGATCTACATCAGTGCTTATGCTCCACACAAGTCTCCTCCCACCTTACTTCATCTCACGCTATCAATATGGCCTTCTATTCCTTTCTCCCTCATGTACTTATCTAGCTTCTCCTTAAATGCATCTATGCTTTTTGCCTCAACCACTCCATGTGGTAACGAGTTGAACATTCTCGCCACTCTCCGGGTAGACATTTCTCCTGAATTCCTTATTGGATTTATATTTATGGCCCCTAGTTTTGGACTCCCCCACAAGTGGAAAATCTTCTCTACATCTACCCTATCGAGCTCCTTCACAATTTAAAGACCCCTATCAGGTTACCTCTCGGTCTTCTCTTTTCTAAAGATCCTTAGCCTGTTCAGTCTTTCCCGATAGTTGCATCCTCTCAGTTCTGGTATCATCATCTCTATAAGTCTCTTTTGCACTTTCTCCTGTGCTTCTATATCCTTTTTGTAATATGGAGACGAGAACTATGCACAGTACTCCAAGTGTGATCCAGACCAGGGATTTTATCCTCTCTAAGTTTGTTTAGTTTCAGTATAGTTAAGTGTCGTTTAGTTTATCAATTATCTCCTTCTTTTGTATCTTAAATATCTTTATACCTTTTTTGATCTCTTTTTCTAATGCCATGCCCACCATGTCAGTCTCCCTGATAAATACCGAGGCAAAGTAATTATTCAATATTTCTGCCATTTCACTGTTATTACCTGTGAGTTTATCTTGTGCACCCCTTATAGTTGCCCTATCTCTATCTTAATTTTAATTGTTATTATGTGTCTGTAGAATACTGTTAGAATATCTTAAAATGGTTTAAATTTGTCAAAGTATCCCAGCATGCTTTGCTTTAGCATTTTACCCAGAGAGCGAATGTGGAGGAAAGGGGAAATGTATGAACAAAGAGAAAAGACAAAGAATGATAAACACCCAGGCCAAGAGAGGGCCCATACCGAGATAAAGGGGCAGTTGCTAAGACACCACATATGACCCTACGCATTTAAAGTACAAAAAACAAAGCCTGTAGAAAAGAGATGAAGGCTAAAGGATTAGAAGTGGGGTAAACACCTAAATACGTAGCCTCAGCAAAATGTGCACCTATGCATGTGTTGTGCTTAGATGCAGCCCAAGGTAGCCGAATAGTACAAGAATGGGACATGTTTCTCTTAAAGGTCAGAGCGCTCTCAAGATAGTCAGAAGCCCATTTATGAAAGATTAAAATACTGTCGGACAGTTGTATAAAACCAATATTGTTATTAGCCACTGTATATTAAAGCTTGTTGTTTAAAGCTACTCTGGCCTGAGAGTAGAGCAGAGGTTATTGTTGCTGTCAGGACTAACAACCCTTTGTGATGATCACAACCACAGGAAATCTGCTAAGAAATACTTTACTATTTCTTTTTATATTCTTTGATGATCATTTAATTTTGCAGTTCCTCTTTTTTTTTTTGACTTCTTGCCTAACATCTATTTCTTTTTGTTGTCCTCTCCTTCACTGTCTATGTGATTAGTATATGTCTTTTTCTTTAGTTTCAAGTTTTCCCTTATCTCTTTATTCATCCATGGTGTTTCATTATTGGCTAGTTTGTTGTTTTTTAGCGTAATATATTTCTCCTGAACTCTTACTGATCACCTTTTTAAATATTTCCCACCTCTGTCAATGTTTTTTTTCCAGTTTACCTTCCCTATTTCCATCCTCATCACCTAAATAGTTTTTTTTCCCAATCAATTACTTTGGTCTTTGTCTTATGTCTCTTTCAATCTTTATCTTAAACCTTATTATGTTATGATCGTTATTACCTTGATATTCCTCTACGCATACTTCTCTTATTTGCTCTGGTTCATTTCCCATTACTAGATCCAGCAGTGATTCTTCTCTTCTTGCGTACTGGGTAACACTGAGTACAGACTGCAAAAACTCCATTCCCTTCCTCTTCTCGCCAGTTTATTTGGGGGTAGTTGAAAACTCTCATGATGATTATTCTGTCTTTTACTAATTTCATGGATTTGCCTCAACATTTCTCCTTCCACTTCCCTTCCACTATTAGGTGATCTGTAGTATACCCCTATTAGCATGATCAATCCCTTCCTATCCTCAGAAATTTGGATCTGCCAAAGATTCTAACAGTCTCAAAACACCACACAAAGTAATTTGTTTTTAGTTAAGGGAGGAATGCTGGCCATTGGATAATTCCCACTCTTCTTTGAATTGTGCAAAGGCACTTTAGAATTCATATAAATCACTGTGTAAGGACACGACCTCAGTGTAATGTCTCATTCAAAGGACATCATCTCCACCAATGCAGCACTTCCTCAATAATAATGCCAGTCTAGATTATTCACTCAAACTTCTGAGCCATAGACAAGAATACTACAAACTGAGCCAAGCTGAAAGATCGTATAGTTTCTAGAGTATGGTTGATCTATGCAAAAGGTTTTGGTTCAATTTGCTCCTTTGGATTACCAAGATGGCACCTGTTGAGTTCCTCTCCCCCACCTCTATCCATGGCCATCTTTGTCCCTTTCCAGCAGTTTCTTCTCCCCCTGATTTTTGAAGCTTCCCTACCTCTTAAAAATATATGGCCCGGATTTTGCTGTGAGCGGTGAAGGAAAGGCTTTCACCGTTCACCTCACATCGTTGCTGACAGCACAGATTTCCAGTCTTCCGCCGTCTGTTTGAATTCAGTGCTCTCTACAATCTGTGGCATCTGTGAAGTCAGCCAGCAGGGAAGCTGTTCAACCAACCAGATTGAAGAATCCTCACAGATGGCAAAGTGGGAAGTAAAAAAACAGGAAATATAAATTACATTTAAATCAGTGTACAGGAAGTGAAATAAAGATTGTGTCATACACATGGGATTATGCGAGAGACATAAAAGAGCACAACACAAAAACTATACATAAATTTTTTTTAAATATCTGCAACATTAATTTTCTTCTGGGGGACTGAGACTCCACAATTGTAAAATAAATTTTTCAGGGCCGGAGAGGTTGTTCAGCAGTAATTACGACTTACTACACCATTAAAAACTCAGATACTCCTGGCTGAACAAAGCTTAACTTTTTCCATCCGTCTTTAGTGCGGTTATAGTGGGTAATTACCCTGAGTTTATGCCATGACAGTGATTTCTGTGCAGATTCCATTGGTGAAGACTGCAACAGCACACCCTGTAGAGGAGTCGGGTATCACTGACAACATCTTCTGGATTTCTGCGTTTAACTGCGCAGATGTGGATGCCAGAAGTTTGTGTCAGTTTTACCCAGCAATAACAGCGAGCACGGGCAGCCTCGCCGTTATTAGTACAGCAAAATCTAGCCTTTACTTTTAAAGTCAAAAGGTGAATCAGTGCTTTTTTTCTTCTGTCCCCATCTTCAGCCTCAGATCACCACTGGGGCTCTAGCATCCCATCTGGAACTTGGCCCGAGAACAGTACCGACAATTCGCTGCTGAGGGTGCTGTTCCCACTGCCTGGGAATTCATTTTACTCTCCTCCTTACTGCTCATGTGGGAATGTTATTTAGCAATGTATGATATTAATTTCTGCTACCAATTGCTGTTCCAGCCCAGGCCGCCATCCTGCTACTTCTAACCCCACTAAGTGACCAGCTTCTACTCCTACATTTGGAAAGCCCCCAACTGATCAACCTCTGCTCCACATTTCCCACCACTAAGTGAATTGTGGAACACTGCTTAGAGCTATACTTTACCAAAGCCAGGCGCAGAAGGATCTACGGCTTGATGAGAGTGCAGACCACTTGAAGGCCCTAATCACTGATGTGAATCTACCCAATATTTAGTTGCCCATTTGTTGCCTTTGATTTTCCCAGATTATGAACCATCCTTTGTATTCCAATCCTTTGACAAATCCAATCCGGCCAATTACCGACCGATCAGTCTACTCTCAATCATCAGCAAAGTGATGGAAGGTGTCGCTGACAGTGCTATCAAGCGGCGCTTACTCACCAATAACAGGTTCACCGATGCTCAGTTTGAGTTCCACCAGGACCATTCAGCTCCAGACCTCATTACAGCCTTGCTCCAAACATGGACAAAGGAGCTGAATTCCAGAGTTGAGGTTAGAGTGACTGCCCTTGACATCAAGGCAGCATTTGACCGAGTGTGGCATCAATGAGCCCTAGTAAAATTGAAGTCAGTGGGAATCAGGGGGAAAACTCTCCACTGGCTGAAGTCATACCTAGCACAAGGCAGATGGTTGTGGTTGTTGGAGGTCAACCCTCTCAGCCCCAGGACATCGCTGCAGGAGTTCCTCAGGGCAGTGTCTTAGGCCCGACCATCTTCAGCTGCTTCATCAATGACCTTCCCTCCATCATAGGGTCAGAAGTGGGGATGGTCAGTTCTATTCAAAATACCTCAGATAATGAAGCAGTCCTGGACGACATTCAGGCTTAGGCTGATAAGTGGCAAGTAACATTTGCGCCACATAAGTACCAGGTAATGACTATCTCCAATAAGCGAGAGTCTAATCACCTCCCCTTGACATTCAACGGCATTACCATTGCTGAATCCCCCACTATCAACATCCTGGGGGGTCACCATTAACCAGAAACCTAACTGGACCAGCCACATAAATACTGTGGCACCAAGAGCAGGCCAGAGGCTGGGTATTCTGTGGCGAGTGTCTCACCTCCTGACTCCCCAAAGCCTTTCCACCATCTACGAGGCACAAGTCAGAAGTGTGATGGAATACTCTCCACTTGCCTGGATGAGTGCAGCTCCAACAACACAAGAAGCTCGACACCATCCAGGACAAAGCAGCCCGCTTGATTGGCACCCCATCCACCACCTTAAACATTCACTCCCTCCACCACCGGTGCAACATGGTTGCAGTATGTGCCATCTACAAGATGCACTGCAGCAACTTCGGCAGCATCTCCCAAACTTGCAACCTCTTCCACCTAGAAGGACAAGGGCTGCAGGCGCATGGGAACACCATCACTTCCAAGTTTCCCTCCAAGTTACATACCATCCTGTCTTGGAAATACATCGCCGTTCCTTCATCGTCGCTGGGTCAAAAGCCTGGAACTCTCTCCCTAACAGCACTGTGGGAGTACCTTCACCACACGGACTGTAGCAGTTAGAGAAGGTGGCTCATCACCACCTTCTCAAGGGCAATTAGGGATGGGCAATAAATGCTGGCCTTGCCAACGACGCCCACATCCCAGGAACAAATATTTAAAAAAATTCCACTCATCACTAGGATCGGGCACCAATCCTCTTTTTCTCACATCTGAACTGGTTACTAGCCTCAATTTCCACATCAGGCTGGAAACAGCAGCCAGTCCTGGGGACCCTACCATTTCCGTCTGACCCTGGACTCCCGACCATTATTTCCCAAGTATCCACCTATAGGGCCTAGCTATATTTTAGCTTCTCTGTACGTACTACGTAAACTACAAGTGTGTTTGGTAGGTGTACTTGCATGTGCATATTTGGCTTCAAACCTGAACTTCCTTCCTTTACTGGCCAAGTCTTGGCCAATGTTGCTATTACCTTTTACTTTTGCTGCACTTCCGTCCCCAACCACCATACTCTTTTCCCTTCTGCATCATGCTCCTTTTGGTCAGTCACCCCACTTGATGGCACTACCCTTCTTAATTTCTCCTAGCACCACTTTAGGCTTGAGTCCCTCCTGGACATGCCCATGATCCTCTTGTGCTCCATTTTTGGCATGCGACAATGAGCCCTTTGCAGTTCCCAGAACTACCTCTCCATGAGTAGAAACCCCAATTGCCTCATCTCCATTCCTCATCAGAAATGCTATTCAGCAGGTATAAATCTTACTCACCTTCGTGCTTTTCCCCTTGATTTCCCGTCCCACAGCTCACACAGGTCCTGCTCCTTCAGTCTGCCATATGTTGCCTTCCAGAATGTTTGCACCCTTGTGAACACAAGGACTTGTGTATCCATGACATCATTGTGGGCGCATCCATTGACATTCTGTCTGACAGAAATCTGGCTCACTGATGATGACAACTTGTCCTTTACCAAAGCCTCCCCAATCGTCCAAAACCCACCCGAACTGTGTGTAACAGGTGCACTTAAATCTGAGGCCTTCAGGCTTGAGGATTTGGAAGCCCTTGGAGGTGACAGGCTAACAGTGTGGCTGTCATCACCAAATCTCATTTGGGCTTCTCACTTCACTCCTCTGGCATTTTCTTGTTTGAGCACATCGTCCTCTTGGCCAAAACTCTGACGCCTACATTCTGACCCATAACAAGTTTCGCTCATACATCACCCTTATCCTTACTGATCTCTGCTGGCTCCCTGTCTCCTAAAACACCAAATTCTAAATTCTTGTTCTTGTTTAGAAATCCCCTCCATAGAACTTACCCCAGCCCTACACCTCAACCCGAGCCTTATACTCCTGACTCTCTGTGCCTGTACAGCCCCCACTCTCAGCATTCCTCACTTCTTAGCAGAGCTTTCAACTATCTAGGCCCTATCCTCTGCAACTCCCCCCCCCCCCCCCCCACCCAAACCTCTTTGTCTTGCTATTTCGCTTCCCCATCCAAAATCTAACTTTATTCCGGTCTTCGGCCAATTCTCCTAATTTGTCTACCACTCGGTCCATCCCTCCTTAGAAGTACCTTGGGATGTTTTATCATGTTAAAGGTGTTACACAAATGTACCTAAGTAATACAACTTTGTAGTATTTCTGAAAGAATTTTAGACTTCCCACACAAATGTGATTAATTTTAATATAAAGAAACTAAACTAATTCAGAATCACCGAGTAGGGCTCCTTCTGTAAAACCAGCATTCCTGTCCAGTACACTGAAACCATCGAGCATCATCTCATAAACGTCAGCTGGCCCTAACTATGAAAAACACTATGTCAGAATTCTCCATCAACAAGTCAAAGACGGAGCAAGATCTTAATACTGCTACAGGTATTAGCACGCACAGTAAATGCAATTTATTTCCAAAATGCTTTTTGCAGCAGCTGAATATATAAAATAGGTGGTTCTTCTTTGCTCCTCTTTCTGCTACCATCAAAATTTGGGAGTTGCGGGAAAGAGAAAACTTGAAGAACATTGTTACTCCACTTGTTCCACAAAATCGGTAAAAACAGACAAAGCGGTTTTGTAATTCCAGCACCGGGGGCTAACTGACCATTTCTTTGTATTTGAAATAAGCACGTCACATTTATTGATGCATATTAATTTTCTTTCAATCGAGATGGATCAGAATCCTGGTATTGGCCAACATTTTGGTTTTAAAGTACCTGGTACTCGGAGAATGTCAGGTGCTATTTAAGTAACTGCAACTAGTTTGAGGAATATATAAGGAAACTTTTCTGTTTTACATCATGGAAAGAAATGAAAAGTACTACAGCATCAATCACCATGGGGTAACTGCACAATGTTATGAACGTCCACATACAGATACATATTATCATATTTTGTAACACAAAATATTATTGAACAGTTACTCCTATTTTCCAAACCTGTGAATAATAATGCAGTAGGAGATGGCTGGCAAAGGATAGCAGTACAAAACCTGTTGCAGTTGATCACTACACACAATATAGAGAATGTTTACACAATTTTCACCATTAAATGGAACTTTAAATTGTAAAATGGAAACACAGTTATTGTGTGTGTGCTGAAATCTCTTAAGACAATTGTGATGTTGTGGTAGCCTAACTGCCATACAATATTGGACCATTATCGATATTGGCCTAGAAATTCAGTGGGCCTTGCGCCCACTTAGCGCCTAAAGAGGTCTTCTGCGCCGGCGGGGTTGGTAGCGCGGAAATTGAGTGCAGCGTCAATGGCGGCGGTAGCCGGTAGCGCTGCACCGGCACCGATGACGTCATCGGTGTGCGCAGCGCCCCAGTTCCACCCCGATGCCGGCCCGACGCCCATATTCAGTTGCGGCCACCTCTTCCGCAGCGGCCGCAAACAACGTTCGTGAAACACGGCCTTCATGCAGTGTTAGTGGGGCGCATCAAGGTGGAGGTGCGGCCGGCCGCTTTTTTGGCGGCCGCCTGCCCGCACCTCCCTCCCCGGCCTCCGACACCACCCCCCCCCGCGGCATTGGTGGCTGATTCCCGCGAGCCCGGCACTTCTCCGTGGTGCCGGGCTCATTTGCCGGCAGAATCCAGCGGCGATCTCACGGCTGCAGGCAGCTCCTCCTTAAGAGGAGGAGGCCTGCAGTACCCCAGCCTGCCGCACCGCATCGGGTGGCACAGCGGCAGCTGGAGCACTGAAATTCACTTTCCGCGCCCCAAGCGGAGGCGGGCACACCCTGGAACAGCGCCCGGTTCCGACTTGGGGCGCTAAAAGTGAATTTCTGGCGGGCGCAACGGGCTCCGGGCGCTGCGCAAACTTTTGGGCGCAACTGACCTGGCGGGGCCATACCTAATTTCTAGGCCATTGTATCTTACATTTGCTTAAATACTGTGGGTTTGAAGAAACCATTAATAAGGGCTTGGTGTTATTATTACCAACCAGCTATGAACACATTTTGAGTCGGAACCACTGCCTGCATGCACTTCTAAATTGCATGTCACGTGAACTACATGCTCTGTTCCTCAAAAAAAACAGCTTTCTGGTAAATAAAAACTGACAATACAACTATCTTCTTTCATTACTATAAGTAAAAATATACTTAGTTTCACTGATGTTTTATTAGTATTTTAATTGTTAAAATTAAAGGATATTTATATTAATATACAAACTTGTTAAGATGCAGCCTTAAATTTATCAAGTGATTTACATGTTTTGAGTTTTCTATTTTTTCTTACAAAAATTTAACACAATTACATGGTATATCTTCTTCTCCAGATTTGTTTTGTCCCCTCTCTGCAATGAAGACATTTTATACAAACCAATAGAGGAGTCTGTTGACAGTGGAAGGGGGTTCATGTCCTTTGTTTTCTTTTGTTTCTGTTTCAAACTCAAGCTTTCTAGGCAGAAGTTTAAGGCGGTATGGACAAATGGAGTCATAACAAAAGCAACAAATTGTGCTCTTTGCACTAATAAGCCATACATAAACAGGTACAAACTGCCCTTTAGCCCTTTGTAACTCAATACATACTTACCAATGCAATAAACCAATTTTTCCCACAAAGGCCATGAATTCCTTTAAAATTTTGACATGTTGCGGAGTCAATTCTTCCACAATAATTTTCCAGTACATACTTGGGAAAATTTCCATTTTTCCAATTTATTGGAATAATTTGAATACTCACAGTTTTGATCAAAGCTACCAAAGCAACTCACATCACATCCTGCGATGAGTTTTGCTTTATGAGGTAATTAACACCTGTAAATATACTGATTATTAACCAGACGCATGCCATTATTTGATGGAATACAAGTCACAGCTCTCAAATAGCTCTGTCAATGCCAACCACTTGTGCTGGGAGTAAAATGCCAAAATAGTTGAAGATTCTCAGGAATCTGTAATGTTTGCAGCAGACTACTGGAAACAAGAGCACCTCTCGTTCTAATTTCACATACCACTGGAACTGATGAGGATAATCCAATTGAACAGCTTAGGCCATAGTTAGGAGATCTCAAGATTAAGCCTAGTAACCAGAATATCTTTAATAATCGGCACATACTGTATATAGATTTAGGAAACCACTATTCCCAACTTACAGCATATGTAGTGCATTAGAGCAGTTCCTGTCATTGTTTGCATATAACTTGGCAAACATCTGCTTTTCATTACAAGTTTCTGAAACAGCTCGATTTACACATCATCAGCTGTAGAAATAAGGTGGTTTCTTACAGATTCAACACACATGCTTTTTTCTGCAAACAAACGGCATTTTGCGCTATTATGGACTATGTCCAAAAATAAAATGTTCTATTTTCTTCAGTGTAGTATAAAACAGAAGATTTAATAGATAAATATTTATCCTTATTGTATGTTTTTAATATTTGGAATTTCAATTTATGATCTATATCCTTTTGAACAAATTACTAGCAGCAATTGTTTGATTCTCAGAAGCAAAAGTTCTTCAGCTCTCACAGGGTTAGTGCAGCCTAACTGCAATAAAATCCTCTAGGGTCAATTTCTGAGTAAATTTTCTAATTGAACAGTTATATTTGTTTTAAATTCCTGTCACAAGAATTTTTTTTTGCCTGAAATGCACATTTTATTGCATTTATAGCCAAAATTAGTCATCTTTATAGTTTTTGTAATACAACCAGGTATGAAAATTTTCCAGTTAGAAGAGAACTAACAAATTCTGCAACAGAAATTAGTACTAAGACTTTCATTAAGTTATCAGTATGCATGGAATTTTGTGGTAAAGAGGTTACTTACTTAACAGAAATGAATAGGGCTTTGTTGATCAAAATTGATCGAGAGCATTTTAATGGTAAAAACAACAATGTTTCTTCAGCAGTGCAAGTCGGTGGTTCAATTTACACAGCAGGATGTAACTTATTTTCCATCAAATCCTGTTTATTTCATTTGTCTGTTAACCATTGGCTAGAAGGAATGAAACCATAATTATAGACTACGTAAAAGAGAAAAAAATATTCAATTTCTCAAACAAATCCATCAGCATCAGTGTATATAAAATGGGTGATATATCCTGCTAACAAGCAGTTGGCATAAATGAGATTTGTAGTACACCCGAATTTGTATGCATCACATTTAAAATAACTAGCAAAAATTGTAACAAAATCTGGAACAATCAATTAACAGAAACTACTGAACTTCCAAAATTAAGTGCTTTAAGCATTCACATTTTTTAATATTAGAAGAGAGGCTCAATTAGACAGCCGATCTCTTACGGAAAACAGCAAGAATATGGATATTTTACTAATATTTTTTAAGGTGAAACACCGGAATTAATGACTCCTTCTGTTAAACCTGCCTTAGGAACCGGAACCACTGCACTGAATGTCAATCCTGGCCAATCAAACTAGTAAGCAGTCAGGAATGGAGTTCAAGTTCTGGTGTTATAACAGTATATCTTGGGTCCAGTCTTGGTATGAATCCTTTGAAGTCTCTAGAGGCTTGTGTACCAAAAACATCCAACGCTCTTCTGTTCATCAGAGCAAACCTGATTGAAACAAACATATAAGGGTTTATACTGAAAAAACATTGCGTCTTAGTAGTTGAAAACACATTTGAGCTATCGTGAATAATCTACCTAATTTATTGGTGACATACTTTTGCCACAAGCCATGCGCTGAAGGATTTTATGTTTATTTAGTCTAGTTGATCTCCTGTGGTATTGGATACTGGAAGTCAAGATCTAGTGCAGTATTCAAGTCAAGCAAAGTTAGAGGAGAGATGGATAAATGAACCAAGGTGGGGGGAAGGGAAGGAGGGGAAAGGGGGAGAAGAGATGGGGTGAAGGGAGAAGGGGAAGATGGCTGGAAAGGGGGAGGGGACAAAGGTGGTTGTGGGGCAGGAGGAGGGGGTGGGGGGGCCAGAGGAAGAGGTGGGGGCGAGGAAGAGGCGGGGGGGGGGGGGGCGAGGAAGATGGCATGGGGCAGGGATCAGGCCAGAGATTTTCAACTGCAGGCTCAGAGGTGGATCGAAGGCCTGCAAAACGCCTCGACAGGCAGAGAAACTCTGAGTTCATAAAGAGGAATTTACAGCATTGTGGAAATTAGGCTAGTGGAGGAGCCGGTATTGTAGGTCAGGCAGCAAATATGGAATAGAGCCTAGTGTTAGCACAATGGTGACTTGATAAGCGTCATGGGACGTTTTATTATGTTAAAGGTGCTACATAAATGCAAGTTGTTGTTTTAGATAAGGAGTTGACTGGCAGGAACTGGGAAAGTGCCGCTGCCATAAAAAGTGCAGAAACTAAATCCGAGGAGCGACAGGCAGGTCAGTTGGAAGATGTCCAGAAGGGAGGTTTTCAAGTAACCTGTATCTGGGCAAAATTTTATACAATTGATTTAAATTTACAATCTCCTCCTTACCTTTACTTTCCTTTATCAAAAAGGCTGCCATCACTGGAGGTTCAAGACTGCTCCATGGTGACACCCAGTGGCCAGAGACTGCAGCTGCATGCAGACTCAAATAAAACAGCAGCTATTCCTTTCAGCAACTAGGGTGTTACTACTGTTTGGCATTACTAACAGTAGCCAGCACTTCAACATTGCAAAACCCCCCAATCACAGTAAAATCTTCAGGCGTGACGGGTATTGTAGGTAATAATGGGTAAATACCATAAACACAGCTGACAGAGGTTTTCAATGCATTCTGAAATGAATTATTAGTATCCATCTACTTTTCTAATATATATTGATATACACATGAAAATAAATTTCAGAAACAATGAACACTATAAAAATACAAAACAATTTTTTTGCAAGATATATTTAGCATTACAGAAATGAAGTATAAAGACTAGTGGTGAAGTGTGATAGACACTGCCTTTCAGCTCCAGGGCTTTGGGTTCTAAATTCAGTCCAGACTGACGGGATGAAAGTCTCCTCCGACTGCTGGCTGTAAGAGTCCAATGTGAAATAGGTTTGGCCAGTTTAAATCCAGTTCCTTGTGGGCTTGGGCCTTAACACTAAACCAGCACTAGTTGGGAATGAAAATCAGGCAGGCCCAAGGATGGTTGGTGTGAGAAATGGAAAGATATACCACAGGTGCAGCAGGGAGTGCTTTACTGAGGTTGGGGGAGGAAGCACAATGTTGGGCTCCAGTAGAGGGATCTTGCTGTGCTGTACCTGATCTAAGAATGCCTGATGCTGACACTGGGTGCCTAAAATAGAAAATGTTCTTTTCTCCAGCATGATCATCCCTTGCCTTGATGAACACAAAAGATTTTAAAGAAATTTATAACAATATGAATGAATCACACCCTCACGAGCCTTTCAGAGGAACAGCATTCTTCAATGGAAGAAGACTTCAAGGTGATAAAATGGCACGGAGGCACTGATGAGCTGTGCTCAATTTTCAAAATCAGAAAGTTGGTATTACTGCCTGAAACTGCATTGTAAATAGTTGGATAGTTAAAAGCTAATATTATTGGCTATAATGCATCGCCTTTAATAGATTGCAGATTCAGGTAGAAAGCAATTTCTACTTCAGAATACGTCACTAGGTCAACATAATTGGATTTTAAATTTTCTTTATACGTGGCTAACAAAGCCTGTACACTACTAAAGGAAATCTAAAATACTACTGATAAACCTCAGAATTGTCATCCAGTCCACCAGGAGCTGATATTCCTGTCCAATTCATGGAGAGCAACAAAAAAATCCATAATTGCTTTTTAAAAAGGAAATGCAGATGAATTGTAACTGTAGATATTTGAAAACATTTTTGCATGTGCCCAGGTTAACAGACTCCAGAGTTTTATGGATGTGGCTCTGCTTGGATGATATAATTAAAGAGAAATCCAGAGTGGATAGAGCTAATCTTATTTAATTTATATTTATGGCAGAGTGAGTGAGAGACAGACAGACCAACAAACTGACCTGCATACATACAAAATAGAAGCAACTTCACGTCAAATAATTTTTACCAGTGTATTTGATGTTTACACGTAATGATTAGGGTCAATGCTATTGGCTATTCAGCACTTTGCAAAGGTTTTTTAGAAAAAAAAATCAAAATCTCTTTGTACGTTGGCTAACCAACAAAAAAACTGAAGATTTATGAACTCGAAGGCCCACAAACTTGTTTTTACCTGTAACAACTCAATAAAACAAAAGATACCACCAAAAACTGGATCACCACAATTTGCTCCTAAACAAAAACAGCTCCTATTTAGCTTCTGAGCAGCTTGACTGTTCATGGTTTGTACATCAAAATTTGCTAGTCTGCAAGCGGTTAAGACTTCATTGCAAAGATTTTTCAAATAAACTACAATCTGCTCTGGTCTATTTAAAGTTTAAATTTTCCAGCTTCGCTGCTCTGAAGGATGTGGTTGTAGGTATGTGGGGATTTATCTGGTGCTCAAAAATTTTTGACTTAACTTTTTGTAGATGCAATTTGTAATCGCTGCTCAACAAGTTGTTGAGACTCCGCACTCTGATGGAACATGCCAATTGGATTGTGACGGGAGACATCTTACAGAAATTCAGCAGCTCATGCGACTGGGATAAAACAGATATTGGAAGTCTCTAGCTGGAAGTAGCCTGTCTATTAGTTAAGCATGAAATAGCCTGTCGATAAAAACTAATTTACACATCCACCTCTGCACAAGGAAGTCAGATGACAACCACCACCTTTGCAGACAGTGGAAGAGTAAAATAAAGAACAAAATCAGGCTACAATTCAATTGTGAACGGATAAACTGCATTATAGCCAGGTGAATGCACAAATCTGTTTGGTCACCTTTATGGAAAAGCTTTAGCAAAGACACTTCACACCACTGACAAATTTGTAGCCTACAATAAGATAATCACTCAATCAATCAGGAGTACCAAGAGACACAGTAGACTTCCTCAAGCCACACGACCACTCGTCTGCTGCTGATCCTCTGATCAGAGTTCCAAAGTTTTATAACTAAACTCACAAACTTGTTGTGTTATTTCAGACAAGTCTATCATTACTTGTATTGTATTTTTGAAGATTTTGGGGGAAACATAAGCTTAAAGGGGGTATATAGAATTCATTTAGGAAAGAACATTTTTTGTAAATTATACTAGATTTTTTATTTTGGAAAAAAATGTACCTTTATCAGAAACAGTGGCACTTTCAAGAGATAAAGTAAAGGGATGCAGACTATAATTCTTTTAGTTAATGTTACAGGTCAAGTGTCTTCAAAATAAAAATCTAAAAGATTGATATCTAAAAACAGAACTAATTGATTTAAGTCAACTGAGACACTTACCTTCCCTTTGTAAGCCTCAGCAGAAACTTCCAGTAGGAAGGCCGTAGGTTCTGTACTTCCATCACTGCCTAGAAGTGTTGAGGAAAGTTAATCACAATGTTCTTTTAAACTCTCAATGAAATGCAATTGCACCTGAATATATAGAACATTTTATTGAATAGCATTCTTATGTTGATTTAATCCCACAGAAAAGGTTTTCAAACCTGCATTCCTGATAAGTGCACCACATTCTTGATTCTAAATTAACCATTTAATGACTCTCATTTTTCTGTACATGCTAAGGGAACCTTCCTGTTAACTGCATTTTTCTTCCACACAGTATTCAGTATGAGAATCTTACAACAGTATATGATTTTCACAGAATAGAAATGTCAGCTTTGACGTACTAGTTGCTCCTGCACTCACTGTAACAATTGTTTTCTTCCATCTCCTTTGATTCCTTGCAGTTGATGCCATTCCCTAACCCGTTCCAAGGATACGTATAATGTTGTTTAGAACTAGATCCCAGAATCTGTATGATGATGGTGTAGGCTGATTCATGGTGTTTTTGGTCCTGGGCTTCACTCTGCCTTCCCAGAAGACCAGAGCTCACCATGTGGGAATATAACCCACTTTCTATTGATCCAGGATTTAAGGGCATTGGTATGCTGTGCCACACGCTACCCATATACACTATTTACTAATAAACCTCTGGTTCTTTGCATCTCCTTATAGCAGAATGGCAGCATTATACCATTTAAATATATATCAGCCCTGAATTAGGCCGAGAGGTACCAGTATGCAAATATTTAACAATTTGACGCTAAATCCTCAATACACTGTTACAGCCAAGATGCTAACCATCGATCTGAATTTGATAAATGACTGCTAAAATAGCAGAAAAGAATTTCAGGCAAATGTAGTAATTCATACGCTAATATCCTAAAGATTAATTTCAGCGTCATTGTGTTTTGTATTGTGCAATGTTAAAATATTCTTTATAGTTTATTCTTATGCAGGCTTACTATGAATGATACATCAATCATTGGGATCCTTTAGAATGTTTAAAGATAACAGTAACTAGTATTTTGAAAAAAGTAATAGTAACCAAAGTGATGTTTCTGGCAAAAGACCATTGGTTCATCTAGCTTACTCTTCCAAACTTCCCACCAGGTTCCTTATTGTGATTCTAGAACAAATAGCCCAGTATTCCCCTTACTAATGGGAATTCATCCAGTCTTTTTTAAAACCTGCCATGGCTTTCTGATTCACCACCACACTGGTAATTGGTTTCAGTAAAAAAAAGTTGTGTAAATTAATTACTTTCCTTTGACACACTGAACTTTAAATCCTGTCCCTAGTCCTTGAATCCGGTACCTGACAAGGCTTCGATCCAAATTCTTCATACCCGTAAAAAATCTTAAAAGACACCTACATAGTTGCCAATTATCTGGCTTCCGAGTGGACCATCAGCTTTTCCAAGCCCCATTTGTGCTGCTCACACAGGGCCTAGAAATCAGGAATTTCTCAGACTCCCGCACTAGTATTGTGACCAGCGACTGCATTATTAAGGTTAGTGCCGTCTTTGATAAACTGCAATAATATTCGCCTAAGTGAATGAGGTGACATTGGGTAAGGAAGCATAAGGACAGTGGCTGAGCTACTTCTCTCTGTTATCTTTAAAGTTCAGTGTTCGAGTTGGAGGGAGGATTGGCTTGGTGGGTAAGGAAAAAGGGGGAAGCAGTAGGGGGAGCTGAACGGCTGGTCTCTATCTTGGGGGTGAGGATGCAGAAGGCAGAGAGAGGGGTTTAAGGAGCCAGTTGATAGTGGAAAATAGAAGCTGGGAGTTATCTTTGCTCTTCAGGATGATCCTAGAGTAGTGGGTTATTTTGATGTGGTCCAGTCAGATCTGGTGCTGGATGACTAAACTAGTTGTACGCCAGATATGGTCAAGTCTGCGGTCCCTTGGACTTGAGGGAGTGAAGGTGGGGCCATACCACGGGCAACAACTGGGCTGGGAGAGAGCAAATGTTACTCTGGGGACAACAACATCAAAGGTGGAGGTGAGAGAGTGTTTGAGCAAATTAACAGCTGCAGAAGTTGGGAACTTGAAAGAGCAGTTGTAAGCCATAGAGAATCAACAACATCTGGGAGTTTGTTAGAAGATAGTTGCATTCTTCATGAATTTGGATGATAATGTAAAGTGCAAGAACGCAGTTCAGCTAAAACCAGAGTGCGATCCTGCCTGAACATAGCGCAACATAATTTTTCAGTTTTGCATATGGGGCTGTATTGCCAACACTTCTGATGTTTTCTGCTGAAGATGCACCTGAGTTTGTGTCTTCCATTAGCTCTGCCATCACAGCCATAACTTTTTTTGTGCGCCTCTGTCACACGACCAAAAGACATTGGCCCGGAATTTGGGGTCAGCTGCGAAGCGACGGCAATCGCTGCTGAACCTCGAAGAAAGCTGCACACAAAGATCACCGATCTCTGTGGCAAATACTTTAGCTTTCTCAACCTTAATTTGATTGTAGCACTGTCAAAAAGGGATCTCCAGCATATAACAGCAGTGATGTCATCAAGTTGTCTAAGCAGCCAATCACGTTGAAGAATTCTCAGACAGCAAACCGGGAAATGAAAAGCAGCTTTCATCATTCACTTTTAAAAATTTTTACAGAAATAAAGATTGGGACATAGACATGGGGTTAAGGTAGAAGCTGAACTATCGTAAACAAATTTAAAAAAAAATTAAAACTTTAAAAAATGTATTTAAAAAGTCTAGTAATGTTTATCATAATGGAGAAATGTGACATTCCACAAATATAAAATTAGTTTTTTCAGGGCCAGACCGATTATTCAGCAGTCATCACGCCATTAAAACCCCAGTTACACCTCTTTCAACAAAGCTTAACTTTTTATGGGGTGTTTAACAATTATATTAGGCGGAAAAGGGGAAGTTTTCATCAGTTCAAGTAATTTCATCGATTGCTCATTATGGGGAGTTCCACAGCACAGCCTTTGACTGACCGCAACTTCAGGATTTCCGTGTTTATCTGTGCATACGCTAAATCCTGAAGTTACAGTCAGTTTCAGTTGGGTAATGACAGCGAACACTGACAGTTTTGCCATTATTACCACTGCAAAATCCGGGCCACGGTGTTTTACAACATTGTGCAATGACATTGGGAGAAATTAGGTCAATCAAGAGGAAAAGAGAGCCATACTAAAAAAAATATATTGCAGTACATACTTAAAACTCTCGTCTATATGGAGATATTTTAAACCTTGTCTCCTGTTCATTCTAGTTATTTTATTGTTTAATATAAATAATAATTGTTCGATCACCAGTCATATCTCTTCCTGATATATGCATGCACCGTATAAATTTCCTTATCTGTCCAGGAGGTTCCTAGATTGCCTATCCCAGCTCCAACTTCAAAGTTGTGGACTGACATTTTCAATGCACTGCTCTGTTTTTCAATGTCTTGTCTACAGCAATATGGACAGGCGGCTGGCATGAGATTTAGGAGTGGTGGTGACGGGGGGGGGGGTTGGTTAGGAACATAGAAAAAGGAGGCCATTCAGCCCCTCGAGCCTGTTCCGCCATTATGAGATCATGGCTGATCTGCGACCTAACTCCACATACCCGCCTTTGGTCCATATCCCTTAATACCATTGGTTAACAGAAAGCTATCGAACTCCGATTTAAAATTAACAATTGATCTAGTATCGTTTGTGGAAGAGAGTTCCAAACTTCTACCACCCTTTGTGTGTAGAAGTGTTTCCTAATTTCACTCCTGAAAGGTCTGGCTCTAATTTTTAGACTATGTCCCTAGTCCTAGAATCCCCAACCAGTGGAAATAGTTTCTCTCGATCTACCCTATCCGTTCCCCTTGGGCTGGCAAGGGTATCTGTAATTCTCCAACACTTGAATGGTATAATATAATCATTCAAATTTAATAATGTAAATACATTTGATGTCACTAGACACTGTGCAACATCGCTCAAGACTGAATTCTTACACTCAGAACAAAAGTAGCCACAGCAGATGCATAATTGAGAAATTTGGCTGATCTAATATTCTGGTGAGAAACTTGGCTTTACTGAAACTGTTGAGATTTGAGTTGATATTCCAGTGGTTTTGGTATAGAAGTCACTCTGTAGAAATTGAGATCTACTGTGTCAAATAGCATTCCTAGCCATTAGATTGTACATTGTGACTTGCAGTTACTGTTTCAGCAAGCCATTACTTAGTTTTATTTCCTGAGAATTGGTATTTAGCAAACAGCTGCTATCCTTCCAAATGACTCAGTTGGGTGGGGTATTTTGTGACCAATACCAATTAAGATAACTACATGTATAGTTGAGAGTAATTATTGATGAGGAATATTGAATGTTTCCAGCTAATCCAGTTTGGTCTTCTACTGCCCCCTGAATGGCTACGCTGTATTTGGCAACATGAACAAAACAAGTAGCAAAAGAACCTGAGCTCCTCTATTCTGATCTAAAAAGCTTCTGCTGTCATCTTCATGAGTAGCAATGAAACCATGAGGTTAAAATGCACAGATGGATAGGTAGAACTGCTCACATTTTACTTTTGTATAATTAGATTAAATAAAAGGGGTGAGACAATATATCCATGCACATATTGAGCTGGAAACATATCATTTTGAAAGTCCGCCTCATAATATAAAAATAAATGCTTAACTGTGTTTCCTTGTGCTCATCAGGTGAGGAATGTTAGTGCTGGATATGGAATACTTTCCCACATCAGGTACATGGAGTCAGCATCAAGCCCTGGATATGGAATACTTTCCCACGTCAGGTACATGGAGTCAGCATCAAGCCCAGGATATGCATAACATTGTCGGATGCTAATTACTGCTGTTATGCTATAACTTTGGTAATGAATTAACGCTGTGGTTCAGTGCTGCCAAAATGCATATACAACTGCTTGGCAGACAGACAGAAAGTGATGGTCTGACCATAGATTCATCTCACATTGATTGTAACATAATTACAAGGAGCTAACAGAAAGCCCTTTGAAATTCAATCAAGTCATGATGTCACATCAGAGTAACTGTGTATTACCAAAAATGCCCCAAGGCTCTGAGTAAATTGGAATGGCACCACCATGGGCAGGTACACTGTGCTGGTGAATAATATGCTAGTGCTCATATAACTAAAAGGAGCATAAACCTTCCTGGATACTGCCTCCACCTCCAACGAGTACTGAAACAGTGGGTTTCTCAAATCATGCCTCCTTACGGTCGATCTCTATAAACAACATTACCAATTTATTGCCAACTGGTGGCCATTTTTATGCTGCATACCCAAGTCCACTAGGTTTATTTCACCTAAGATCATTACAGTCAGCAGAAAGACTTGATCTCCTTAGTCCTGACTGGATTTGAAACCAGGTCCCATAGGTAAAGAAAATATCTGCCATTGAGTTCTTCTCTTGCTATCAATTTCTGTTGAACTGCATCATGCTGAACAAAAACAGTAAGAGGGCACATGTTCAGATAGCTGATCTTCAAAGACAGCCTCTAAAATGTTGTTTTAATCTATCATTTTTATAGAATACACACAAATATTTTGTTACATCATAAAATAAGAGTCTTGAGTCACTTTAGTGTGGCTCCTCCTGATTTGAAATGCACTGAGAAGGGGGCTTCTAAATAATAGTGTACCCATAAATCTGTCACATTACTTGGTACTTACTGCTTGAAAACATACGGCTGTGGAAATCGCATAGATGATGGTGTCTGCATGCGCAACGTATGGACATTTTCCTGCTTCAATGCCTTTGAAATACATTGTCTGGCAGCAAAGATGAATACCAATTATTTATAGAAATAATCTGACCACCATCATTTAAATTTTAATACTGGAATTTGCAGTATTCCAACAATTATGACAAAGTCTAAGATCCTGCTATATTTTACATATTTGAACACATCACAAACACTGCTGGCATGTGAGGTACAAGTGACCAATAATGGCAGTGTTCATTTGGAAAATCTATTAAAATAGTGACTCTTGGAATGACTGCACCCTTGTGCAAGTAACAGAGCATTTGACAGCAATAAGAATTTTTACCAGCAAAAAAACCCACTGATAATTAATATTATTGTCACTCTTTTCTGTGACAATTGGCCTCAATGCACCAGAGTTAGGGAGGAGAAAATGACTTGGGCTCCCACTCTGGATAGCTATCCTGGGATCCCTGCTGGAAGTGCACGTATGGACACTGAAGGACAGAATAATGCTCAGCTGTGTTGCCTCATGATAGAATAACCTGCCAACACTTACTGCCACGTCTCGCATATGGATAATGCTAACATGGACAAGTTTTTGAAGGATGCCAGTCACCCAGCAATAGGAGAGAGGAGAAAACTAGCAGAGAAAATTGGTGAAAAAAAACTTGTCGGCTTACTCGAGCTGGTGCAAAAGGTTTAGGCTAATTTAAATTAAATTAAAGATGGAATAAATACAGTAAAAAAAAGTATCCTCGTGAT
The DNA here is from genome assembly GCF_052327205.1 of Somniosus microcephalus. Taxonomy (NCBI): domain Eukaryota; kingdom Metazoa; phylum Chordata; class Chondrichthyes; order Squaliformes; family Somniosidae; genus Somniosus; species Somniosus microcephalus. The sequence continues at coordinate 132,378,902 of NC_140996.1, forward strand.
GTTTTGACATAGCTTTTTAAGAATTTCTAACAGTATTCCTTTCAGTTTTGAACGTGCAATCTCTGATGCTTTGCATCAACTGCATTCACTGAATTGACTAAGCTTGTTGAAGGAGCAGCGCTGAGACCTGAAACCTATGATGTCAGTGCCATGCTGGAACACCCACCAAATTCACAAACAAGAACCCAGTGGTATACTGAGCAAATGGGCTGAGAGTCTGGGAGGAGATAGAAACAAGCGGCAGACTGGCACTGGACAGTAATGAAGGGCTATCATCCAGGCCAGTTTTCACAGTGCAGGTACATCACTAGTAGCAACTGGTGAAAGTGTGAAACCAGCTGACCATGACTGGGCCAGGAGAAAGTGAATGGACCGACAAACATATTTGAGATAGAGGTTTTACTTTTATTATCATAGTGTAATTCAATATAATTTTATTCAGGGGACCATTAGCAGCCCAAAATTAAATATTTAATATATTAAAGGCTCCACTATATCTTTTTTTCCTCTTTTCATGCACTGATGGACCTGATTGATGAGTATCTCCAACATTTTCTGTTTTTATTTCACATTGAGCATTTGAAATTCATTTTCCTTTATCTTTCTTATAATCAAATAGTTAGAAAAAGTGGAATAAAAATTGTAGAAATTATTTTTTTTTTTAAACTACGGTGGTATATAAACCTAATATTTACCACAGAAAATGGAAGATTAAATGGAAGCTTTAAATCTTCCATTGCTACACACTTGCAAGAAGCATTCTGTTTCACACAGGCCAACTTTATGGGAATGTTAAAAGTACATTAAGTAAATTTAAAGACCAAGATAGAGGTAAAACAGATTTTTTTTGTTGATCTGGGATCAAAAGCCATTTGGCCTGAATTTTATCAGACCTAAATTGAATATTTCCTAGGGCTTGATGCATTTTGAGAAAATAAACAGTGAAAGGAAATATACTCAAAATGGTAATATTCTTGACAGAGAGATGTCCGATATATAGAGTGTGCAAGTGAACAAGGCCATAAAAAAGGCAAATGAGAATCTGGGTTTTATGTAGGGTTGCGAAGCGGTGGAAAGTTTCCGGTAAATTTCCAGAAATTTTCCACGGGAAGTTTAGCTTGGGAATTTTGCCCAAAAAAAGCACATGCTAGCATAATATTGTTTTTTTTTCTTTCATTTTTTTCCACAGGTCCTCTCTTAAAATTACTAAGAGATGGAATCTTAATTATTAAGGAATTTCTTAATCAATATATGTTCATCTTCTTACTTGGCTTGTTTTAATAATTACAAGTTTTGTGTGTGGCTTTGAACAAATGTGTCCTGATTGGTTAGATGAGTGATTAGCTCCCTCTATTGGTGATGTAGCGTCGTGCATGCACAGGTCATGCTTCCATCACATGGAGCATCAGGAAAAATTTACTCACCCTGTTGCAATCGTGCTGATCGACCGCAGTTCGACACAGAGACGAATGCCCTTTATTTCTCTGCATAGAACAATGCCACGTTTACTGTCGGATGTGTGGAAGCATTTTACCCCAGGCATTAAAGATGGAAAGACTGTATACATGTGCAAACACTGTATAAAGCCATATGTAAAGAATGCCACAAAGATGCAGCAGCATTTATCCAAATGCAACAACTTCACTCAAAGCTCACAGCAGTCAGCCCAGAGTTCCTCTGCTTCCATTCAAGATGATGATGGTTCACATTCAGCATCAGGCTCCTTATCAGCAGCAACTCCTGGCCCACTTGGAAGGTTCTTTGATACAATGGATAACCATAGCCAGAAGAATGCAGATGAGTGCCTTGCTCGAGCTGTATATGCGACAGGCTCATGCCCACAGCCAATGTGTACTGGAAGAGATGTTACAATGTTATTCGCCCTGCATACTGTCCTCCCACCAGACATGCTTTGTCTACTTATTTGCTGGAGGCAGAGTATAACAGAGTCCAAGGAAAGCTTAAAGAAACGATAGAGATGGCAGACTGTGTTGCAGTTATCTCAGGTGGGTGGTCAAATGTACGAGGGGAGGGCATCATAAACTACATCGTCTCCACTCCTCTCCCAGTGTTCTTCAAGAGCACAGACATGAAGGACAACAGACACACAGGCACATACATTGCTGATGAGCTGAAAGCAGTCATCAACGATCTTGGATCACAAAAGGTCTTTGCAGTAGTTACTGACAATGCTGCGAATATGAAGGCTGCTTGGGCTCAAGTGGAGGAGGCCTTCCCTCATATTACGTCTATTGGGTGCGCAGCTCATGGGCTCAACCTGCTCCTCAAGGACATCATGGGTTTGAGAACCATGGAAACACTGTATAAGAGAGCCAAGCAAGTTGTTAAGTATGTCAGGGGAAAACAGGTAGTTGCATCAACGTATAACTCCAAGCAAACGACAAAGAACAAGAACACCACACTGAAGCTGCCCAGCAACACTAGATGGGTGGCATTGTCATAATGTACAACAGCCTTCTTGAGGGTAAGGAGTCACTGCAAGAAATGGCAATATCCCAGTCTGGGAATATGGAAACCACTATCAAGAAAATACTGCTGGATGATGTGTTTTGGGAGAGTGTGGTTAGCAGCCTTAAACTACTCTCACCAGTAGCATCTGCAATTGCTCAGATTGACGGAGATGACGCTGTCTTGACAGATGTTCAGGCTTTTTGCTGATTTAAAAGAACAAATCAGCATTGCCCTACCCACATCCCTGCTGCTCAAAGCAGAGGAGAAGGCAATTGTTCAATTCATACAGACGCGTCAAGGATTTTGTGTCAAGCCGATTCATGCTGCAGCATACATGCTGGACCCAAAGCATGTTGGGAGACCAATACTTTCTGGAGAACAGATCAACAGCGCTTACAGTGTGATTTCTACCCTCTCACGCCACCTCAATCTGGACGTGGGCAAAGTTCTGGGAAGTCTAGCAAAGTTCTCTACCAAGCAAGGTCTTTGGAATGGGGACGGGATATGGGAATCATGCAAGCATATCAGTGCACATACCTGGTGGAAGGGACTTTGTGCATCTGAGACCCTGTCACCCATTGCATTGGTGATACTCCAAATCCCACCTTCATCAGCAGCCTCTGAATAAAACTGGTCACTTTTTGGGAATACGCATACAAAGGTGCGCAACAGGCTGACTAACAAGAAAGTGGAGAAATTGGTGGCTATCCGTGCGAACCTACAACTTATTGAGCCAGAAACAGAAGTGTCCACCACACAGCTAGACAGTGACACAGAGGAGGAAATGGACACGTCAGAGCCAGAGAATCAGGAGGAGCAATGATGAGCAGAAAACTCAGAAGACTCATGAGTAGAAGACTCAAAAGGACAAAATAAGGACAAATTACAGGCTAAATAAGCTGATGCTCTTTTTATTTTATTTTAGATGGGTCTTTTATGTGGGGGTTCAATAAAGTTCAAAATTATAACCTAAATAAAGTTTTGAAAGCCTGTTTTTATTTGTATGGAACAGTATGTCTATTTTGATGACAAAGATAATATAAGGGTCAGAGGCAAAAACCATCAGTGCGCAAAAAAACTCAAAATTCCCATAAATTTCCAAAAATTCCCATGGAAAGATTCCTCTTTTAAAAATCCCAGAATTTTGCAACCCTAGTTTTATGCATAGGACCATTGAATATAAAAGCAAGGAAGTGATGTTGAATTTAAAGACATTAATTAAATGGAATATTGCAGGCATTCCCTTAAAAACACAAAATTATATAGAAATTTTAACATAGAAAAACACCCCAAAGCGCATCACAGAGACATAATCAGACAAAATAGCCAATGAGCCAAAGGATATATTAGAATGAGCAAAAGCATGGTCAAACAGGTGGATTTTACAAAGGACGTTAAAGGAGGAGAGGTAGATGGAAAGGCAGAGGGGATTAGGGAGGACATTCCAAAGCATAGGCCCAGACATTGTTGGGCCGAAGGGAGGAGGGAATGCACAAAAAGCCAGAGTAAGGGAAACATTGAGTTTGGTGGGGTTGTAGGGCTAGAAAAAGTTTGTCCTCACATGAAGGCCATGACAGGATTTAAGCACAAGGATGAGAATTTTAAATTGGAGATGTTGGGGGACCGGAAGCCAATGTCGATCACCAAGGACAAGGGCGAGAAGTGAGCGGAAACTGGTGCGGGATAGGATACGAGCAGCAGAGTTTTGGATAAAGTGAAGTTTACAGAGAGTGGAGGTGACAAAGGTATGGACGAGGGTTTCAGTGGCAGATGGCTGAAGCAGGGATGGGAGGTGGGTGATGTTACAGATGTACAAGTAGGTGGTCTTTGTGATGGAGAGGATATGGGGTTTGAAGCTCAGCTCGGGGTTGAATTGTGAACAGTCTGGTTCAGCCGAAAAAATGACCGGGGAAGGGGATGGAATAAGTGCTATGGGTCCGTTGTTTGTGTTGGGAGCTGTAGACGATGGCTTCAGCCTTCCCAATATTTAACTGAAGGAAATTACAACTCATCTAAAAGTGGCTGTCAGACAAGCAGTCTGACAACACAGATTCAATTGAGGGGTCAGAGAGGTGGTGGAGAGGTAGAGCTGGGTGTAGTCAGCATACGTATGGAACCTGACCCTATTTCTGTGGATGATGTAGTCAGGGAACAGTGTGGAGATGAGGAAGAAAAAGGGGGTCAAGGACAGATTCTTGGGGGACTTGAGATAATTGTGCAAAGACAGGAAGAGAACAAGGCCCTTATCATCTACAACTTCACTGTGGATAATCTATTGATATCATGACCTTGATGGAAACCTGGCCCACAATGGCAACTTCCTCGCCCTCTCTGAAGACTCCTGCCAGGCGATACATGCCAAAACTTCCCTGCCTCTTCACTTACTCTTTTGACACCTTGTTTGCCTTCCAGTACCTTCTCACAAAACTCCTGAGCCAACATTGCTAATGGCTCCCTTTGCTCAGGCATCATACCTCTCCCTTTCAAAACTGACACCACCACCTCTGTTCTCAAAATGGTTCCCCCTCGACCAGTCTGTCTTCTCCAACTACCAACCCATCTCTCACCTCCCTTTCCTCTCCAAGGTCCTTGAATGTGTCATCATCTCTCCCACAACTCCCCTTTCATAACCCTGGCCAATGTATCAAACGACATCCTCTGTGACTGAGATCCTATTGTGCTATCCCCATCTGGTGTCCAGCTACATGGGATTATCCTTGTGTGGTTCCACTCCTACCTGCCCCAATACAGCAATGGTTTCTCTCTCATTCACACAATCACCTCTGGGGTTCCCCGAGGATTCATCCGTCACCCCCTCTTTTTCATCATCTATATGCTTCATTTGATGATCATTCACAAGGGTGAGTTTCTACATGTATGCTGATGATGGCATCAAGCTCTCCACAACCGCTGGGCTGTCAGGCTCCATGTCTGACAATAAATTGTGAATGAGTCAAAATTTTCCTCCAAATAATAATCCATTATTTTCAGCACTCCTTTGCCACCGACTCCATCTCCCTTCCCTGGCCATTCACTGAGGCAGAATCAGGCCACACAAAATCTCAGCGTTCTATTTCAAACCCCATAACTTATTCATTACCAAGACTTTACACCTCTGCAACACCCCCAATTTCTACCCTACCTCAATCCCACTGCCAAAAAAACCCTTTTTTTTGCTTTTGTCACTTCTAAACTCAATTTATTCAATGTCCTCTTGCTAGCCTCCCAATTCCACTTTTCATAAACTGCAACATAGAAACATAAAAGATAGGAGCAGGAATAGGCCATTCGGCCCCTCGAGCCTGCTCCGCCATTCAATGAGATCATGGCTGATCATCCAAATTCAATACCCTGTCCCTGCCTTCTCCCCATATCCCTTGATCCCTTTAGCCTCAAGAAATATATCCAACTCCTTCTTGAATATATTTAATGAATTGGCCTCCACTGCCTTCTGTGGTAGAGAATTCCACAGGTTCACCACTCTCTGGGTGAAGAAATTCCTCCTCATCTCTGTCCTAAATGGCTTACCCCTTATCCTTAGACTGTGACCCCTGGTTCTGGACTCCCCGGCCATCGGGAACATCCTTCCTGCATCCAGTTTATCCAGTCCTGTTACAATTTTATAAGTTTCAATGAGATCCCCTCTCATTCTTCTAAACCCCAGCGAGTATAAGCCCAATCGACCCAATCTTTCTTCATACGTCATTCCTGCCATCCCAGGTATCAGTCTGGTGAATCTTCGCTGCACTCCCTCCATGGCAAGAACATCCTTCCTCAGATAAGGCGACCAAAACTGCACACAATACTCAAGGTGTGGTCTCGCCAAGGCCCTGTACAACTGCAGCAAGACATCCTTGTTCTTGTACTCGAACCCTCTCGCTATGAAGGCCAACATACCATTTGCCTTCTTACCCGCCTGCTGCACCTGCATGCTTACCTTCAGCGACTGGTGCACAAGGACACCCAGGTCTCGTTGCACTTCCCCTTCTCCCAATCTATTGCTGTTCAGATAATAATCTGCCTTCCTGTTTTTGCCACCAAAGTGGATAAGCTCGCATTTATCCACATTATACTGCAGCTCATGCAGGACCCGGCCAAGTGTATCCTGCCCTGCACTAAGTCTTGTTCACCCATCAATCTCATTCATGTTGACCTACCTGTCTCCCAATGTACTGAATTTAAAATCTCTATCCTTAACTACAAATCCCTCCATGTTCTTGCCCCACCCATTCTTGGCAAGCTTCTCTAGCCTTACATCCGCTCCTATACCCTCATGTGCCCAGACTCAGCCTTCCATGCACCCCCTTCTACATTTTGCCCCACATTGGTGGCACAGTCTTCAGCTGCCTTGGCCCTACTCCCTTACTACGTTCCTCTGCCTGCCTCCCTCTCTGCCCCTAAAAACCTTCTCAAAATCTATTTTATCAATCAAGTTGCCTCTCCAAACCTCACTCATAATAACTCAGCATCGTTCCTTTTTCTCCCCTTTGTAAAGTATCTTGGAAAGTTTTATATATTAAAGGCACTATATAAAGGTAAATTGTTGTTAAAAGTGAAACTGAAGTGGAGAAGGAGAAAGAGCAAAACAGTAAACTGAGATAAACAGACGTAAAATGGACAGAGACAGAGAAACAGAGGGAGAAACTTTTTGCAGACTTACCATAACCAATATTCTTAGCTAGAGGGACGTGAGTTTTTTTGGTGTGACCCAGCCTGGGAAAGTTTCAGAACCACTGAATTGGACAGTTCTATTTACATTTATTTTCAAGAATGACAATGGGCTTGAGCCACGCTTGCGCGACAGGATGTGGGTAGGCTTCCATGATCCAACCATAATTTTATCAGTGGTTGCGCCAATGATTAAGGCAGTCGATAACATTATTTAAAAGGAAATTGGATATGTATATGAAAAAAAAAATATGATATGAAGGAAGGGCAGAGAGGTTAGAGTATCAGTTCCAGCAGCTGATCAGCCAGAGTGCATAGGACAAAGCCTACCCCTCAACAGGGGCTTGCGCCCAAAAGTGGGGATGGAAAACCAGTTGCTGCTGCAGGTCATGGCTGCTGCTGGCAGGGCCATCTGGCTGCTGTCTGGCATCATAAATCCATCGTAGGCCTGTGGGGGGAAAAAAATAGGTGCTACTTACCTTTTGGGGCTTCCCTAGCTTTGCTGCCTGCGCCCCTCAGATCCTCTGTCTAAAAGAGGCCAAGTGCAAAGGCATTTTCCCGAGTGCCCGTCTGGAAAACTAGAGGAAAATGAAGTGACTGAATCCCCCAGGAAATCCACAAGCAAAATCAAGAGGATGGAGACCCGGCATTGTGTGCTTCCAAGCCTTTCACTCTTCACTGCGTTTGGGAACTGAGTGTCCCCATGTCACATACGAGGGGAAAATCTGCTCCTTTTAGCAAGGAGACAGAGAAAGATGCGATCGTCACATTTTCTAAATTTAGCTAACAAAATACTATTGTCTATATACTGTAAAGTAAAAAGCACTCAAACTGACATTTATATAAAAACAAAAAAAGTTATTTTATTTTACCTCTACAAGTTTGGAAGCCAGGTACATGGAGATGGTTGTGCTTTTGTAAAACATCATGGACATTCCTGCTAAGAAACCTGCATAAAAAATTAAGAATATGATTGACACATTGTTACAAACGGCAATAGTAATCAAATGAAAAACCTTTGGCTCCTCTTTGACTGACATCTTGGGTTGCACTGTATATAGCTCTATAATACAGTAGTCTTAGGAAAATGTTTGAACTGTGAAATGTGCACTTTCACACTGAAAGCCACCTGTGGAAGGCACAATATGTGTCAAGCTGGATATGAAAATGATTTCATGCGCAGTTCTCCATCTGAGATCACATGCACTAGGGATCAGACAGGGCATCATTCAGGTTTATTTTTCCTTCCACTTTCAAATATAGGCCTAGAAATTCACTTGGGCGCGGGCAGCTCGCTCGCGCCCAAAAGTTAGCGCTGGGCGGGGAGGCATTAGCGCACGCCGTATATTCGTCTTCTGCGCCCCAATTCGGAAGCGGGCGCTATACTAGGGTGTGCCCGCCTCCGTTTGGGGCGCTGCAACTGAATATCGGCGCGCTAGTTGCCGCAGCGCCACCCGATGCGGTGCGGCAGGCTGCGGTACTGCAGGCCTCCCCCTTCTCTTAAGGGGGAGGTGCCTGCAACGGCCGGAGCCCCGATCGCGAGTGCCGGCAAAAGAGCCCGGCACAATGGAGAAGTGCCGGGCTCCACGGAAACCAGCCGGCAATGCCGCGGGGCGGGGGGTGGAGGAGGCCGGGGGAGGAGGTGCGGGCAGGCGGCCGCCGAAAAAGCGGCCGGCCGCACCTTCAGCTTTAAAGCGCCCCACTATGGCAGCAGGACGGCCCCGTTTTCTGTTCACTGTTTGCGCCCGCTTCGGAGGAGGCGGGCGCAAATAAATATGGGGATCGGCGCGGTTTCGGGGCGTTACGAGCCACCGCGCACACCGATGACGTCATCGGTCCCGGCGCAGCGCTAACGGCTACCGCCGCCAATACCGCTGCACTCAATTTCAGCGCTACCACCCCGCCGGCGCAAGAGACCTCTTTAGGCGCTAAGTGGGTGCAAGGCCCACTGAATTTCTAGGCCATAGTGTTTTAGATTTGTTTCAAAGTATAGGAAGAACAATTGTGGAGCAGATGGCATAGTCACGCTCAAATTGTGAGACTATAAGCACCTCGTGCAAGAATTCATAAGATACTATAGAGCTGAATTGAAGCATTTGGTGGAAATCTGTTTATTATCCTTCCTTTCGATCTATATCATATTATAAACCATCATCTTGCAGACATGTGCAGAATGGATTGAGAAAGCCCTTGTAAGAGAGCTGAAAAAATATTATTACTCTCACCAGCAATCAGTGCATGAAGTTCATCGTCCAAATTTCTCACCCATCGGAGGAAGCAACTTGTGCCCTTGACATGAAATAAAAACATCAGGATCAAATGGCTTGTGCTTTTAGTACTGCAAATCACTGTCAAATACTATTACTTTGCTAAATGCCTTTTCTCAGATTCTGGAAAGCAATGAACTACCAAACACCTTGCTAACATAAAAAAAGTCTGTTCAGCAATGCTTCAGTTGGATAAAAATTGAAAAAGTTCTGAAATGGCCATATATTGGGAAGGAAATTGCTGAAAAAATAACAGCGTGTGAACGATGCACACTGTTATTAATGTGTAAATTAGCCAGCAAGTTCAGGGGAATAAGAAATACGTCATGAGTTGTGAATCTCCAGAACTTGCTGATCGATTTACGCTGTTTTGCCATTTGCATTGCACAAAGGGCCTTTCACCCTTAGCTTCTCCATTATCTTTTTAAGAACTTGCTGGATTTGCACATTAATTGCCCATTAAGCGCGCCAGAGAAAGTTAAGTCTAGTATATAGGGAATGTTGCTTCCAAACCCCATATCCTCTCCATCACCAAGTCTGCCTACTTCCACCTCAGAATATCACCATCCCTACCCCATGCCTCAGACCATCTGCTAATGAAACCCTCATCCATGCCTTTGTTACCTCCAGACTTGACTATTCCAATGCTCTCCTGGCCGGCTTCCCATTGTCCACCATCCATAAGCTTCAGCTCATCCAAAACTCTGCTCGCACCAAGTCCCATTCTCCCATCACCCCTGTGCTTGCTGATCTACATTGAATCCTGGTCCACCAACGCCTCAAAATTCAAATTCTCATCCTTGTGTTCAAATCCCTCCTTGGCCTCGCCCCTCCCTATCTCTAAACTCCCCAGCCATACCACCCTCCGAGAACTCTGCATTCCTCCAATTCTGGCCTCTTGTGTATCCCCAACTTCCTTTGTCCTACCATTAGCAGCTGTACCTTCAGCTGTCTAGGCCCCAAGCTCCGAAATTCCCTCCCTAAACCTCTCTGCCTCCTTAAGATGCTCCTTAAAACCTACCTCTTTGACGTAGCTTTTGGTCACTTGTCACAATGTCTCTTTCTTTGGCTCAGTGTCAATTATTGTCTGATTATGCTCCTGTGACGTGCCTAACAATGTTTTACTGCATTAAAGGCGCTATAAATGTAAGTTGTTATTGTTAAAAACAGGCATGTCCCTCCCTTCTTTCACATCTCCCCACATCTCTCACTCTCCAGCCAAGGGGACAAGCAGGCAACCTGCTTCCAGGTATCTGCCAATATTGCTCTGGAATTGCCTGTTAGAGCAGTCCAAGTGGACTTGCCCTTCTTTTGAAGGAAGCACCTGATGTTCACTTGCCATCTCTCCATTACAGCACAATTGAAATTCGGACCTTAGAATGAGGAGGGCAGTGTGAAGTTCCAACACTGCATCACATAGGCTTTGGGGCTCCAACGTGCTGCAACACTCGAAAGCTTTATATTCAAATTTGTTTTTTGGCCAGCTCCCAAGATAGAAAAATAACTTATGGTGGAGTTTTTTTACTTAATTTTCTACGACAACTAGAATGTTTAGATTCTTACCAACGAAATTACTACTGAATTAATACAACTCATATTTAAATTGCAGTGAACACTAAACCATTGAATCTCTGTTGCCAAAATTCATCTATGTAATTGTAAATAGATATAAATAGAGAACATGCAGCACAAGATCAGTCTGCATATCTATTGTCTCCTTAGTAACGCTTATGTGTCAATTATATACTGGAGTTCGAAGTTTAAACTCCAATAAATGCACAGTTGTTTAACACAGAAACATAAAAATCACAGTAAAACAAAAAAGTGTAAATACAATCGCACATTTGATTACCTTCTGCTGCATTCAAAGTGTCATTTTACAGTGGTTCCAGGCCTGGCTCTGCACAAGCTTTGAAATGGTGAATGACACTTTTTGTAGTGATTATAAAATCATTTTTTATCATATTTTAAACTATCCAAATCTAAATCATTTTGTGGTAAAGTATCACGAAAATAAGATATTTCACTGAATACAAGAACAATGGGAACAGTAGCATAGTGGTTGTGTTACTGGTCTAGTAATCCAAAGGCCCAGACTAATGATCCAGAGTTCAAATCCCACCATGGCAGCTGGGGCATTTAAATTCAGTTAATTAAATAATAATCTGGAATAAGAAGCTAGTAATGGTGACCATGAACTATCGGATTGTCATAAAAACCCATCTGGTTCATTAATGTCCTTTAGGGAAGAAAATCTACCGTCCTTACCTGGTCTGGCCTATATGTGACTCCAGACTCTCACCAGCAATATGGTTGACTCTTAACTGCCCTCTGATATGGCCTAGCAAGCCACTCATTTCTAACAAACCTCTACGAAAACGATGATAAGAATAAAATTGAACGGACCACCCGGCATTGACTTCGGCACCAGCTACGGAAACGGCACACCCAGCCCAGGTGACCCTGCAAAGTCCATCTCACCAACATCTGGGGACTTGTGCCAAAATTGGGAGAGCTGTCCCACAGACTAGTCAAGCAACAGCCTAACACAGTCATACTCACAGAATCATACCTTTCAGCCAATGTCCCAAACTCCTCCATCACCATCCTTGGGTATGTCCTGTCTCACCGGCAAGACAGACCCACCAGGGGTAGAGGCACAGTGGTATACAGTCGGGGAGGAGTGGCCCTGGGAGCCCTCAACATTGACTGCAGACCCCATGAAGACTCATGGGCAAGGAACCTTCCTGCTGATTACCACCTATTGCCCTCCCTCAGCTGATGAATCAGTACTCCTCCTTGCTGAACACCACTTGGAAGAAGCACTGAGAGTAGCAAGGGTACAGAATGTACTCTGGGTGGGGGACTTCAATGTCCAGCACCAAGAGTGGCTCGATAGCACCACTACTGAGTTGGTCGAGTCCTGAAGGACATAACTGCCAGTCTGGGCCTGCGACAGGTAGTGAGAGAACCAACATGAGGGAAAAACCTATTTTACCTTGTCCTCACCAATCCACCTGTCGCAGATGGATCTGTCCATGACAGTGTTGGTAGCAGTGACCACCACACAGTCATTGTGGAGACAAAGTACCATCTTCACACTGAGGGCACCCTCCATCGTGTTGTGTGGCACTATCACCGTGCTAAATGGGATAGATTCAGAACAGATCTCGCAGCTCAAAACTGGGCATCCATGAGGCGCTGTGGGCCAGCAGCAGCAGAATTGTATTCCACCACAATCTGTAACCTCATGGCCCGGCATATCCCTCACTCTACCATTACCATCAAACCAGGGAACCAACCCTGGTTCAATAAGGAGTGTAGAAGAGCATGCCAGGAGCAGCACCTGGCATAACTAAAAATGAGGTGACAACTTGGGGAAGCTGCAACACAGGACTACATGCATGGTAAAAAGCAGCAGCAGCATGCTATAGACAGGGCTAAATGATCCCACAATCAACAAATCAAATCAAAGTTCTGCAGTCCTGTCACTTCCAGTCGTGAATGGTGGTGGACCGCCTGAAGTTTACAGACAGAAGGAGGTCATTCAACTGATCGTGTCTGTGCCACTGTTTCCCGGAGCAATACCAAACTAATCCCAAAGCTCTGCTTATTCCCCATAATCCTGCATCTTACTTTGTTTTAGATATTTATCCAGTCTTCCCTTAAAATATGCAATGGTCTTTACCTCAATTACTCCATGTGGCAAAGCATTCCATGCTTTAACAACTCTCTGCATAAAGACATTTTTCCTAACCTCTCTCTTCACTCTGATAATTTTAAATGAATGGCCCATTTGAGCTTTACCAGTCAGAGGGAATAGGGTGAATGGGGAAACCTATCAAATAATTTTAAAACATCCTCTTAGCCTTCTTTGCTTCAGAGGAAGTAGTCAGGAGTATTTCAAATCTCTCTTATAGAACCATAGAAACTTACAGCACAGAAGGGGGCCATTCTGCTGTTGTGCCTGTGCTGGCTCTTTGTAAGAGCAGTTATGCTTAGTCCCACATCCCCGTTTTCTGTCCGGAGCCCTCCAAGTTCTTCAACCTCAAGTACCTGTCCAACGGCCTTTTAAAATTATTTATGGAATCAGCTTCCACCACCTTTTCAGGTAGAGCGTTGCAGATTTCAATAACTCAGTGAAAACATTTCTCCTCATTCCCTCCTCTAAATATTTTGCCAATGATTTTGAATCTATGACCTCTAATTATCGACCCATCACCAGAGGGAATAATGTTTCTCTATCTACTCTCTCAAAACCTATCATCTTGAAAACATCTATTAGGTCACCTCTTAACCTTCTCTGTTCCAAGGAGAACAGTCCTAACTCTTCATAACTATAGTTTCTCATCCCTGTTGTCATCCTGATGAATACATGTTGTATGCTCTCTAAGGCTTCCTACTGTGTTTTAAACTTCTATGGCTCTGGTACACAATAAATATATAACCATTTCTGTTTTTAAATTACAAATTCATTATGAATGCACCGTCTTACCTTTCTGAACATTTCCTGTAACAAACAGACAAAGGAATCTCTATTTTTCTTCATGTTAGTGCTTTTCTACAGTAATGATATCTCCTAATGTTCTTTCAATTGTTTTATACATTTACCAATCTTTATCTATTCTTCAATGTATTCTCAAACTTATCTTTACTGTTTGTCCCCAACCACAAAATTTCCCAATTTATCATTCCTTCTAAATGAGCTCTCCTGAAATATGGAATATATTCATTTTATATTTCCTTTTTTACAATATTGTCACAATATTGAATCTAATGACAATCTGATTATTGATGCTCATGTATTTTTCAAACTGCAATTTTTCCAGTATCTCGATCTCACAATGGAATAAACCAGTAATACAAGCTTTATGTATTATTACCTTGTAAATACTGACAAAGGATCCTAGAAATGCTCCAAGTTGGAAGTTTTCTTTATTGTACAAAGCAGACAGCAGCCGAGATGGCTTTGTAAACAGGTGTCTAAGTGCTGATGGAATGCGAAGGCAGCACTGAATAAGGTAGCCAACACTGAACATCCTTATAAAACCCTGCAAAATATTTTTTTTGAAATGCTTTAGAAATAGCATGACATGCAAGGCATCTGGTTACATTTTCTTTATCTCTGGATTGAATTTCCATTGTAAAATGGAAAATTGCAGATAGTAAACACAAAGTGAATAATGGGTGCTTCGTAAATCAACTGAAAGGCTGAGATCAGGGTTCTCAATGTATTTAACTTTTGCAGCCTTACACGTACTCTTTAAAAAATCTAAAATGGAATGTTGTTGGACTTATTTTAACTTTTCAAAAGTAACACTTTTTGGCTTATGCAAGTGAGTATGATAGTGTAGTGGTTATGTAATCCAGAGAATACGAGTTAAAATCCTACCATGACAGTTTAAACATTTGAATTCAGTTTTTTAAAAATCTGTAAACAAAATCAGTAAAAGGTGACCATGAAGCTGTCAGATTGTCATAAAAACCCAACTGGTTCACTAATGCCCTTTAGGGAAGGAAGCCTGCCATCCATAACTGATCTGGTCTATATGTAACTCCAGTTCCCCATCAACATGGTCGACTCTTCTAGTCCAGTAACTGAACCACTTTGTTTACATAACTAACTTATACTAAAATAAAAAGGAAAAACGTTAAATGCTGGAAATTTAAAATAAATGCACAGCAGGTCAGTCAACATCTGTATAAGGAAAAGACAGGATGTGACACTTTAGGTACATATCTGTTCTGATGAAGGGTACACACCCAGGCTGTCATAACCTGTCTTTTCTTTTTACAGATGCTGACTGCTGTACTGTGTATTTCCAGCATTTTCATCTGATTATAGTGATTGACTTGGATAGATTCCCAAATTACCTCTGATGCGGTGCAAGGCAGCAGTTAGCTGAAAAGCTGCATTAGGAAAGTGCTGCTCAGTGGTTTGAAGTGTCGGTGCACAGTGTTGTTGAACAGCAGAGCATTTATGATCAGCGTTTTAAACAGCGGATCAGTGAACTACATAAAAGCTCTGATGTGCTGCTCAGCCTCCCCTCCTTTTCAGTATACCTGCACTAGTTTAGGACTGAATTTACTGATCTTGCATTATGTAGTACTCCACCTTAAACACTCTATACAGTCTTTTCATGGACATCCCTTACTGTGACCAACAAGCTGCCCTTTTGAAATAATGACAGTTATTTGGTCCTAGGACTACTGGGGGGATACAAGGATCCTTCTAAATTCTGCTATTCTCAATGTAATCCTCCCTTCCAAAAGGTTATTTTATGAGCTAAAGGCTGTAAGGTGCGTTTATATATTTAGCTGTAGATCGCCTACGGCATTGCTCATGGGTAGTTTGGTGCCTGGTGCACAGTTACTGATACTTCCCACAGCCCCACTCTTGAGCTTTCAGAATTCCTGTTTGAGCCCTGAAGTAGTACTCTACTATGGACCAACTCAGATACCTCGCAAGTGGTTCCTGCAATACTAACCAAAGGAAAGTGACATTCAAAATATGGAGAACAGGGGTAAAGTTAAAACTGACTCTCCTCTAATATTGCTGAAAAAAGTCAATTACCTTTTACAAAAAACAGAAATATTATACAGAAAGTTAAGGGACTGAAATAACTTCTCACGTAACAAAAACTTGGATGTGAGCCCAGATGTCAAACATATTATACTCCATGCCAAATCACTACTTTCCCAGCATTCCTGATTTTAGACCCACATAACCAATTTTTTTTTTAGTTGAAGCCACAGCCACCCACGTTATCAACAACTTAGATAGTTGATTGCAAAATGGCCCCAGTATGTGACTTATGCTAATGGGGCACTGCTGGTTTTATTAGAAAAAAAGTTACTCACTTTAACGCAGTAGGAGATACAGTTGTCTTCATAATGTTTACAACATCTGTGTCTTGGGCCATGTTTGCAACTGAACAGAAAAAAAAGTTTTGTAACATCTAATCCCCTCAAATACAGCACATCCTGCTTTATTAGTACTATATGTTTGAGAGAAATCTCAACACCTACGACAAAGAAAGCATTTTATGGGTTTCTGTTAATGAGAGTGAAATAAGCAATGTGTACTATATTACAGATCACATACACTACAATATCCTAGTTTTTAGACACAGTTTTGATAATTGATTAACTACTATGGAGGGGACAATACATACTCTGCACTCCACATCAGACTTCCAATGAGCTCATTACACATGGCTGGTCATTAAATACATGACAATTTAATGCACCCCATAAAACAAAATGAATGAGAGGCACTGTACCAGCTGAATTTCAACTGACAGCAGTAATAAATTAAATGGTGTGTAGGCATTAAATCAGGGAAGTAAAATATTGGGTCATACATCACGTTACAAGCAGCACACTCAGATTTTGTGTTTAAAGGTCAACTGAAAAGATCTCAAGCTTCACAATGTGAGATTACTTCATGTGTTCAGCCTCATTGTCAAAGCCAGAGTTTCCTCCACACAGCTGTATCAACAGCTTGCATATAATGTGCCTCACTGGAAGGTATCCCTTGGTATGCTGCAGTCCCATTCCTGACCTCAGTTCATCTTTCCCCAATATTGAAAAATGAGCAGAAGTAGACAGTAGTGCTGTATTGTAAGCCGTTATTCAGATAATGATGCTTACCAGTGACATGCAATTCCATATTTTCCTTCACGCCAGTTGTCCGCCACAAAACAAGGCAATTCTACCCAGTGGAGGCCACTCAGAAAAGCAGCCAAAGCTTTTTAAAAAAAAAACTTTATTTCCATGGGGCCAGGAGGACCAACAGTGCCCAGTTGCTACCTGCATGTAAATTAGGCTCAGGCTTCAAATTGGCTTGGGTCTCACTGTGGTATCAACAGGCAGGAACGCTTCGCTGGCTGACCACCTACTGTGCTCCTCAAATCGATCCATATAGAAGGGTGGTGGTCTTTAAGACGGGAGTCCCAGAGAGTAAGGCCAAGGTGACCCCAATAGTAAGCAATAGGAAGGGGAATGCAGAGAAGAGAAACTTGGAGGATTTAAGAATGCAGATGTGATATTGGTCTAGAGAAGGTTGCAGAGGTAGCATGATACGAGACTGTGGAGGGATTTAAGATGAAGATGTGAAATTTTAAATCAATGCGTTGGTGGACAGGTGCCAGTTTAGGTCAGTAAAGATACAGGTGGCTGTGTTTTAGAAATTTACATCACAGAAGGACAAGTTGGAGTTTATGGATGGAGAGCGAGCAAGGAGGATGTTGGAGAAGTCAATTCTAGAAGTGACAAAAGCATGGTAAGATTTTGATGGTGGTAAGTTGAGCACAGGATGTGTGGTTTACAACTCAGTTTTGGGCTAACATTGTTGCCAAACCAAGAAAATGAGTACGCAGCCTTTTCCCAGGCTTCTTCCAATGCTGTTATTTAACGGACTGCTAAGGGATTAGAGAGCAGCTTAGGGTGATTAACTCTCATTTTACTTTTCTTTTGAAGCCTCCATTCACACCTCCCTTTGATCAAACATATTGTTTGGGTGTAAATGCATATTCTATCTCTTTGCGGTGTGTTATTACAAAATTATAAACAAAAATAATTTTCAATGCTGCTTTACATCTATTTGAGCTTGGTAAAATCCCTTGGATAAACACAGTGGAGTAACAAGGATTAATCACATGCTCGGCACAGGCTTGCTCTTATGTAGCGCTCTTAGTCAGGAATTTTGCAGCTGTAGACCTTGGCTTAAATATCAGACGATATTCAGATAGCATTATACAGATGTGAAATTTCGATTGGCTTAGGAAGAAGCATTTAAAAAATATAATTTTTTGGTAATTATTTCCCCTTTTTATTTTACATTTGTATTCCCCTTCCTTTTCCAATTAGCATGCGCCTGTAGCAGAGGGGCTGGGCACACCATCTATTACCAGGCTTCTGCAGTGACCCCACCCCCCAACATAGTCAACTGGCAAGAGAAATGACACTCTTTCTGATTTTCCCTCTTTTCCACCCCTTCCCATGGCCTCTGTTTGATGCCTTCTGTATAACATGGCTCCAGATGGGGAGCTGAGTAGAGTAGGACTTAAATCTGATACTACCATGTATCCCCTCTGTTGCATTTAGAGCTTGAATATTTTAGCAGTGGTGGCGTGCAGTTGCCGTACCTGTGCAAGATTGTCACTCTGGTAACAAGAACATCCTATTTGCTCTTCCTGCCTCTGGTCAAATTAGTCAACCCACTTTTTCAACTACTGGTTAAAACAACTTTGGAAAGATGATGATTTGGGACCCAATAGATTTGACTGCTTTCCTTTTATGTTTGAGACTTGGGCCGGAATTTTTACCTGCTGACACGCTGGCAGCGGGGAGCCCTGGATCGAATGGTGAATCTGGAAGTTTCAGCGGCATGCTTAGCAGTGGCTTTTTAACAAAGCCACTGCATTTGCAACAGATTTCCGGGTTCTCCGACCAATTAACGCGAACAGGCGTGATGATGTTACGTATGGGTCCAATTCCGTTCAGGTATTTAAAAGAGCAATCAATGCAAAGGTGACAGGTGGAGGTTGGAGACACATTGCTAGGAGAGATCTTGCATTGCTGGGAGACCAAAAATGCGGTCCCAATGTACGAAAGTTGCCCCTCAATTCAGTGATGCCTCCCTGGGCCTCCTGCTGCAAAGAGTTGGGGCCTGCAGGAGTTATTCCCTGATGACAGGAGGAAGAAGCCAGCCACAGAGACCAAGAAGGCAGGGCTGGAGATTGCGGCGGAGGTGAGCAGTAGGAGTGTGGATTCAATGCAGGAAGAGATTTAATGACTTCATGAGGTCAGGAAAGGGGAGTGCAATGCCACATTCAACTACATCCTGATGTGCGTGTCACCCTAACCCCCCCCCCGCTCACTCTGCCTTCCCAAACATACTGTTGCACATCACTCCTCACACCAACGTACCTTGCAGGTGCACCCATTTCTCTCTGTCTATGCACTTCCTCACATCCCCATTTGACCATCCACCACTGACACTCGCCCTCATCTTAATGCAATGTAACGCCTCTCCCTCAGTCACCCTCTACAGATGTTGCCCATCCATCCGTTCCGCTCATTCCATGACTCTCACTCAAAGGTCTATTGTTTCCCTCTTTGCAGGAGACGAGAGCACAGAACACCAGGGAGAGGCAGAGAATCGGGGGTGGCCCTCCAGTCATCGCCACGTTGACTGCTGCAGAGGCGGTGGCACTGGAGCATTGGCATTGATGATGGTGGGAGATGACAGGGAGCTCCCAGCTGCCTGGTTACAAAATTAAATGTCGCACAGCCACATGGCATACCGCAGTCACTCATTTTGAATTGATGTCAGCAGCCAGTGAAATATGATCATGTGCATAATGTTCACTTAAAACATTCTTACCATGACAGTTCTAATTCATGTCTTTACTCTCCTACAGCCCCATCAAGTGTCCAACAGCCAATGGAGTCAGAGGAGGAAGATAGCTTCTCAGAAGATGTCGTTCACTCTGAGTGTGCAATGTCACAGGACGCGTGAACACCAAGCACCAGTGCAGATACACACATGCAGTGGGACCATTAAGTCAGAAAGTAGCGGTCGTCACCTGGTGTCTCACAGATCACGTGAGCAAGAGCAGATGGTGCAGACAGGGACAGCAGTGGAGAGTCCTTGTCGGAGGGCACAGGACGCTCCAAGCTCTGCTCAGCTGAATGCAGATGCTGAAACTCGGGGGCCGTCAACAAAGAGGATGATTCTGGAGGAATAGCAAAAAATGCGCGAGGTGCTGGCAGAATTTCCAGCTGCAATGTGCTCACTTGCAGGGAGAATGGAGGAGTCCATCTCCAGCATAACTGGCATGTCGCAGCAGGCTATGATGTGTTCATCCAGGGAATGGGTGGCCACCTGCATGGAGCATCAAACACGGCATTCAAATGAGTGGATGATTGCTCTCACCAACAGCTTGCACACTCTAAATGTCACCTTCACAGGGATGGATAAAAACCTAGACTTGACTTGGCTGTTCATCGCCCAACTGATGTGCACTAAAGTGCTCTCCAGCTCATTGCTAATAGGGAAGTGCTGGTGGGCCACAAGAGGGATGATGGCGAAAGGGGACATAGAAGTGGGGACTCCACGCAAAGTGCTTCCATTTCTTACCCATTGCCCCACCTCAACCCCCCTCCCCCACCACAGTCAGTGCCCCACATGCTGCCTCGTGTGCCGATGGCCAAGTCTGCCCCTCCACAGGTGCAGGAGGAGCAGTCTTTGGCTCATGGGCTCCAAAACCCAGAGGACGCAGCCAAGGGCATCTTGGCATAAAGAGCAGGGAAGTGAGCAGCCTCCCTTACCTCTGCTGAAGCCACAGGGGTTGCACGATGTAGAAGTGGTAGGAAGAGGAAGATGAAAGAATTCTAGATGCACAAGGGTATGCATGTGATGCGTTCGGCATGTTGCACTGTAAAGGTTGTGTTGAAATTTGGAGGCACATAAAATTATTTCTTTGCATTATTTTCCCGTCTTGCCCATTTTTGCCTGCTGCCTGGCAAGTGGCTTTGTCACTTGTAATAAATGGTAAGACATGACTTAACTGAGAGCAACGGGTGTCTGTGAAAGGAATGGTTTCTCATTATAGGACTACTTTGTGGTTGGGGGGGGGGGGGAAAGAGAGAGAGAGGGGGAGTGGGTTCAGCAGATGGGTGCCAGATGGATACACTGGTGCAACATAACTAAATTATGCCATCCATTATGAGGCCATCCCCGGACATCCATGTGTGTCGCTGCTGGTGCCATGCCCACATCAAGTTCCTCCTCCTCCGCTCTGCGCCTTGCTCCTCCTGCAACTCCAATCCTTGCTGTTACACTATGTTGTGCAGAGCACAGCATACCACAATCATTCTGGAGACCCTGGCTGATGCATCTGAAGCGCATCTTCAGCATCCCGATTGCTTGCTCTATCACACATCTCGTTATTATTTGACTTTGTAGCGCTCTTCGGACTTATTGCTTGGCCTCCTCAAGAGTGTCAGCAGCCACATCTTCAGTGGATACCTCTTATCTTCAAGCAGCCAGCCGATAAGTCTGGTCTGAGGTGCGAAGAACTGAGGGAGGGTGGACTGGCGCAGGACAAATGAATAACAGCTCCCTGGGAATCTGGCACACACCTGCATGATCTTTTCATGGTTGCAGACGAGCTGCACATTGAGGGAGTGGAAGCCCTTATGTTTCACAAACACTCCTGGGTGATCTGGGGGTGCCTTGATCGTCACGTGCGCAGTCGATGATGCCCTGCACCTGTGGGAAGCCAGCCAGAGCCGCAAACCCGCTCATTCTGACTGGCTTCATCGGTGGCAAAGTTTACATAACTGCCTGGCAAACATGGCATCGGTCACCTGGGTAAAGCATTTGTGGGCAGCCGACTGCAAGATCGTGCAAATGTCTCCTGCAGATCCCTTGAAGGAGCCTAAGGCGAAGAAGTTGAGGGCGGTGGTCACTGACAGCTACTGGTAATGCGTGTCCATCTGGTTCACTTGGCAGCAGGTCTTCTTCCAGCAGGCTACAAACTGCCACGAACTGATGCGATAGCCTGAGCCACTGGTGTTCAGTCATGTCCACGAAGCTGATCCTCGACCTATATAACCTGTGTTGGGGGTATCGCCTCCTGTGAGCTGTGCTCATCCCCCCTCCTGTGGAGCCGCAGGTCAGTGAGGCGAAGGCTGGTGCTCATCTTGGTCCTCATCTGAGATCCAAGGTGAAACTGCATAAGTAGCACCCATGCTGATCTGATATATGACTGATGTAAAGTGGAGATCAGAAGCACAATCCTGCAGTGCCGTGAGAGTAACCTCCAGAATTGTAGAAATCATCTGCAAAGTACTGAAAGCAAACTCTCATAACAAGTGCTGTGAGCAAAAGCCTTAGGCAAGAAAGTAGGTGTGAGGTCTCAGTATTTCGTGGATTATTTGACTGTCATTTGTTCAGCACCTTCAATTGCTGCTGTACTCGCGCCTTGTTTTCACTGGCGAGGTCCAGGAAGCCCAGGAATCCCATGCACACCCAGTAAAACTTGAAACCCCAGGTATAAAAGGCTCTTAATAGCTTTAGATTGCTAACCTGCCTCTCCTGAGGGGGTTTCTCGCTCGCAGCCGAACACACTCGAGTTATATGCGGAAGCTGGCGGGTTGCACTGTCAATTTCAGCGCATTTAACCTCCCACCCGCTCCCAAACCCACTCACTCTTTCCTGTTAAAATTCTGGCCTTGGGTTGAAATCCAGGCCAAATGATGTGAAATGCGCCGAGGCATTCTTACCGTGCTTTCTAGTGGGAGTAGGTCACCGCACAAAGTTGCCAGTACTTCTACTATTTTGTTACCAAATCAGCAATCTTACTCAGAGGTGGCATACCAATTGTGTGAAACACAAAGAAACTTGCAACAGGGAGATTGTGGTCTGAGGCGGAGTTTAAGGCGCATTCTTTGGTCTAAGCATAGGTAGGGGCTTTGCCCTGCAACTAATCCATGCTAATCAGAGTACTTGAGGCGGACACTAAATGCCCAAAATAGAGATGTACTCTTTCCTTTAGGGCTGTCATCGTTCATCTTAATGAGCACCAAATTGATCACAAATTAAAAATACATATGTGGGAGGATATTTACTGGCTCTGCCTCATTAGTACTGCACTATAAAAAAATTAATTCTCTGCTCGACAATACATTTTTTGAATTTGCATATATGTAGTTTTTGCCTGTGAAAATCTCTTGTTGATCCATAAGAAGAAATTGATCTTAAAGGAGAGTAACTTACTCCGCTAGTGTAGATCAGATAGTGCGGCAGGGTGAAACTACAACAGGCCAACGGTAAGATTGCAGCAAAAAGGTAGGGAATGCAGTGATGAGAGATTTGAAGCAGGAAGATATAAAAAGACTTGCATTTATATAGCGCCTTTCACGACCACCGGACGTCCCAAAGCACTTTACAGCCAATGAAGTACTTTTTGAAGTGTTATCACTGTTGTAATGTAATGTACAACTATTGTTACTTGCAAGCTGGTGATCTGCTTTATTTTTGTACCAATTAAGGATGGAAAATGGTCCTTGTCTGGTCAGTTGGCAAGTGGAATTTCCCATATTACCAAAGCGTCTTACCCTTATTGGTAACTTTATCCATATGCCTATTGTCAGTACCCTGCTATCGCCATTAAAAAAAGTTAGAACAGTTGAAGTTAAGAATAGAAAATCTTATCCCAGCGACAGTTACCACAGGCTTCTTTCAGCTGCTTCTGGTACTATTCTGCTGGTCGCAATGAAAAGATGGAAGTTATAAAGCCCTTAGTCCTTCTGTTCTACAGTTTCTATGTAAGTCAGTGCATACTTCATGATGGTGATCATTGGTCTGTTAGTGCTCCCTTCCCCAGGCAATAGCAGCTTCTGAAATCTCTAAAATAATATTGTCTGCTGGTCATGCTGTCTGATGTTCAGCCATGATTTACCATCCAAGCCTGTTTTATCTCCACTAGAATAATTAAGATAAATTGCCCAGACCATCTGTTGAGACATGTTCTGGTACAAAGTGCCTGATTCAATTTGGTATTGACATAATGGAAAATGTATCTCAAATTATTTGTGTTTCTCATTTTGTTATTTGCAAGGGTCTTGTCAATTTTCACTTAACATCCCATGTTCCATAAATGACACACCAACAACTTGCTATTTATTTTGGTAAATTAATATTCTTGCAGGAAAATAAATTTGTGCTGCCTCTCATATGCATGAGTAACATCAAAACAAATATAAAAGTTCCATATTTAATTCAGAGGTCAGAGTGAAAGGACTGTAACCCCGAGCCCTTTAAACACTATTTCAACTACCATGATTTCATATGCATCTTGTGAACTTCCTTTTCTCCTCTCCTTGTCGTTTCAAACTACTTGCATTTAAATTTTTCATTCTGACCCACTTTCCCACCCAAGAATGCAACATAGAAAATGTCTTTGTCCAGAAGAAAAAATTGTGCATTTTGCAGAGAATGCAGCTCATTGACTTAATCACTAAAGACCCAAGCACACCAATGCATCTACTAAAGTATATTAAACAGATAAAAAACATAACTTTATATCAGAAATGGCCTGTTTTGCTAGGCTGTGGGAAATATCCCACTAGAGAGTTGTAAGTCTTTTATAGCCAATATATCTCCATCTAAAATAAGAACCAACAAAAGTAGTTTTCCCTTTCCTAAATATTACACACTGGACTGCTCTCAGTCAGGCACCTGGCCAGTTTGGTACAGCTTTTTGGGTGGGTATCTACATAAGCTAAAATAGGATTGGGTAGAGTCACATTATCTTCATTGAGTGCACATCATTGGTATAACCTTGTAAACCTTCCTTGATCTGTCTGAGTACCCAATACATCAACTCAGTCAAATAAACTTCCAAACTCTCTGATTCTTAGTTTAGATTCTGGTAGTATTTATTTTTAGATGGTGAAATCTAACCATCTGGTAATTGCTTGTACAGATGGTGCCGACTGAAACTTTGTTTTTTTCTCTGAAGATAATTTAACCAATAGTGCCATGGGTTATCTTGCCTTAGACAAAAATTACTTTTCCTATATTCTCATGCTTATACTGGTAGTCAATGAAAGAAACATCTCACTTAAAAAAAATTGTGATCAGTAATTAAAAGTTTCCTTACATTCTGTCAACAAATCGTCTAGTCAAGGCTAGCAAAGACTTCTTGATCTTCTTGTTTGAATCTTCTACTGCCTGGTGCTCAGTAGTGTGGCTACTGGGTGTACTGATATTCCGCGGCTCTGTCAAAACTGAATGTGTTGGAATTTCTTCCTTTCCAACAATAAACCTAACAAATAGGAATCAATAACGCATATATGAAATAAAATGCAAACAAACAGCATTGTGTACTCTTTAAATGGCTTTAGTTTCTGACTTAGTGAGTCATTGCATTCCTTACAAAATACAAATCAGGAAATGAAGTTGGAACTGATTTAATCTTGAAATGTAAATCTAAAGCTCCCTAATGGCTTTGTGGGCAAATGCATCGTCACTTGGACCAAAAGTTAAAAGTTTTGATTCCCAGTCTGTCTTCAGTTAGCTGACCTCGGTCAGGGCAGCAGTTGAGATGCTATTTTTGGTTTTGACACTCCTAGGCTAGGGAGAAGAAACAAATCATCCACGTTTCCTGCACCAGATCACTACCTAGTGATCAATGTTCCCTCTAAGATGCGCGCATGTGCAGCAATCTGCAAGGTCCTGCGTGAGCCGCTCACAAGCTTTTACACTGGAAATACCACGCATGCGCAGAAATTTAAAGGGGCAGGCCACGCAGAACATAGTGCAGCCTACAGGGAACATTGCTAGTGACCCCACTGGAAATTGCACGTGTTGACATCGCGTGAGGACAGAATAACCTGCCAATATTCAACGCCGAGCCTTACACGTGAAGAATGGCCACTTGAGTGAGGTACAGGATTGTTGGCAGGTGCAGAACTGTCCCCCAGCATGAATCAGCAAATCCAGTGCCGAAGGGAAGAAAATTAAAAATAAATAAAATTGAAAACCATAGAAATATAAAAATTTAAATTGGCATAATCCAGAAATTGAACCACGCCATCGGAACGCTGGCAAATCTTTGCTTAAAAAAACTCTGGGAACACATCGGTGATTTGTCATTGACAACATTTGTAACTTACACTGATGATACTATTTCTTGGACCTTGTGGCATAAGTTGTACACATTATGATACATTAGAGGTACCAGAACCGACCATCTCTTGTTCTTCAGTTTTCAAACCTTAAGAATTCATGCACTTCTGCCTCAGAGAGGGATCGTTTGTAGGCCGCACAACAAGGAGACCAACAGTGTGACAGTGCCTGCTACTAGCCTACTCCAATATCTGCAGTAAAGACACGAGTGTAGGTCTACTTGTGATCATTAGTATCAACTGGTAACCAATATACACAAAGAGTCACAGGTTTGTTGTAACAGCTTATAAGTACTAATATTCCAAAGTGTACATTTTTTTGTATACTTTAATGAAAGTTGAATCAATGATTCCTATTTACAGCCCATGTTCTCTTGCCAAGATCTGAATAGACTTTACTAAAGAATTAAATATTGCTATAAAATTGAAATTGGCTTCCAATTTATACTTCCTTCAGTTCTTACATAATTGTTAGTGAGTGGTGAGTGATGTTATTTGGCAACAGCTGTTTTTACTTCCTTTAAAAAATGTTCCATCTGTCTGAAGTTGCTCAAATAATGGTACAGCATATTCAACTCTAAAGAAAACTCAACCCAAAATAAAATCATGTGCAAGCTGAAAGGTCTATTTTCTTCTGTCCCAGTGGTGTCTGGAACTACACTCTAATTAATTCATTTCTTGAGAGACTAGGACAGATCCATCTGGCTCTTCTTCAGAAATGATGATTATAATTATAATTGTGGGTAGGAGTTTCCCCTACTCCAAGTCTGTCTAGCACTCAGGACAACTAGCTGTAACTATGGAAGGAGGTTTTGCCAATCACACAACAGTATCATCCAACACAGCAACTATTATGTGTACATGTCTTGAAACAAAATTTTGCCTCAATTCAATATGACATCAGCAGGGTTGTACTGTCTTGAGACCGGAATAGAAGTTGTCCATAATGGGAACCTATTTTTTTGAACTCATCTGCAATGCATAAGTAGACTCATGTTTACTGTTTAGTCTGGAAAGCAGAAAATAAACAACCAGATAACATTTAGAAAATTAGTATTTTTCGTACTTACTTGAGTGCTGAGAAAGCAAATCCCTTGAGGCCATCTTTGCATCTGGAAAAAAAATGCCACTTGATTCATACATGGACTCAAAGCTGCCTTAAAATATGTATATTCTGCACCGTCCAGAAAATGTACATAAAGCAGCAATATCTGGTAATTTACATAGTTTTATGTACTATTTACAGCACAACCAGGCCATTTGGCCTAACAGGTCCATGCCAGTGATTATGCTTCCTCCCACACTTCCAGCTCTAACCCCATCAACATATTTGATGTAATAAAACTCACTACGCACTTGGTTTGAGCATAAAGCAAGGCTTTAATCAACTTGTTTCAGAACATGGAGGTCTAGTTGTACTTCACTAGTTCCTTGTCTTACAAAATGTCCCTGAAAAGCTGGGGCCCACGCCCGAGTATTTATACTCCTTGGACGGCGCCACCAGCTGGCCATCCAGCGTTATTTCATAAGTAGTTTCTTGATGATGAGATTTATAACAATATTCTTCTATTCTTTTCTCCCTCGTGTGTTTATCTAGCTTTCCCTTAAATGCATCTCTGCTATTCGCCTCAACTACTCCTTGTGGTAGCAAGTTCCACATTCTAACCACTCTTTGTGTAAATAAGTTCCTCCTGAATTTTCTACTGGATTTATTAGTGATTATCTTATATATGGCCCCTGGTTCTGGTCTTCCCCACTAATGGAAACATCTTCTCTATGTCTACTTTATCAAACCCTTTCATAATCTTAAAGACCTCTATTAGGAATAACAATGATAATTATTGTTCAACATCCAGTGTTATTTCCTAGTCTGTGCTGAATTAACTGATCACACTGAAGTTTCTTGGGATGGCGCTGGTGGGGGGTGCATAGATTAAAGCTGTACTGCTTATTAAACACAAGAGAAAGCCATTTGAAACATTGTGAAATAAAAACGCAAAGAAGATTATGAGCAGACGATATTTTGACACCCCGCACACCCTGTTCTCATTGAGCATGGGAGGTTAACATCGGCCCTTAAATATCACTATAATGCTTCACCAGCTCAATGGCAGGGTGAAATAGCGCCATGTTATCAAGGACGATAGAATAATATTCTTCTTAGAAAAGTACCCCTCGAAGTCTGAAGGGCAACATAGAAAAGGACACTTATCAGCTTATCAATACATGCATCATATTGCGACAGAGCTGATCTGCTGCAATTGGGCTCCATGACAGAACAAAACATTGTGCAATGTACTTATATCCCTTTATAATTGGTTAAAGCCTTGGAGCACATGGACCACAAGCATACTATTCTCTGACACAGATGATTCCCGTCTCTTCTCTTGCACACTAGGATTGCTGTGGGGGGGAAAACAAAGCACTGTAATAGATGAGAACTCCTTAGTGGAGAAGGCCCTGTTGAGTACTTTCTTAAAGTTTGCATCCTGTCCCAGATTACACACAAGCGTTTGTTCTTCACAAGGACTTTTTTTCATGCCTTTTGTTTCCAAGCCTTCCTTGACCACAACAGGTTTCTTACTGGAGAGTTTCCACTTGTATGCTGATGACATCCAGCTCAACCCCTCCACCACCACCCACAATTCCATGAGCATCCCTATAACGTCACACTGTCTATCTGATATCAAATCATAGATGAGGGATAACCTTTTGACTATTTCAAAAGTCAAAACCATCTTAGTCAGCTCTGACCAAAAGGTCTAAAGTCTTGGCCCGGACTTCATCGCCCCTTTCCTCAGGCACGACCAGACAGTGCGCACCTTCGGTGTCATGTTCAATACTGAGCCGAGCTTCAAACCTCGTATCATATTCATCACTAAGACCTTTCACTTCCACTTCTACAAAGTTGCCCACCTCTGTCTCTACCTCACCCTACACCAAAGCTGAAACCCTTGTCTAAGCTTTGATTACCTAAAAATTCAAATTCTCCAACACTCTCTTCGCCAGCTTTCCGAGCTGCACCAACATAAATTTCAACTCATCCCAGATTCTGCTGTCCGTATCTTGTCCTGCACTGTCGCTTTTCCCCCGACCTCTGTCCTCACAAATTCCATTGGCTCCCCGTCACCAACGCATCCTTGTCCTGGTTTACAAGTTCCTCTGTGGTCTGCCTAAATCTATCTCTGCACCTTTCCCCCCATAGCCCAGTTATTGCTCTATGGTCACTGACCTCTGGACTTCAGAGCATCCCTATTTCCCAGTGCTCTTCACTCAATGGCAGAATTGTCGAGATCTACTTGCTCTTTCAAAGAGTTGGCACAGGCACAATGGGCTGAATGGCATCCTTCTGTGCTGTATCGTTCTGTGATTCTACCCTCCAGAAGTCGCTCTCTAAAACTCTTTGCTTTGCTACCTCTGTCCCTGCCTTTAAAAGCCTCTTCAAAATCTTTTGACCGTGCGTTTAGTCAAGTCGTTATTATCGTCCTCATTGTCTCAGTTTTGTTCTGGTCAATTTTTTCCACTTTTGTCAAATTTTGCTCTTTCAAAACCAAATCTGCCTGGTCATCTACTTTATGCAGTCTTCTGGTATTCTACTAACTTTAGATATTTTAGCTTACTTTCTTTCTATCTTTCGAACAGCTGTTGGTTGGAATTTTGTACCCATAAATAAATCTTGGCATCCAATAACTATTGCACCAGCATTTTCATGGAAACTTTGACTTCCATTGTGGGTCAACAACACTGGTTGTCATTTTGTATTTTTTATCATGTGCGTAGAAGATAAAACCCCTAATTTCCAGAGTTGGAAAGGTTACTTTCACCAGTTAGGCAAGTTGAATTCCCTGATTATCTGTGAATTCTGACTCATGATCTTATTTACCTGCTGCTATAAATTTGCCAAAGATCTTGTTGGACAATATAGAAACATAGAAGATAGGAGCAGGAGTAGGCCATTCGGCCCTTCGAGCCTGCTCCGCCATTCAATGAGATCATGGCTGATCATCCAAATTCAGTACCCTGTCCCTGCCTTCTCCCCATATCCCTTGATCCCTTTAGCCTTAAGAAATATATCTAACTCCTTCTTGAATATACTTAATAAACTGGCCTCCACCGCCCTCTGTGGCAGAGAATTCCACAGGTTCACCACTCTCTGGGTGAAGAAATTCCTCCTCATTTCAGTCCTAAATGGCTTACCCCTTATCCTTAGACTATGACCCCTGGTTCTGGACTCCCCGGCCATCAGAAACATCCTTCCTGCATCTAGTCTGTCCAGGCCTGACAGAATTTTATAGGTTTCGATGAGATCCCCTCTCAATCTTCTAAACTCCAGTGAGTACCTAACTTTTACCGCTGCACAATAGAGAGCATCCTGACGAACTGTATTACAGTATGGTATGGCAGCTGTAGCTCCTATGACCGGAAAGCCCTGCAGCGGGTAGTCAAAACTGCCCAACGCATTACCGGCACCCGGCTACCAACCATAGAGAACATCTACCAGAAACGCTGTTTACGGAGGTCACTGACCATCATCAAAGACCCTACCCACCCCAGCCACAGTCTGTTCGCCCCCCTGCCATCTGGGAGACGCTACAGATGCATTCGCACCCGAACGACCAGATTTAGGAACAGCTTCTTTCCCAGGGCTGTCATCCTACTGAACTCCACAAATAAACTCTAAAGCCTGCACATCTGCCAATGCACTTTATTATGGTTATGTTTATGTTAATGTATTACAAGCCAAATGAATGTTGAATGTTTAAATGTCTTAATCTAAATGTACACTCTCGGGAGCCGCAAGCCTACATTTCGTTGTACTGCACTTGTGCACTAACAATGACAATGAAGTTGATTATGATTATTATTATGATTATGATTATAAGCCCAATCGACACAATCTCTCCTCATAATAGAGTATTGGAGGAGGGGGCAATTCCCCCAAACTGAACAAAAATTCACCTACATGCACAACCTAGCCAATCACCTACAAGCTCAAAACTGCAATTTCATCTACATAAACTGACTTTTACTGTCAGAAATGTAATCAGTTAACCTTCAGGTTTACAGGAGCATAATTCTGCCATGAGGCAGAAATTCTTTATTATTTTCAGTGTTATCAATGTCATCATAAACTCCCAGAGAGAAGGCGGTGTTGGAATATAAATGAGGCAGTATACATACTTCCAGAGGTAAAAGCTGCTGGCCGTGCTGCTTGCCACCAGGGCTTCCATTTTAATGTGGCCATGGGTGAGCCTGTTAAAATCCCATTGCTGTCCCATGGTCTATCTGCAGACAGAGCAGAACTGCAACAAATTTGCACTTATATAGTGCATTTAATGTAGCAAGAAGAAAACGTTCCAATGTCCTTCACAAAATGGGGAGGGAACACAGATAAAGCACAGGAATTTGGAGAAATTACCAAAGGCTTATTCAAAGTAATAGGTTCTGAGCAGGCTTCTGATTGTGGAGACAGATGTAACAAGGGCTGGGGGAGGGATGCACAGTAAGCCAGAGTGAGAAGAATGGAGGGATCAAACTGGGATATAGAACTAAATGAGATTACAGAGGTAGGTTTGGGCAAGGCCAGGAAGAGATCTGTAAATGAGGACAAGGATTTTGAAATCAATGTGTTGGAGAAAAGTCGTCGTCGTCTTCTTAGGCAGTCCCTCGGAACCGAAGATGACTTGTTTCCACATTAAAAATGAGTTCTCAGGTGACTGATGAGTCCAATGCGGGACCTACAGTCTCTGTCACAGGTGGGGCAGACGGTGCTTGGGTTGACGTGCGCTCCTTCCGCTTGGCTTCCGCTTGCTCCAGGCGAAGAGACTCGAGATATTCGGCGCCTTCCCGGATGCTTCTCCTCCACTTTGTGGTCCAAGGATTCCCAGGTGTCGGTGGGGATGTTGCACTTTTTCAAGGAGGCTTTGAGGGTGCCCTTGAAGCATTTCCTCTGCCCACCTGGGGCTCTCTTGCCGTGTCGGAGCTCCGAGTAGAGCGCTTGTTTTGGGAGTCTCATATTGAGCCTGCGGACGATGTGACCCGTCCATCGGAGCTAATCGAGCGTGGTCAAAGCTTCGATGCTGGGGATGTTGGCCTGAGCGAAAACACTGACGTTGGTGCGCCTATCCTGCCAATGGATTTGCAGGATCTTGCGGATGCAGCGTTGGTGGTACCTCTCCAGTGCTTTGAGGTGCCTGCTGTACATGTCTCTGAGGCATACAGGAGGGCGGGTATTATTACTGCTCTGTAGACCATGAGCTTGGTTTGAGGTCCTGGTCTTCAAACACTCTCTTCCTCAGGCGACCGAAGGCTGCACTGGCACACTGAAGGCAGCGTCGGACTTCGTCATCGACATCTACCCTTGTTGACAATAAGCTCCCGAGGTATGGAAAGTGGTCCACATTGTCCAAAGCCTTGTCATGGATTTTGAAAATTGGGGGGCAGCACTGTGTGGCAGGGGCAGGTTGGTAGAGGACCTTTGTCTTACGGATGTTTAGTGTAAGGCCCATGCTCTCATATGCTTCAGTGAAGGTGTTAACAATGGTTTGGAGTTCGATCTCCTAGTGTGCGCGGACGCAAGCGTCGTCTGCATATTTGTAATTCGACGACAGAGGAAGGGACAATCTTGGATCTGGACTAGAGGCGACAGAGGTTGAACAGTTTCCCGTTTGTTCTGCAATATAGCTCCACTCCAGCGGGGAGCTTACTGAGGGTGAGATGGAGCATTGCCGCAAGGAAGATTGAGAAGAGCGTTGGTGCGATGACCGCCTTGCTTGACCCCGGTCCATACATGAATTGGGTCTGTGGTGGAACCGTTGTTCAGGATCACGGCTTGCATGTCGTGAAGCAGGCGGAGGATGGTGACAAACTTTTGAGGGCAGCCGGATTTGAGGAGGACACTCCATAATCCCTCATGGTTGACAGTGTCAAAGGCCTTTGTGAGGTCAAAGAAGGCCATGTACAGCGGTTGGTGCTGTTCCCTGCATTTCTCTTGTAATTGACGCGCGGTGAAGATCATGTCCATTGTGCCCCTTAGTGGGCGGAATCCGCATTGCGACTCTGGGAGGAGCTCTTCAGCCACTGGGAGAAGGCGATTGAGGAGGATTCTTGCGATGACTTTCCCTGTGGCAGACAGCAGGGAAACTCCTCTGTAATTACCGCAATCGGACTTGTCACCTTTCTTGAAGATGGTCACAATTACGGCGTCTCAGATCCCCTGACATGCTCTCCTCCTTCCAGATAAGAGAAATTAGTTCATGAATTCGCACCAGTAGTGTTTCTCTGCCATGCTTTAGCGCCTCGGCAGGGATTCCATCTGCTCCTGAGGCCTTGTTGTTCTTCAGTTGTCGGAAGGCCTTTTCAACCTCATGCCGGGCTGGGGTTGTGCTGAGGTGGTGGCGGGTAGCATGTTGCGGGATGGAGTTGAGGACACTCGCGTCGAAGACAGAGTCTCGGTTAAGGAGATCTTCGAAGTGCTCCTTCCAGCGGGCACTGACTGCCTCCCTGTCCTTGATAAGTACCTCTCCGTTCTTGGCCCGCAGTGGGGTAGGAGCTTGGGTGCTTGGGCCGTAGGCAGTCTTGACTGCGTTAAAGAATCCACGCACATTGTGGCTGTCGGCTAGCTGCTGGGTCTCCTGCGCTTTCTCCACCCACCACCTGTTCTTTAGGTCACGAGTTTTTTGTTGGACCTTGGCCTTCAGGCGTCTGTAGAGCTGCTTTCTTGCTCTCGAGTTGTGTTGCTGTTTCCAGATCAGGAATGCCTTACGCTTGCGGTTTATTAGCTCCTGGATCTCCTGGTCGTTCTCGTCGAACCAGTCTTGGTGTTTCCTGGTTGAGTGACCGAGTGTCTCTTCACAGGTGCTAATTATGGAGGCCTTGAGTGCAGACCAGGCACTGTAGACACTCTGTGTCTCTGAATCACTGGGAGTCGTCAGGTTGTTTGTGAGGCGCAGGCTGAATGGGGCTTTCTTAGCGGAGTCTTTGAGTGCTCCAGCGTTGCTTTTCCTGTGGCATTATTTCTGTTGTCGCCGCTGTTTTGGGGCTACATTGATGGAGATGACAGAGCAGATTAGGCGGTGGTCTGTCCAGCAATCGTCAGCTCCTGTCATGGCACGGGTGATGCGTATGTCCTTGCGGTCCCTCACTCAGACGATGACGTAGTCCAGCAGATGCCAGTGCTTGGAGCGAGGGTGCTGCCATGAAACCTTGTACTTGTCTCTCTGCCGGAAGGTGTTGGTTATGACAAGGCCATGTTCTAAGCATTTCGTCAGGAGGAGGGTACTGTTGGAGTTGGCTTTCCCTACCCCCCCCTCTGCCGATCACACCTTTCCAGAGAAAAGTAAGCCAGTGGAGGCTGGCCAAGGTAGGGCAGATAGATGAGGGGATTTAGTGCAGCCAAGGATGCAGACAATAGCGTGTTAGACAGCGATTTACTTGTACTTCTTGCAATTTAGTATATTGTATTCGCTGCTCACAATGCGGTCTCCTCTACATTGGGGAGACCAAACGCAGATTGGGCGACCGCTTTGCAGAACACCTCCATTCCGTCCGTAAGGGTGACCCTGAGCTTCTGTTCGCCTGTCAATTTAATTCTCCGCTTCACTCCAACTCTGATCTCTCTGTCCTCGGCCTCTTACGTTGTTCCAAAAGCTCAAAGTAAGCTCGAGGAACAGCACCTCACTTTCGATTAGGCACTTTACAGCCTTCTGGACTCAACACTGAGTTCAACAATTTCAAACTACAGGAAACTTTCTGGTATCCGGCACGGACGGGACCGACGTGTTGCCGGTTCATCAACAATTCCGGATAACCGAACGCTATAATAAAAGATACGGAGCTCAGAGCTCCATATAAAGCAACAAACCCTATTGCACAGCTTCAAAACAATCAGCACAAGTTGCAAGCATTTCTGTAGCTTAGCAACAGCTTCAGCTACACCCTTGCACAGCAACAAATGGAGTAAAAAAAGTAATAAAAGTTATCTGAACCGACTCCTGAATTTTGCCGGTGGATAGAGCGTTCCGGTTATTTAGGGGCCGGTTAATCGAAAGTTTCCTGTATAACCCCTGCCCCCATTTTCCATGCTGTATGATTTTGCCATTCCCATTGGCAACATTTTATCTTTCCTGCCTCTTACCTAAGCACAGTATGTTCCTTCAATTCCTTCCTCCCCTCCCTGTCTCTGCACCTGCTTAATATCTGTTACATCTCCAGCTTTTTCCAGTTCTGATGAAGGGTCCCAGACCTGAAACGTTAACTTGGTTTCTCTCTCCACGGATGCTGCCTGGCCTGCTGAGTGTTTCCAGCGTTTTCTGTTGTTATTTCAGATTTCCAGCATCCGCAGTATTTTGCTATTGTGTGAGCGTGTTAGACAAGTTGGAGTTGTGTAGGGTGGAGTTCGGAGCGCTGGCGAGTACAGCTTTGGAGAAGTCAATTCTGGAGGTGAGTTTCAGCAGCAATGAGAATGAGGTAGGGACAAAGGTGGGCAATATTCTGGAGATGAAAATATTCAGTTTTGCTGATGCCAAAATAATCATTGCAAAGTTTGTTTACAAAACAAATACGTTTATCCACATAACAGCAGTTACTGCATTTCAAAAAAAGTAATTTATGTAAAGCACTTTGAAATCAAGAGGTATTTAAGGCATCAAATAAATCCACCATTATTGCTCACATTGAGTATGCATGCACGAATGAGTGAGACGGGGACACACATATGCCTGAACACATATTAGGTGACTGCCGAAAGGCTGCCAATATAGGAGAAATTTAAAAAGTGAGACTTATCATCAGATGAGTGGGACAGGTTGCAATATCTTATAAACAAAAGAAGCAGTTTTTATTTTTTAAGAGTGACATGCATCAAAATAGGTTACATTTTTGAGCCAAATTTAGTATGCAGCAGTCCAAATAAGTAAACATTTAACAGGTTTACTACAGGCAAGAGTAAATTGGTAAGTGATGAAGATGTGAGTGCAGTATAATCACAGAATCACAGAAACCCCACAGTGCAGATAGAGGCCATTTCGGCCCATCGAGCCTGCACCGACACATATCCCACCCGATCCCCGTAACCCCTACACCAACACATATCCCACCCTATCCCTGTAACCCCATGTATTTAATCCCCCTAACACTAAGGGTCAATTTATCATAGCCAATCAACCTAACCCGCACATCTTTGGACTGTGGGAGGAAACCGGAGCACCCGGAGAAAACCCACGCAAACACGGGGAGAATGTGCAAACTCCACACAGACAGTCGCCCGAGGCCGGATTCGAACCCGGGTCTCTGGTGCTGTGAGGCAACAGTGCTAACCACTATGCCACCGTGCTGCCCTATAACTGGGGGGAAACCAAGTAATCCACCAAGAACATCCAGTAACGTTACTTTTAAAACATGAATTATGCATTATATTCAATTTAACTTTTATGAAGCTATATATCTGAAGTTAACATTTTTTCTAAATTTGCCATTTAACTGTTTTACTGCAGTACTATAATTTGCCTAAAGAGGTCCCTATTCAACTGTTTTCACTTGTTAATTCCCTTTTTAACCATAAGGATCATAGTCCATGGTTTGAATGAAAATAAATTCAACATTGCTTTCATTTTTTCAATGCACCATGAATTTTGCTTTAATCTGTCAAAATAGACAGAATTATACATAAAATCAGTCACTATTGTACCATGCTAAATGAACCTCGGCTGTTGATTAATCGTCCTTTCTATCATGGCATATTTAGGCTAAGCAATGTTTGTATTACATTTTCTTTCACTTAAAAATGCCACTTCTTTGGGTTTCTACATAAATAAATAGAAGAAAAAGGTATGGTCCTTTATGATGCAACACGCTCTGCACGTCTGAACAATCTTGGTGAATAAAGAAAAAAAATATGCAAAGATTTTCTGGTCAGAAAGTGGAAGGGTTTGTTAAATATGTACCAATAGTATGGATTAAATCAAAAATGATACATGACTCAAAAAGGGAAAATGTCACAGTATTAAAAGAATCCTGCTTTGTGCATCACCCACTCCCTACATTCCACCATTGGCAGCCGAGCCTTCAGCCATCTAGGCCTAAGCTCTGGAATTCCCTCCCTAAACTGCTCCAGCTCTCTTTTTCCTCCTTTAAGACCCTCCTTAAAACATAAGAACAGAGGAAATAAGAGCAGCAGCAGGCCAAACGGTCCCTCGAGCCTGCTCCGCCATTCAATAAGATCCTGACTGATCATCGACCTCACCTTCGCTTTCCCGCCCGATCTCCATATCCCTGAGTTCCCCTAGAGTCCAAAAATCTATCCATCTCAGCCTTGAATAAACTCAATGACTGAGCATCCACAGCACTCACTGAAGAAATTCCTCCTCATCTCAGTCTTAAATGGCCTACCACTTGTCCTGAGACTATGCCCCCTATTTCTAGACACTCCAGCCAGGGGAACAACCTCTCAGCATCTACCCTGTCAATCCCCTTCGGAATCTTGTATGTTTCAATGAGATCACCTCTCATTCTTCTAAACTTGAGAAAGGATAGGCCCATTCTACACAATCTCTCATCATAGGACAGCCCTCTCATCCCAGGAATCAATCTAGTGAACCTTCGTTGAACCACCTCCAAGGCGAGTCATAGAGGCACGGAAGGAGGCCATTCATAGAAACATAGAAGATAGGAGCAGGAGTAGGCCATTCGGTCCCTCGAGCCTGCTCCGCCATTTAATGAGATCATGGCTGATCATTCAAATTCAGTACCCTGTCCCTGCTTTCTCCTTATATCCCTTGATCCCTTTAGCCTTAAGAAATATATCTAACTCCTTCTTGAATATATTTAATGAATTGGCCTCAACTGCCTTTTGTGGTAGAGAATTCCACAGGTTCACCACTCTCTGGGTGAAGAAATTCCTCATCTCTGTCCTAAATGGCTTACCCCTTATCCTTAGACTGTGACCCCTGATTCTGGACTCCCCCGCCATCGGGAACATCCTTCCTGCATCTAGTCTGTCTAGTCTTGTTAGAATGTTATAAGTTTCAATGAGATCCCCTCTCATTCTTCTACACTCCAGCGAATATAAGCCCAATTGACCCAATCTCTCTTCATACGTCATTCCTGCCATCCCAGGTATCAGTCTGGTGAATATTCGCTGCACTCCCTCCATGGCAAGAACATCCTTCCTCAGATAAGGCGACCAAAACTGCACACAATACTCGAGGTGTGGTCTCACCAAGGCCCTGTACAACTGCAGCAAGACATGCTTGCTCCTGTACTCGAATCCTCTCGCTATGAAGGTTAAAACACCATTTGCCTTCTTACCTACCTGCTGCACCTGCATGCTTACCTTCAGCGACTGGTGCACAAGGACACCCAGGTCTCATTGCACTTCCCCTTCTCCCAATCTATTGCCGTTCAGATAATAATCTGCCTTCCTGTTTTTGCCACCAAAGTGGATAACCTCGCATTTATCCACATTATACTGCATCTGCCATGCTTCTGCCCAATCACCCAACCTGTCCAAATCATACCGGAGTTTCTCGGCATCCTCCTCACAGCACACACGCCCACCCAGCTTTGTGTCGTCTGCAAACTTGAGATATTACACCTAGTTCCCTCGTCTAGATCATTAATATATATTGTGAATAGCCGGGGTCCTAGCACCGATCCCTGCGGTATCCCACTAGTCACTGCCTGCCACTCGGAAAAAGACCCGTTTATTCCAACTCTTTGCTTCCCGTCTGCCAGCCAGTTCTCTATCCAAGACAGTACCTTACCCCCAATCCAATGTGCTTTAACTTTACACGCTAATTTTTTATGCAGGACCTTATCGAAAGCCTTCTGAAAGTCCAAATACACCACATCCACTGGTTCTCCCTTATCTATTCTACCAGTTACATCCTCAAAAAATTCCAGTGGATTAGTCAAGCACGATTTACCTTTTGTAAATCCATGTTGACTTTGTCCGATCCTGTCACCGTTTTCCAAGTGCTCTGCTATTACATCTTTTATAATGGACTCTAGCATTTTCCCCACTATCGATGTCAGGCTTTCCAGTCTATAAATCCCCCTTTTCTCTCTACCACCTTTTTTGAATAGTGGGGTTGCATTAGCTATCCTCCAATCCATGGGAACTGTTCCAGAGTCTACAGAATTTTTAGCTCATCGAGTCTGTGCTGGCTCTCTGTAGAGCAATCCAGTCAGTCCCATTCCCCCATTCTATCCCCATAGCCCTGCAAGTTTATTTCCCTCAAGTGCCTATCCAGTCTCCCCTTGAAAACAATGAGCCGGATTTTCCAACCTCCACGGGTGTGTATGCACCCGTAGGGGCCTTGCAAGGGCTGGGTTTAGGCATGCGAAGCTAAAACCCGGCACTTCCGATCTGTCAAGAATTCCCTCGACAGATCAACCGCCTGCCCGGGAAAAGAGCCTCCGCGGGCAGAGAGTTCCACTTTCTGCGCAACTTCCGCCCGCTGAGCATAAGGCCTGCTTTTACCAGCATAAGAGTTTTTTAAAAAATGAAGTAATTTTTTTTCCCCTCACTCATTTATAATTTTAAAATACTTTTTAAAAAGTTAAGTTTATTTTTAGCCCCGTAAAAAACTTTAATTTTTTTTTCAAAAATTAAATGTTTAAAATATTTAATGTAATTTTAACTAATTTTAAATACGTGATTTGAAAAAAATGTATTTAATGTTTTACTGTGTTTAAGTGATCCCCATTCATACTTTTGACAGATCTATGCGTAGAGACCTGTCAAAAGTGTGAAGGGCGATTCCCTTCTTTGATTGGTTCCCCATGGCCCACCAGATCCCAGGGACGCTTGCAAACCGCCTGCGCCCCTGGGATACCTGGGCCTCTGCGCGCGCGGACCAGGAGAGTCTCAGGATCGGTAGTCTCGGGACCTACGGAGCCAGCAGGTAAGTTCGTAGATTTTTTCCGAACGGAGGCATCCGGTGGTAGGAAGCCTCCAATCGGAAAATCCGGCCCATTGAGTGTGTCCGCTTCCACCACTTCCGTCGGCAGCGAGTTCCAGGTCCTCGCCATTCGCTGCATAAAAAAGTTTTTCCTCACGTCCCTCCTGTATCTCTTGCCCAAAACCTTAAATCTATGTCCCCTAGTCCTTGTACCATCAACTAGTAGGAACAGCTTTTCCCCGTCTAGCCTATCCGAACCTGTCATAATCTTGTACACCTCTATCAAATCACCCCGCAAACTCCTTTGCTCCAATGAAAACAAATCCAGCTTCTCCAACCTGTCCTTGCAGCTACGATCCCCCATCCCCAGAACCATTCAGGTAAATTTCCTCTGCACCCTCTCAAGTGCCTTCACATCCTTCCTAAAGTGTGGTGACCAGAACTGGACGCAATACTCCAGTTGTGGCCTAAACAGCACTTTATAAAGGTTCAGCATAACTTCTCTACTTTTGTACTCAATACCTCTATTTATGACCCAAGATCCCATATGCTTTGCTAACCACTCTCTCAATATGTCCTGCCACCTTCAGGGACCTATGCACATTAACTCCAAGATCCCTCTGTCCCTGCACACTCTTTAAAACTGTGCCATTAAGTGTATATTGCCTCGCCCTGCTCCTTCTGCCAAAATGCATCACCTCACACTTCTCTGTATTAAATTCCATCTGCCACTTCTCTGCCCATTCTGCTAGCCTTTCTATGTCCTGTTGCAGTCGATTGGTATCATCCTCCATGTTTGCCACACCCCCAAGTTTGGTGTCATCAGCAAATTTAGAAATTCTACTCTGTATTCCAACATCCAGATAGTTTATTCATATATATGCCCAGTCCTCACCGTTTTTAAGCCACGTTTCCATTATTGCCACATCATCGTATTGCCACATGGCTAATTGTGCTTGTAGCTCACCAACCTTATTCACCACACCTTGTGCATTTACATACATGCATTCTAAACCCATTTTTGAATTTTTCGTACTCTTTCATAGTCTGCTCCTATCTAATATGGTACTACTTCCGTCTCTAGTACTACTTCCTTGTCTAGTACTATCCAACACACTCACTCTTTTATGCACCTTATTCCTCTTTTCTACTGCTATATGCTAGTGCCCATCCCCCTGACAAGCTAGTTTAAACCCTCCTTCCTTAGATAAGACCACCAAAACTGTGCACAGTACTCCAGGTGTGATCTCACCAAGGCCCTGTATAATTGTAGCAAGACTTCTTTACACTTATACTCCAACCCCCTTGCTATAAAGGCCAACATGCAATTTGCCTTTCTTATTGTTTACTGTACCTGCATGCTAGCTTTCTGTGTTTCTTTCACGAGGACACCCAAATCTCTCTGAACACCAACATTTGAAAGTTTCGCACCATTTAAAAAATATTCTGTTTTTCTATTCTTCCTACCAAAGT
This sequence comes from Somniosus microcephalus, assembly GCF_052327205.1. NCBI lineage: Eukaryota > Metazoa > Chordata > Chondrichthyes > Squaliformes > Somniosidae > Somniosus > Somniosus microcephalus. The sequence goes on from NC_140996.1 coordinate 132,420,387, forward strand.
GAATAACCTCACATTTCCCCACATTTTACTCCATCTGCCACCTTACTGCCCACTCACTTAGTCCATCTATATCCCTTTGCAAACTCTGTATTCTCCTCACAGCTTACTGTCCCACCTAGCTTTGTATCATCAGCAAACTTGGATACATTACACTCGGTACTTTCAGCTAGGTCATTAATATAGATTGTAAATAGCTGAGGCCCCAACACTGATCCTTGCGGCACCCCACTAGTTACAGCCTGCCAACCTGAAAAAGATCCGTTTATCCCTCCTCTCTGTTTTCTGTCCGTTAACCAATCCTCTATCCATGCTACAATATTACCGTCAACCCCATGAGCCCTAATCTTGTGTAATAACCTTTAATGGCGAATGCCTTTTGGAAACCCAAATATACTACATCCACTGGTTCCCCTTTATCTACCCTGCTAGTTTCATCCTCAAAAAACTCTTTAAAAAAAATAATGTCCAACACGATTTCCCTTTCATAAAACCATGTTGACTCTGCCTAATCATGTTATGATTTTCTAAGTGCCCTGATACCACTTCCTTAACAATGGATTCCAGCATTTTCCCGACAACTGATGTCAGGCTAACGGGCCTGTAGTCCCGTTTTCTCTCTTCCTTATTTCTTGAATAGCGGTGTTACATTTGCAACTTCCAATCCGCTGGGACCGTTCTAGAATCTACGGAATTTTGGAAGATCAAAACCAATGCATCCACTATCTCTTCAGCCACCTCTTTTAGAACCCTAGGATGTAGACCCTCAGGTCCAGGTATTTGTCGGCTTTTAGTCCCATTAGTTTCTCTAGTACTTTTTCTCTACTTATATTAATTATTACATTAAGTTCCTCACCCTCATTAGACCCTTGGTTCCCCACCATTTTTGGTATGCTTTTTGTGTCTTCTACTGTGAAGACATATACAAAATATTTGTTTACCGTTTCTGCCATTTCCTATTCCCCATAATAATTTCTCCTGTCTCAGCCTCTAAGGGACCAGCGCTTACTTTTGCTACTCTCTTCCTTTTTACATACTTGTAGAAGCTCTTACAATCTGCTTTTATATTTCATGCTAGTTTACTCTCATATTCTATTTTTTCCCTTTTTATAAATGTTTTGGTCATCCTTTGCTGGTTTTTGAAACTCTCCCAATCCTCAGGCTTACTACTATTCTTCGCAACATTATAAGCTGCTTCTTTCAATCTAATGCTATCCTTAACTTCTTTAGTCAGCCAAGTTTGGATCAAATTTCCGGTGGAGATTTTGTTTCTCAATGGAATGTATTTTTGTTGAGAATTATGAAATATTTCTTTAAATGCTAGCCACTGCTTATCTAACCTACCTCTTTGACCAAGTTTTTAATCGCCTGTCCTAATATTTCCTTCTTTGGCTCAGTGGCAACTTTTGTCTCATTATGCTCCTGTGAAGTGCCTTGGGACGTTTTCCTATGTTAAAGGCACTAAATAAATGCAAGAAGTTGTTGTTATTTATCTTCTTTACCTACAAAACACACATGGGGTCAGAATCCCCTTTTGGGTCACTATCTTCTTAGCATTTGAGTTTGGGCATGAAAGATGACATTTTGACATATACCCTTAGCTTCCTGCACCCTCATTGTTAAGTAGTTATAGATTCACCACCACCTGTCAATGACACTCCTGACACACATTTCCTTGGAGGTGTTGTCACTCCGTAAATGGTGTTTCTACTGCACATTCGACTAAGTTATGGTTTATATTAGTCTCCAATGAGATTTTAAAATTAGATATAGGGAATAAAATTTTCAGAGCAATAATTCTTCAACAATAATGTCATGATGGATCACAGAGACACCTACTACAGTATATGATCAAAAATTAAATAAAATTACAAAAGAAATGTAAAGTCTGTAGGTATTATGACGAATTAATACACAGACTACAAGAGTAACTTTAACAGGACTTTACTATTCGAAGGTCAGGGCGAATCTGCCCAATAAATCCTGACACAGCACTTATATACCGGTGTGGTCACCGTCGGTATTACAGTATACAGCAGCCAAGATAAAGTAGTGCCACACCTAAAATAGTTCTCTTAAAGGTGGACGGTTACATACAATAGTTCTCTTAAAGGTAGAACAGTTACATACACTACAATCCTCCCTTTTTAGCTTACAACATACTTATTCCCCATTAAACATAACATCATAACATATATCCAACTTCATGTTAAAACAGTTCACAGATGTAGTCTCTGCGGAAACAGTTCACAGATTCAATCTCGGTGGATGCGCCTTCCGTGCTTCTTGACTCGGTCCTGACAACACCTCAGTGGTGTAGCAGTTCCCTGTGGTGTAGTCGGTTCACGTTGCTGGAGTGACTCATCCAATAGTCCTTCACTGGACTTAACAGCTTGAACTTCCGTCCTTCTGAACCAGCACTGTTGGCTTGTTAAAAACTTGAGTACCTTGGGAAGTTTTTCTACTTCCAAACTGATTTGGCTCCGTTCGAAGGGACCCCATGCGTGATCTAGTAGTGATGATGATGGTCCAGATGATCATCATCTTCTGCTTCGTCTTTTCCTTTTCTGCTTCTTGGAGACTCTCTGGGCTCCACTGTCAGCTGCCAGCTGCATGCACAGTTCCTCCTTCTCGTCCTCCTTTTTCCGTAGTAGCGCCACCATCTCCCGATGTTCCTTAGACTTTTTGTGATTCTTCAAGGTTTCTGCACTTTGGGAGTTTTCATCACAAGCTGGGCAGAACAGGTCATCGTAATATTCGATGTCGTCCAACAGGTCATGGTAATATTCGGTGTCATCTTGAGCTAGGCCAGTGAGAGGGTCTTCTATTTCCTCCATACCCAGCTGGACATTAGCCAGCTTTTGTTCCAAATCCAGACATCTTTCCTGAAGAGACTTCTTCAGGCGTTCAGCTTCATCCAGCTTTTTCTGGGCTTCCTGCAAGTCTTTTACTAATGACGTCATTTGTGATTTCAATACTTCAACTTCATTCGGAGATTGGTTGATCGGACTATTCAATCCCTCTACTGCAGCAGCTGTTTCAACCTTCTGTTGTTCAACATTGACGTGAGTCAGCGTACTTTTGGCATCCAAGGGTTGCTCTGCTGCCATCTTCTCAGTCTGTGTTGCAACCTCAGCTATTTCAATAACTTTTGGGAGCTCCAAACCCCTCTCCTTTGAAGATTTAAACTCCTGTTCAATTTGTTCCCATTTCAGAGTCTTGTCCTTCAGCATATGAAAGAGTTGGCTGACCGTTAACTCTTCTGACCTCATACGTTTCCCAGTAGCTGCAGGGCTGTTTATAACCTTGCCCTGGGGCTCCTTTGCTGTTTCTACTTCGCCATCATCCGCAGCCTCCACCATTCGAATTTCCCCGCTTGAATCGTCCGGTGATGCTGCACCCAACTTCAGTAGGAGCTCGGAGTTCATGGCGACCAAATCAGTCTTTTCTGCCTGCAATCCGCTAACAAGCGCTTTCAGTTGCTGAACCTCTTGCTCCACCAGATTAAAGCACGCACCTTCTGAAACCGAATCAGCTTTGATTCGTTTGGCCTCCTTGCCCCGACGGTTTGTGTGCTCCTGCTCCTTTTTCTCCATCAGCTGTTTCTGTTGTCTTTCCAGGTTCTCCCACTCTGTGTCACAGAACTTTTTCATTGCTTTCATCTCTTGTTCGAGACGGCAACTCAATTGTTCTAATTGCTGTTGTAATTTGAAATGGAGTTGAGTTCGAGCCCGGTGTTCCTCAGAATTGTGCATATCTGTAAACTGGACAGACTCAGAATTCTCTGTCAAACTATGTTGTTGTTGTTCAGTGGAATTCTGTTCTGAAACTTTGTTCTCCTCTGAAGCATAAGCATTTATGCACTCCTTCGTTTTTCCAACCTTAGTCAGCAAGTCCATTTTAAACTTGTCTTTCGCACCTGGGCTGGTCTTATCGTCATCCGTTTCAGAGTCTGAGCTGATTGTCTTCACCGAGTTCTCACTCATTATTGCTTTTAAATAGTGCCATTCCATGTTTATTTCCCAGATCCACTCCCGTCCCAGAAGTGGTGGACCTCCCTCAGGTAGTACATATAAATACATTCCTTGGTGTTCTTTGCCCCTGTCTCTCACCTTGACTTTTATCTTTCCCATGGGGTATACTTTCTGCCCCGTGTATGTCTGCAATACGATCTTGGTATCTCTCAAGGGTATGTGTGAGAATAGCCGGTTGTAATCCCTTCGATTTATGACTGATAGTGCTGATCCTGTGTCCAATTCCATTTTCACTTGGACTCCGGCTATTTTTAGCATGACCCAGATAGTTTGCAGGTCAGCTTCCTTACTCACATTGTGAATTCTCAGACTACCCAGTTCCTGAACGGTTGGGTCTGAATCCGAATTCTGTTCATCTGAACTCTTCTCAGCCACCTTGTGTACCTTATTGTACTTTTCCTGCGGTGACTTTTTTTTGTTGTTGGTCTTCATACCTTAGCTATGTGACCAAGTTTGCCACATTTTCTACATTCCTGGTTTTTAAACCAGCATTGGTTCTGGTCGTGTGTTGTCTTCCCACAACGATAACATTTCGATGTACCCGAAGTAATTTGATCCACACTGAGTACCGCTGCCTTCAGCTGCATTTCCGCTGTGCCTCTCGCTGCGGCTTCGTGCGATGCTGCAATAAGGACAGCCTTATCAAGTGTGAGATCGTTCTCTTCTAGCAGACGCTTTTGTGTTCCTTCCTTCGACAACCCGCACACGAACTTGTCTCTCAATGCCTCTGTCAGATTTTCCCCAAACTGGCAGTATTTCGCTAGTCTACGCAGTTCGACCAAGTATTCCGCGTTGCTTTCCTCTTCCCATTGCGTTCTCGCATAGAATTTGAATCGTTCCGCCAACATCAGTGGTGTGGGGTTCAAATGATCCTTCAGGACAGCAACAATATTAGCGAAAGTCTGATCCGCCGGTTTAGCTGGTGATAGAAGATGCTTCAATAGCCCGTATGTCTTTGCCCCCATTGCGTTTAATAAGGTGAGAGCTTTATCATCATCTGCTATCTTATTGGCCTCACAATATATCTCGATACGTTCTACGTACGTGGCCCAATCTTCCACCTCGGAATCGAAGTTGTTGATGTTACCATGCTTAGGCATCTTCACTATCTCTCACTATCTTTCTGCGAAACAAACACGAAATTTTTCTTTAATTTTTTTTTCTTTTCAAAATGGCGGTTTCCCGCGCTTGTCTTCTTCACCCGCCCACTTTCAAAATGGCGGTTTCCTGCTTCTGTCTTCTTCCCCGCCTACTGGCGGCTTCCCGCGTTTCTTCCCCTGGCGGGAGGGGTAAGCTTTTCCCTCGGGCAACGACCGCTGGCTTTCGGGGTTCGCAGCCTGCGCGTCAGCTTCAGTGCGTTCCTTGTTCCCTTTTCTCGGCAGGGCAACCGGCGCTGGGTACAACCCGTTGACGGCGAACAGTTTCAGCCGCTGGGCTGGATCTCGCTCCGTCTCCCTTGCTCGGGCTCTGTCTCTCCCGCTCGCTCGGGCTCTGTCTCTCCCTCAGCGGCTTCCAATCGCGCCTCCCAGCCCTCTCGCAGTCCGGTGCTTTCCTCCCCGGCTGCGGCTGAGTTCTCCGTGATTTATTTATTTTTATATCTTCCCGCGCCTTACGATCCCGGTCGCAGCGCTTCGTGGCCTCGGTCGCTGCCCGGTCCTTTTCACTCCAATCGCGCCTCCCAGCCCTCTCGCAGTCCAGTGCTTTCTTCCCCGGCTGCGGCTGAGTTCCCCGCGGTTTATTTATTTTTATATCTTCCCGCGCCTTACGGTCCCGGTCGCAGTGCCTCGTGGCCTCGGTAGCTGCCCGGCCTTTTTCGCCGGTCGCGGTCTAGCTATCTCACGACGCCGTTGCGTCTCCCAGCCCGCTTGTACCGCGGCTTCCGTGCTCCACGCTGCCCCAGTCTCAGCGCCTCTGGGCCCGACTTCTGTCCGGCTCCTTTCCCACGACTGTGGTCGAGTTCACCGCCCTTATCCTCTGTTTATTTTTTTTATTTTCCCTTTACTCACAGTCACCGTGGCCGACTTGCTTCTCGTGCTGATCGGCTCACTCACCACCGTGGCAGAAGGGACAATCAGTGCCTGTTGCTGATGGAAGGCTTCGTGTCTGAATTCTTCCTTGCTCTGCAGACTCGAGTTTTCTCTCAGCAGAACGACAAGGGCGGGTGCCTCTTCTCGACGCTCGTTAACTGCTTCGGAAGTATTGTTGCCGCAGGGTAAGATCGAACTCGTCGCCACTGTAAAGTCTGTAGGTATTATGACGAATTAATACACAGACTACAAGAGTAACTTTAACAGGACTTTACTATTCGAAGGTCAGGGCGAATCTGCCCAATAAATCCTGACACAGCACTTATATACCGGTGTGGTCACCATCGGTATTACAGTATACAGCAGCCAAGATAAAGTAGTGCCACACCTAAAATAGTTCTCTTAAAGGTGAACGGTTACATACAATAGTTCTCTTAAAGGTAGAACAGTTACATACACTACAAGAAACATGTAGGTTCCCCAATGGCTAAGTGGGCAACATGCGGCAAGGTATTGAGCCAGACACACCAGGAAGCTGCCAGGTTTAATCTCTTGTGCTGAGTTAGCTGGTCTCAACTGATCCTATGATGTGAATGCTGCGAATGCTGCAATTTATATCAACGTCTCTAGGCTAGAAAGGGGAAACAAAAATCAGCCCGTGACCACTGCTGGAAAGTGTGCATCCTGTACAACTTTTAACTGAGGAATGTTTAGACTCAATATCTACTGCAATTGCATTTCTGAAGGTGAGATCTTAACATAGAAACATAGAAGATAGGAGCAGGAGTAGGCCATTCGGCCCCTCGAGCCTGCTCTGCCATTCAATGAGATCATGGCTGATCATCCAAACTCAGTACCCTGTCCCTGCCTTCTCTCCATATCCCTTGATCCCTTTAGCCTTAAGAAATATATCTAACTCCGTCTTGAATATATTTAATGAATTGGCCTCAACTGCCTTCTGTGGTAGAGAATTCCACAGGTTCACCATTCTCTGGGTGAAGAAATTCCTCCTCATCTCTGTCCTAAATGGCTTACCCCTTATCTTTAAACTGTGACCCCTGGTTCTGGACTCCCCCGCCATCAGGAACATCCTTCCTGCATCTAGTCTGTCTAGTCCTGTCAGAATGTTATAAGTTTCAATGAGATCCCCTCTCATTCTTCTATACTCCAGCGAGTATAAGCCCAATCAACCCAATCTCTCCTCATACGTCATTCCTGCCATCCCAGGTATCAGTCTGGTGAATCTTCGCACTCCCTCCATGGCAAGAACAGCCTTCCTCAGATAAGGCGACCAAAACTGCACACAATACTCAAGGTGTGGTCTCACCAAGGCCCTGTACAACTGCAGCAAGACATCCTTGTTCCTGTACTCGAATCCTCTCGCTACGAAGGCCAACATACCATTTGCCTTCTTAACCGCCTGCTGCACCTGCATGCTTACCTTCAGCGACTGGTGCACAAGGACACCCACATCTCGCTGCACTTCCCCTTCTCCCAATCTATTGCCATTCAGATAATAATCTGCCTTCCTGTTTTTGCCACCAAAATGGATAACCTCGCATTTATCCACATTATACTGCATCTGCCATGCATCTGCCCAATCACCCAACCTGTCCAAATCATACTGGAGTTTCTCGGCATCATCCTCACAGCACACACGCCCACCCAGCTTTGTGTTGTCTGCAAACTTGGAGATATTACATCTAGTTCCCTCGTCTAGATCATCATTAATATATATTGTGAATAGCTGGGGTCCTAGCACCGATCCCTGCGGTATCCCACTAGTCACTGCCTGCCACTCGGAAAAAGAGCCGTTTATTCCAACTCTTTGCTTCCTGTTTGCCAGCCAGTTCTGTATCCAAGTCAGTACCTTACCCCCAATCCCATGTGCTTTAACTTTGCACGCTAATCTCTTATGCGGGACCTTATCGAAAGCCTTCTGAAAGTCCAAATACACCACATCCACTGGTTCTCCCTTATCTATTCTACCAGTTATATGCTCAAAAAATTCCAGTAGATTAGTCTTTCCTTCCTTATTCTGAACAAATAAACCATCCCTGAGCCAAAGAAAATTATGATTTTTTGGCGGGGAACTCTAAAAATTGGATTTACTCACATTTCTTACTTTGTGGTCAGCCTCTGGAAGTGGAAGTGGAATTGGTTTCTAGTACAGTTTTAGGTGGGCCAATTCTTGGCTTTCAAGCAACATGTTGAGGCAGTTAGAGAGATTGTTAAGAATTTAGGCTTGCTGACAGGAGCACATCACTTTTTGATCTGAAGGGTTGTTCTTTCATCAGCAGATAGGTTCTTGCAGGTAAATGGCAGATGAAATTTAACGGCAAGAAGTGTGAAGTGGTACATTTTGGTAGGAAGAATGAGGAGAGGCAATATAAACTGAAGGGTGCAATTTTAAAGGGGGTGCAGGAACAGAGAGGCTTGGGGGTATATGTGTACAAATTGTTGAAGGTGGCAGGGCAGGTTGAGAAAGCGGTTTAAAAAAGTATGCGGATCCTGGGCTTCATAAATAGAGGCATAGAGTACAAAAGCAAGGAAGTTATGATGAACCTTTATAAAACACTGGTTCGGCCTCAACTGGAGTATTGTGTCCAATTCTGGGCACCGCACTTTAGGAAGGATGTGAAGGCCTTAGAGAGGGTGCAGAAAAGATTTACAAGAATGGTTCCTGGGATGAGGGACTTCAGTTACGTGGATAGAATGGAGAAGCTGGGGTTGTTCTCCTTAGAGCAGAGAAGGTTGAGAGGAGATTTGATAGAGGTGTTCAAAATTATGAGGGGTCCAGACAGAGTAGATAGAGAGAAACTGTTCCCATTGGCAGAAGGGTCAGTAACCAGACAGATTTAAGGTGATTGGCAGAAGAACCAGAGGCGACATGAGGAAAAAAAATTACACGACTATGGGGAAAGAGCCGGGGAGAGCTAATTGGATAGCTTTACCAAAGAGCTGACACATGGGCTGAATTACATTCTGTGATTCTATCTTTGAATAATAGGGCAGTTTGATGGGCAATTTTTTAATGCATCAACGGAATGAATATATGAAATAGACTATCAGAAAGATGATTAGAAATATATCACCCTTATATCATGGTTTTAATGAAAATAGATAAATGCAGAAAAAAGAATACATTTTATGCACGACAGCATTTTCTTATGTTTTGGTTACTCAAAGCATAAAACATAGTTCACTTAACTGGGGTACGGTTAGAAATATATTTTTTTACAGACTGCTCATGATCCTGTGAAACAACTGGCATGTTATTTTGACAAATTATTGGGGGAGATGTGCAATAACTAAAGTGGTGATGTCATCAAATAAGTAAGAGCACTAATTATGTCTGCAGACAAAAAGTTCAAACTGCTTGAATTTCCCAGTGCCTCAGTAGGGAAATATGCTATGTGGTGTGGTACTTTGCTTGATGTCAGGAAGGTACGAGGTTTGATCTCATGCCTGTACTACTGATATCAGATGAGTAAGTCAGATGACTAAGCTATCATTAGCCTCAGCATCTGGTCAAGGGAAGGTTGGAGACTAATTTGGGTTAGGGTTCCTGGTTCTTGATTGCTACCTAGTGAACCACGTGCTGGAAGAGTACACATGAATGTCCGATGAGGACATCATCAGGCTCAGCCACAAAAGCTTTCACAGCCAAAGCCTGCCAATACAGTTTGTCAGATCCCTACAAAGAATGGTCACTTGGGCAATGTACTGAGGCCCCCTGCGAAACTGTAATCCAGCATTAATTACCTAGGAGAGAAAACTGGTGAGAGAATTTTATACAAAAACTCATTATTTACATTTACATCTGCTATGCTGCAAATTTTTCTGGTAGGTAATATGGCAGATCTGAAATCACCTTTTCAGAGGCAACAATTCCAGAGTTCCAGGAACTTGGCCTGACTGGGAAACGTAAAAAAAAAATGCAATAATTTTTTTTTTAAATAACTAGGTTGTGCTGGGTTTTTTCAGCGCAATTCATCTGGCAATTGGCCAAACCAGCACAAAAGATCGAGGAATTTCAAGCGCAAATTATGTTCAATGCAACTCGAGTTTCTGTGATCTTTTGCACTAGTTTAAAAAACATTGCGCTGGAAGCCGCCCCTGCCCACAGCTCTATTTTCAGCTGTATTAATAAAACTGCACCAGGTTACCACTCAAATATATCAAGGGATATTTTTTAAAGCAAGGGACAAAAAATAAATAATTACGTTCTAAAACACTGCCCGATTGCACTGGTTCATGGACGATTTTACGTTTGTGATAAAGTAAATGAGTTTGAGCCGAAACTTGAACCATAACTTCAATTTGGAAGACTAGCGCAATTTTGAGTGCAATTTGCACCCGGATTGCCAATTGTGCCAAAAGCGGAAACTCTACCTCAACATTTTTCTTCTATCATATTGGCAAGCAACTTAAGATCATGGTAAAGAGATTTTGAAATAAATATAAAATATGTAGCTCCTCACTTTGTAAAGCAGGTAGAAAAGTCAATTATGAAAGTCATTTGCGAATTAATCCTATTCATTGCTTTGTTCTCAATCCCAGCCATGCTGGTGTGAGAAGGTAAAAACTGAGTTATCACTGTTGTCTAATTTGTGGAGGTCAGACCAGAGTGACCCTAATGGAGACTAGAAGCAAGTCATATGACTAACCTTTTGGCTGCAGGAGATACGAGATACAAGAGACTGAGCAGAAAATAGAGCCATTGAGGAATGTAAGGAAAGCCATAATTTGTCCTTTAATGTTTTATAATAAAGCAAACTAGACATTACAGCATCATGAAACCCACTGTATCAAATTAGGGAAAGGGGCTGAATCAAATAACAGACCAAGACTCAACAGCAAGTGTCAATGGAGAACATCAATGGCTAGAACACAACATGTTATTAACTAAAGGATTAATGATTATAATGTAACCTCTACAACTTTATCAAATGATAATCTACAGTTGATTAGAGTTAAGTCCATTTAAGGAAAATGCTTTGGTTCAGGATGTTTCGATTCCCTAAAACAGATTCCCTTAGGCAGAAAGATTCCTAAGACGATCATTTTAGAGATCCACACATTTTAAATAGAAAGTAATTTTGAGCCAGGGAACAGAAATATTATGACACCGCCTGCACAGACCTTCTAAAAGCTGTAAATGAGCCACAGAAGAGTCACATGAGGTTTGGGAGAAACAAATGACCCATCATTAATCTATGACACACAAATAGAAGGTACAAATACTGCATATACTGTTCTGAGCACATGCTTACTGGTTTCAAAAGTTTGCTGTGTCTATTGGGCTTACATCTACAAACATATCTAGGAACAATGATTAGTGTCTTGTTGGTGTGCATTTGTAGATTGATGTACTGAATCTTCTAAATTCCTGAAAAGGAAAATAATAACGTTGTAGCCTATTTGAATGATTTAGGGTTTTGTCATTTGATTCCCTTAATCAGGTGATTCTCTTCAACAGGCTGTATCATGAAATAGTAGCCATCAAATTATTAAACCTAATGGCCCAGAACTTGGTGTCGGGGGCTTGCCGCGCGTGCAAGCCCCCGATGCGCGCTCACCCTGCGCGCCGACATCTGAAACCTGGCCCGCAGTGGATTTCCTTTCAGTGGCCAGGTTCTGATGTCGGCGCGCTGTGCTAACCTGACCCAGCGGCGTAGTTAGTGCGATGTGCCGGCTGGGATCAGGTGAGCACTGTTCAGCCAATCAGGGGAGGGGAAACTTCATTCATAAGTTTGAGAGTAAGAACTGTCAAACTCATGAGAAGTACTGCACCCCAAAACACTACTTAAACTTTAAATAAAATTTTAAAAAACATCCCAATCATTAAATTAAGTATAAATAAGTTTAAAAAAATAATTTAAACAATAATTTTTTTTTTTGAAAAAAATAAATTTTTTAATAAAAAGGGTCTAAAACTAAACTTACCTTATTGTAGATTCTTTAAAATAATAAACCTGTGGGGGAAAAAAAATTCCAAATTGCACTAAAACACCACTTACCTGTAAAAATAAATACTTACGTGTGCTTTTTACAAGCGTAAAGACCGGAGGCCTTTACACATGCGCAAATCCCCCAAAACAGAAGAAATCCAAGACGCACGCGCTGCCCCCTACAGCGCACGCGCTAGCCTCTTCAACTCTTGGGTTAGAGGAGAGGAAATGCCGCTTTTCAGCGCATGCGCTGTGCATGCTGAAAACCGGCATTTCCTCCGGCCAGACGCGTGAGTACCCCTTCCGTACTCACGCGTTTGGGGAGGAATTTCTGCCCCATTAAAATTGCAGATATTACCCCACTGCTGAATCTCAAATGGAGGAAAAATTGAGACTATGGCAGTGTAGAGAAAGAATGCATCAAAATATGAACACAAACCGGAAGCTTCTGTAATAATACATGATACATTTACATGGCAATAAATGCTGGCCTTGCCAGCGATGCCTACATCCCATAAAAACAAATTTAAAAAAAATTAAAATATACAGAGTACGCTCAGTATGTGTATTAAAATATCGAATGGTATTTGTTCGTTTAAAAATAAGTTAACTTGTTCCATCTCCCATAGACACCAACAATGGATGTAATCAATAGAAATTCTAATACATGGTTCATTATTGAAAGAGTTGTAACAACATAAATCTATTTTGGTTATGCCATTCACTGTATAGATTCTGGCAAGGGATGAGTGGAAAATGAAAAAAAAAAAATTTACGTGTTAGAATGGGTTGAAGTTGTAGGGGATGTGCAATGTAACTATGACCAAATAATCATAATTTATTATGGCTGAGCATCAATACCTCCCAAACTTCTTTATAAAAAAAAACAACCAGCATCTAAAGGGGATAAAATCTGCAATCTGTCAAAACAATCTCAAAGCTTTCTTCCTGACTGATAAACAAGTAAGCATGCACATTTTCTTTATGCATATAGTATTTTGGACTGTAAAACATTTTCTACTCAACAAAGTTCATAAATCTCGACTGTTTAGAAATTCATCATAATGAATTACAGAAATTCTACATTGCCACAAAACTAACTGCCCTCTGGACGTGTCTAAGCTACTTCCCCAAACTCATTTTAAACATCAGCCCACATAAAAATAACATCAATCAGAGTCTTTTGGGTTCAATCATTAGTTTTCTTCAATCAAGAAAACTATATAAAGAAAATTACAGTAAACTTATTATCCCAGTTGAAATCTGCCTGTTCTTCCCCCCCTTTTATTTCCAGACTTTCTTTTAGACACATATTCATCCTTGCTCATTAACCCCTTTGGCCTTAACGTCAGGAATTCCATTCACATTACTAATCATAACAAGGTTCTTTTGTAATCATTTATTATTTCAATTGTCGTATGTCCAAATGGCCCACAGGCAACGGGAAAAGCAACTTTCCTGTGACACTCATTTGACACTACTGATGGGAGAAAATTTCTGATAATTTACACCAACCAAGAATATCCATTAATCAAATATCTATAAACATCGCCCCCAATAGTTCAGGTGGCAAATGTACCTCCCAATGTGGAACCAAGCCAAAGACCAGGAAGGTACCATGATGAATCCCCAGACTCTGCTGAGTTAGCTAATCATGGCCAAGGTAGTGGCAGGGGCACTATAATTCTCCTCCGCACACTCAAGCTTTAGGGGGATATAAAATTAGCCAGGGTTCCTTCCCACTTCTGTTTGCTGTCCAGCTACCCCTGTTGCAAACATCAGTTGAGGACAGGATAAGGCCCCCATTTTTAAATAGCATGTCTAGGTTCATACACTAAGAATTATTTAAGCAACTGTAGGAAGGGCAGCAAGGTAGTCACACGTTGGAACACTAACACACTGAACCAAGGAATGGAAGAATGTCAGTTCACAGTTGCCAAACAAGAACATACCAATCACAGCTGCAAGAAAATAAATCAGAGCTGGAGTCACCTTGCCACTCCCAGATACCTTCTTTAAATGCACAAAAAGCAGACATCTTTTTCCGATTGGCTGCGTTTGAGCCAATTAAAAAATATCTTATCAGGACTCACTTATTTCACTGTCTCTCACCACATCACTCTCAAACTTCTACCATATTCTCCAAGTCACAGTGAGCAATCCCGCAAGAGATCCACAATTATGCAAAATATGGAGCTAAAAATACATATCCAAAATTTTAATTTTACAAAAGGACACAATTAATAGTAATGAAGCATTGCTTTAACTTTTAAAAGCATTCAAAGTTTTCACTAGAGTTATCCATACAAAAACTGAACGTTTCTTTTCAAATCAATAGATTAGTTAACTCACAAAATGAAAGTGTCATTGCAGCTCTCCAAAAAAACAATAAAAGCAAAAATTAAAAACACCAAAATTTAAAAATAGGGGAGACATTATTTTGGATTATACAGCGCGGAGTGAATCTTCCTCCAATTTTCCCTTTGTGCGAAAGTAACTGACCTCAATCCAGTGCCTGCCTACAGCATTACAACTGAAATCAGAAGCTCAGCAAATGAAGATAACACTTTGTAGCAGTTGGTTAGTTGGTTGCCACTCATGTGATGCACCACGTTATATTTTTACAGTCTCAACATTTTTATCTTGGAATGGCAGAAATATGAAAGGACATTGTGCCCATCTAATCTGAATGGCTGTTCAGGTTGACATACAGGGTTAACAGCTTTTTATCTTCCTTCAGCACATGGCAAGCTAACCCTCTACTCCCAATCAAAGCCTGAATCCCTCAATCCCAATGAATGCTTCAACTAACGTGATATTCACTAGCTAGTAAGGAGAATATTAACTTGGAAAGGAAAGCGTTCAAATTAAAGGCCCGGATTTTGCGGTCAGTGGTGAAGGAATTGTTCACCTTGAAAAAAGCTGCCCACAAAGTTTTAGCGGCCTCTAGAGTGCAGGCTTCCTCTTTCCCGACATCAGTTTGAATTTGGCGCCCTCTATAGTGGATCTGTGGTGTTTGTGAATAGGGAAAGCAGCAGGGAAGCTGATCAACCAATCAGATTGAAGAATCTTCACAGATGGCAAAGCAGGAAGCAAAAAACAGGAAATGTAAATTAAATTTAAATCATTGTACAGAAAGCGAAATAAAGGTTGGGACATACACAGGGATTAAGGGAAAAACAGATAGAAAAACACATTAAAAAATTCTTTAAAAAATCCACACTTGCAGAATAAATTTTTCAGAGCCAGAGACGTTGTTCAGCAGTAATTATGACGTACTACGCCTTTAAAAAACTCAGTTACTCCTGATTGAACAAGGTTTAATTTTTTCATTAGTCTGTAGTGCGATAATAGTGGGAAATAAATTTAAGTTCACTGCTTAACAGTGATTTCCGTGCAGATTCCATTGGCGAAGACTGCAACAGCAAGCCTGTGGAGGAGCAGGGTATCACTGACAGCAACTTCCAGATTGCCACGTTTAACTGCGCATGTGCAGACGACAGAAGTCGCCGTGTGACTTTTACCAAGTAAAAACGGCGAGTGCTGACAGCCTCACCATGATTAGTACAGCAAAATCCGGGCCATTATGTTGTGTTCTCCTAGTTGTTTAACATATATAGTTCTGTACCAATGCTGGAATGGAAAGGGTTAATAAATATTACTTAATAGCAGTTTATGTACACCACACTATATTATAGGTGGGAAGTTATTACATTTCTAATGAAGAGCAAGTGAAGGAAATTAGTCCCACTAAATTATCTTTTTCCATTGCTTTTCATAGGATTGGCTCCAAGAAATGCACACAGGCAATCTTTGTAAGGACAGCCCTAAATCAAAGCTCAGAGGTCTATTTTGAATTCTTTAACCTTGCATTCTGATAGTACAGTAAATATTTCCACAATTACTCGATTACTTTACTCTATTACTAGTAAATAATTTATTTTTTTAAAGTGTAATAGTTGAAAAACCCCTCTACTGTTTACTTAAAGCCAGTCTCTATACATAATATTCTCAAATAGGCATCGTCACCTCCACTTTGCTTCCGGGTTTGACATTTTTACGACATTTATACCGAGGTTCAGCTCATATTTAAAGTAATACATAAACTGTGTAACTCAGTTTCATTTTATTTTATGACTAGCTGAAGTGCCCGGCGGTGCCGAGGGATTTTTGAGGGGATGCTGTTGTTGGAAGAGAGAGCGAGCGACTGGGGGGAAGAGAGCGCGCGACTGGGGGGAAGAGAGCGGCGACTGGGGGGGAAGAGAGCGCGCGACTGGGGGGAAGAGAGCGCGCGACTGGGGGGAAGAGAGCGCGCGACTGGGGGGGAAGAGAGCGCGCGACTGGGGGGGAAGAGAGCGCGCGACTGGGGGGGGAAGAGAGCGCGCGACTGGGGGGGAAGAGAGCGCGCGACTGGGGGGGAAGAGAGCGCGCGACTGGGGGGGAAGAGAGCGCGCGACTGGGGGGGAAGAGAGCGCGCGACTGGGGGGGAAGAGAGCGCGCGACTGGGGGGGGAAGAGAGCGCGCGACTGGGGGGGAAGAGAGCGCGCGACTGGGGGGGAAGAGAGCGCGCGACTGGGGGGGAAGAGAGCGCGCGACTGGGGGGGAAGAGAGCGCGCGACTGGGGGGGGAAGAGAGCGCGCGACTGGGGGGGAAGAGAGCGCGCGACTGGGGGGGAAGAGAGCGCGCGACTGGGGGGGGAAGAGAGCGCGCGACTGGGGGGGGAAGAGAGCGCGCGACTGGGGGGGAAGAGAGCGCGCGACTGGGGGGGAAGAGAGCGCGCGACTGGGGGGGAAGAGAGCGCGCGACTGGGGGGGAAGAGAGCGCGCGACTGGGGGGGAAGAGAGCGCGCGACTGGGGGGGAAGAGAGCGCGCGACTGGGGGGGGAAGAGAGCGCGCGACTGGGGGGGAAGAGAGCGCGCGACTGGGGGGGAAGAGAGCGCGCGACTGGGGGGGAAGAGAGCGCGCGACTGGGGGGGGAAGAGAGCGCGCGACTGGGGGGGAAGAGAGCGCGCGACTGGGGGGGAAGAGAGCGCGCGACTGGGGGGGAAGGGAGCGCGCGACTGGGGGGGAAGAGAGCGCGCGACTGGGGGGGAAGAGAGCGCGCGACTGGGGGGGGAAGAGAGCGCGCGACTGGGGGGGAAGAGAGCGCGCGACTGGGGGGGAAGAGAGCGCGCGACTGGGGGGGAAGAGAGCGCGCGACTGGGGGGGGAAGAGAGCGCGCGACTGGGGGGGAAGAGAGCGCGCGACTGGGGGGGGAAGAGGAGGCGCGCGACTGGGGGGGAAGAGAGCGCGCGACTGGGGGGAAGAGAGCGCGCGACTGGGGGGGAAGAGAGCGCGCGACTGGGGGGAAGAGAGCGCGCGACTGGGGGGAAGAGAGCGCGCGACTGGGGGGAAGAGAGCGCGCGACTGGGGGGAAGAGAGCGCGCGACTGGGGGGAAGAGAGCGCGCGACTGGGGGGAAGAGAGCGCGCGACTGGGGGGAAGAGAGCGCGCGACTGGGGGGAAGAGAGCGCGCGACTGGGGGGAAGAGAGCGCGCGACTGGGGGGGAAGAGAGAGCGCGACTGGGGGGAAGAGAGCGCGCGACTGGGGGGAAGAGTGCGCGCGGCTGGGGGGAAGAGAGAGCGCGACTGGGGGGGAAGAGAGAGCGCGACTGGGGGGAAGAGAGAGCGCGACTGGGGGGAAGAGAGAGCGGACTGGGGGGGAAGAGAGAGCGCGACTGGGGGGGAAGAGAGAGCGCGACTGGGGGAAGAGAGAGCGCGACTGGGGGAAGAGAGAGCGCGACTGGGGGGAAGAGAGAGCGCGACTGGGGGGAAGAGAGAGCGCGACTGGGGGGAAGAGAGAGCGCGACTGGGGGGAAGAGAGAGCGCGACTGGGGGGAAGAGAGAGCGCGACTGGGGGGGGAAGAGGGGGAGGGGAAGGAGGGGGGAAAAGGGGGGGAAGGGAGAGGGGGAAGGGAGGGGGGAAGGGAGGGGGGAAGGGAGGGGGGAAGGGAGGGGGGAAGGGGGAAGGGAGGGGGAAGGGGGGAGGAGGGAGGGGGAGGAGAGGGAGGGAGTGGAGGGGAGGGGGGAGGAGAGGGGGTGGAGGGGAGGGGGTGGAGGGAAGGGGGGGTGGAGGGAAGGGGGGAGGAGGAGGAGGGGGGGAGGAAGGGGAGGGGGGAGGGGAGGGAGAGGGGGGGGAGAAAGGGAGGGGGGAGCCCAGCAGACCCTCACCCCTCTGCCAGCGATGGGGGGGGGGAAGGAGGGGGAGAGGGGGGGAGGAGGGGGGGTGTCCCCGAGCCCCGCCCCCCCCCGATGTCCCGCCCCCCCGATCTCCGATGTCGCGAGCCCCCGCCCCCGATCTCCCGAGCCCCGCCCCTCCCGAGGCCCGATCTCCCGAAGCCCGCTCCCGATCTCCCGAGCCTCGCCACCACCCCCCCCCCCCCCCCAGCCCCGATCTGCCGAACCCCGATCTCTCGAGCCCCGCCCCCCCCACCCGAGCTGGCTTGAAGAGCAGAGAGAGACGCCGCCGCGCAACCTACAGCGTGAGGCCCGGCCGGACTCAAGTCGCGCGCGCTGACTCCTGCCCCACCCGCCTTTACTAAGATGGTGGCGACGCTCGGCTCAGGCCCGCCCCCTCCAGCCTTCACAAAGATGGCGGCGATCGCGAGCCGCTTGTTGAGCGTGACGGGTGGTTCCTAGCTTGGGCGTGGCTGGGCAACAGAGGCCCAGGCTTACAAGCCTGGAAAAACAGTGAAAGGTAGGAAAATTCTAGATGTTAGAGAAAAGATTTACAAATTAATTAACTTTTTTTAAAAACAATGTGTGTTTTAAAAGCAACTTTTTTTTGCTGGAAATGTAGATTTGAAAAGAAACACGCAGAAAGTGGGAAAAAGAATTGAAAAGTTTGGAATCAAGATGGCGGCGACTCACCTCGGTTCAGAATGATAAGGCCCGCCCACACATGCACCGATTGGTCAACCGTCAGGTCACTGAACTGTAAGATTGGTCAATCATCACGTCACTCAACTGTAGGATGGCCCGCCCGCACATACAATGAACCCGCCCCCACTCGATGCAAATGAGCGGATAATGAGAGGAATTTTGAACGTTTTTTGGATACCGTCGGCACAATTTTTGTCCGACCGTCAGCACAATTTTTGTCCGAGCAAAAAGTAAATACGCCAACAAGAGTCTCCTAATGATGAGCTTTCTTTTGATATAACATATGCGTAGGTACGCTCTATAACTTTTGATTGTATAGCCGGCCAGAGAGACAGACAGAGAGACATATCGGGCCAGAAATTCCAGAACGGGGCTTGCAGCGCGTGCAAGCCCCGTATTTGCACTTACCCCGCGCTCCTGCCGATCAGCTCCAGGGACGCCTGCACTTCCAGAAACTGAAACAAGAATCCCGGGCAGCGTATGACGTCACGCCGCCCAGGAGTGCAGCCAGCGCGGATCCAGGAGCGTGCAGTGTAAGTGAGACACGCCCCTTGAGGTCTCAGTTTCACTGGACACGCCCCCAATGTTTCTGTCAAGCTGCTTTGCTTTTTTACATGCAAAGCAGCAGTTTAAATAGGTTTTTGGAAGTTTTTTCAAGATTTTGGTAACTTTTATAAAAAAATTTAAATGTTTACATTATTTTGAGTAATCTGAAGTAGTTTTAAAGAGAATTAAAGCAATTTAAAGACTTTTAAAAGCCCTAAAAGAATTTTTTTAATTCCATTTATTTATTTAGCAATGTCGTCGTCATACGTGTCTTCACACTGTTCCCTTTGGGGAACTGTATGAAGTGGTGGAAGGATTTATGGCCGTGATTAACGCTCATTCCGTGACCGTAACCATCTTTGAACCAGCCATTAGGGCGGTTAGTCCTATGGCGGGAGGGTTTTACGGGCTCCCACAAGCTATACAAGGAGGGGGGCCACCCACACCCACGGACGCAAATATCCCACTGGATGTCAACCCAGAATTTAGAGCCGGAGCTCTGACTCCACTTGCCGGGACTGTCTGGAGCGGGGTTCGAAACCCTACCCTGATCTGGCCCAGCGGCAGGGATCCTACCGCTATGACAAAGGCCCAATCCGATTAGCAACGTGAAATGGCAGCATAGGGCTCCAGTCACGGGGAGGGAAAAGGCGCAGGAAACGTATGGGTGTCACCTTTTGTGCGGAGTGGGCCTTTTGCGTAGCAGTAAGCATCCCCGCCGCTGGGCCAGAAGGAGTAGGGTTTTGAACCCCACTCCAGACAGTCCCGGCAAGTGGACTCGGAGCTCCAACTTTAAATTCTGGGTGGACATCCAGCGGGATACTTGCGTCCGTGGGTGTTGGTGGCCACCCCCCCCCCGTCAGATGGGTTGTGGGAGCCCGTAAAACCCTCCCGCCATAGGACTAACCACCCTAATGGCTGGTTCAAAGATGGTTACGGTCACGGAATGAGCGTTAATCACGGCCATAAATCCTTCCACCACTTCATACAGTTCCCCAAAGGGAACAGTGTGAGGATACGTCCGATGATGACCTCTTGCGCAATGCACCTCCTTGGACCCTCAGTCGCAGGTGCGAGGGGGCAAGTGGTGCAAGTGTTAAATTTTTTATTTTATTGACATGTAAAATGTTGGCCCAATAATTCCCTTCCAAATGCGCTAGTACGGTCGGGGTACTTACGCATCTGGCCGGATGAAATGCCGGTTTTCAGCATGCACAGTGCATGTGGGGAAAACCGGCATTTCCTGTCCTCTGAACGAAGGGGTTCAGAGGCAGAACGCGTGCGACTGCACATGCAACGCGTGCGCAGTATAATTCGCCGCTTTCATTAATGCTTTCAGTGAGGTCCAGTCATTACAACTTACACATGAAAAAAGCATGGGTACAGTTGCTACAGAGGCTGCGGAGGAAGATATTTCTTATCGTGGAGCTTCTGAAAGTATGTATGTCTGTATATATTCCTTTGCGTGTTATGTATATATTCCTTTACTTATGTGTATGAATGTATTATTTAATTATGACTTTCAGAGAAAGTAACTTATTGGAAAATCATAATTAAAAACATACATTCATAGTAAAGGAATATAAAACATACATACATATACGTAAAGGAATATATGTGGACATACATACATAACTCATTCTCACATTCCATTCACACAGCCACAATTGCTCCTTCTACCTACCGTTCTGAAAACCCTTTAAAAAAAAAAAAATTTAACTTTAAAACTTACTTAAAATTTCTTAAAATAACTTCCCTCCCTTTCCCAAACAAAAATATTGCATTTCAAAAGCTCCACGATAAAATATATCTTCCTCCGCAGCCAATGAACCACTTTACACTTGCTTTTTTTCAGTGTAAGTTCTGAGGACTTACCCTCATGGATTTCATGAATGAAATCCACGAAGTTCACTGCGCAAGCGCTGCCTGTGCAGTCGCACGCGCTCGAGGTCTGGAAATGCCGGCGTTCCCCGCATGCGCTGTTCCTGCTGAACGCCGGCATTTCCAACGGCCAGAAGCGTGAGTACCCCGAGCGCACTCACGCTTCTGGCCTGGAATTTCTGGCCCATCCTTTTTATATATATAGATAAAATATAGACAGAGCAAAAAGTGAAGAATCTCATAGGAGTATGGTAAAAAAATACTTGCATTAATATAGCACCTTATCAAACGAAAGCATTTCATAGTGCTTTACACCATGAATTAGTTTAGAAATGCAGTGACCGTTATGTAGGATACTTAGATCAGTGTTATAATTGGTTGAATGAGAAGGGATTTTCATTTCAGATCACAGTGAAACTTGCACTGGTATGTAGCAATTTGACACTAATTTTTTTGGAAAAAAAGATAAACCACAGCAATCTGAAATCTGCTGATCCACACAATAACACACCTGAATTCAACTTGGCAGGTAATTCTTATCTCAATAAAAAGGACTATATTGCTGCGCTGTTATTCACCACGTATGTGAAGCAATGTCACTAAAAGTATGTTCTGACCAAAGATCATCGACCTGAAATGTTAACCCTATGCTTCTCTCCACAGATGCCTGACCTGCTAAGTGTTTCCAGCATTTTCTGTTCTTATTTCAGAATCTGCATGAGCTGGCACAGACTGCCAGATAGGCTGTGATTGGGGTGTGCCAACAGGTCACAAAGACCTGCAGGGAGAGTCAATCATCTGCACCATACACCAGCACTATCAGAGAATGTCATCATTGCCTTCAATTTTTATGCCATATAATCTTTCCATTACTCACAAGGTGCATAATCTGCTATTTTCTCTTCTACTGCCTTAGCTGCGATATCCTTGGTTACCTTGCTCTGTCAATGCAGCATTTTTTGCATTTATCTTTTAACTATTTTCTTTCATGGCCATATACATAGCATGCCAATAATTTACTGCAATAGTTATGCTTTATTTATGTGCTCTTTAGTCATGCAACAAACCTCCCAAAATGTTCTCTGAACTGTTGACACCAAATTCACTCTTTCACTAACCAAGTGCTGCATGTGTTACCAGCTTAGCATATTTGAGGGCTATTCTCAGTCATGGCAGGTCTAACATTGTCATTTCATTACAGTGGTTACTGTAATGTCCGTGTGTAATTGAGACACGGACTGCAGGAGTTGGTTATAACAGGTGTTTACTGAACGGAGACAAAACTGGAACTACTATGCAAGGTTACTACACAGGCTTATATACAGGGGTGGTCACTACTGGTACTGCAGTATACAGGGGCTGCAGAATATAGTTCCTTCTTCAGGTTACATACACTACAATTCCTCCCCTTTTAGCTAAACAGTACATAACATTCGATTAATAATTAAATAACATATTTACAATTACAGTTGCTATATACATTAGCTGAAGTTAATCAATTATAAATTCAGTCTTTGAGGAGGCTTCCTGATTCTGTCCGGGTAACGCCTCTTTGGGGCATCAGGTTCTTCTGGCAAAGTTGATTCGGGATCAACGTCGTTGTTTGGTTCGTCTGCTTCCAATATCACCGATTTTGAGGTAGATGCAATTGGTACTTCGGTTTCATCACCAGGTGTATAGGATCACGGTGTAGATTTGACGTTTTCCAGTGACTCTAGAATCTGGTCAGCATGGCGTCTTACAATGCTCTCTCCAACGTCCACGGTATACATTAGAGGTCCTTGCCGTGTGCAGATCGTTCCTGGCTGCCATTTCTCTGTGCGGTAGTCCCGGGCCAAAACTGGTTGACCTATCTTGAAACTCCTGGTTGGCCTTTCATTCATATTCTGAAACTGCCTGTTCTCCACATCTCTTCTGATGTTTGGCTTAACCAAATCCAAGCGGCATCTTAGTCTTCGATTGAAGAACATCATGGCTGGAGTTTGGTTGGTAACCGCATGTGTCGCATTCCGGTAGGCAAACAAGAAGTTATCCACCTTGTGTTGTAGGGGTATGTCTTCATTACACATTGCCTTGATAGCCTTCTTGAATGTTTGAACGAACCTCTCAGCCAATCCATTGGTGGCTGGATGATATGGGGCGGATGTGTAATGCTTAACACCATTGTTCTTTAAGAACCTCCGGAACTCTTCAGACACAAACTGTGGTCCATTGTCAGAGCAAATCTGTTCAGGCAGCCCATTTCTGGCGAATATGGTTTGTAAGACTGTGATAGTTTTTTCTGTGGTGGTTGAGGACATTTTTATTACCTCTGGCCACTTTGAATGTGCATCCACCGCAATTAAAAACATCGAGTCCATAAATGGACCAGCAAAATCAATGTGCACCCTTTGCCATAGAGATGAGGGCCACTCCCATGGATGTAGAGGGGCTTGTGGTAGGGCGTTTTGGACCTTCTGGCATCCTGTACAGCTCTTGGTCATCTCTTCGATTTCTCTATCGATTCCCGGCCACCACACAAACGCTCTGGCTAAGTTCTTCATTTTTACCCCTCCCAGATGACCCTCATGAAGCTCATTGAGCACTATCCTTCAATTTGGGTGGAATTACTACTCTGGATCCACACATCAAGGTTCCTCGGCACACTGACAGCTGTTCTCTTCTCGCCGAGAATGCTGGCAACAGTGGTTCGCCATGTGCTGGCCATCCCTTCACCGTTAAATCATAGACCCTGGAGAGTGTCGGGTCATTTCGTGTTTCCTTTTCTATGTTTGTATTCGTCACAGGTAGACATTCGACTATGGTCGAGTGGAATATCTCCACAGGATCCACTGCAGGTGCTTCTTCCACCGTCGGCAACGGTAGGCGCGACAATCCATCAGCATTCCCATGCTGTTTAGTTCCTTTGTACTCGATGTCATATTGGTGTGCCCCTAGGAAAAGGGACCACCTCTGTAGCCGTTGTGCTGTCATTATCGGGACGCCCTTCTTAGGGTTGAAAATGGAGACAAGAGGTTGATGATCAGTTAGTAGAGTAAATTTCTGTCCGTGCAGGTAGTGATTGAACTTCTTCACCCCCCCCCCCCCCCCGCACACCAGGCTGAGGGCCTCTCTGTCAATCTGGGCGTAGTTACGCTTGGCTGAAGTTAACGAGCATGACGCAAAAGCTATCGGCCTCTCTGAACCATCATGGAATTTGTGACAGTACCGCTCCAATGCCGTAGGGAGACGCATCACACGCCAGTCTTATCGGTAGTGATGGGTTGTAGTGAGCCAATACTTCTCTTGAAGTGATCAGGTCTTTACACTTCTGAAAGGCCCGCTTACATTCATCGCTCCATTTCCATGCTACTCCAGTTTGTAGTAGGGCGTTCAGTGGGTGCAGAATTGTGGACAAATTCGGCAAAAACTTATGGTAGTAATTCACCAATCCGAGGAATGACCTCAGTTGCGACACATTTTCAGGCGCTGGAGCCTTAACTACCGCTTCAATTTTGTCAGGGGACTTATGTAACCCCTCTTCATCAATCACGTGGCCACAATACGATATCGGTTTCTTAAAAAACTTGCACTTGGGGTGATTGGCTCGTAGCCCATGTTCTCTTAGTCTAGTGAGCACCTGCTCTAGGTTGGCAAGGTGTTCACTGTCATTTTCACCTGTCACTAGGATGTCGTCCAAGTAACACTGAGTCCCCGGAATCCCTTGCAGGACTTGTTCCATCGCTCTTTGCCATATCGCCGGAGCTGATGCTACTCCGAATACCAGTCGATTATACTGGTAAAGACCTTTGTGAGTGTTTATCGTGAGATACTTCCTAGAGGATTCTTCAACCTCCATCTGCAAATATGCTTGTGCTAGGTCAATTTTTGTAAAACGCTTCCCTCCAGATAGTGAGGCGAAAATATCTTCTATCCTCGGAAGAGAATACTGTACTGTGTGAAGGACTGGGTTTACAGTCACCTTGAAGTCCCCACAGATGCGAATCTTCCTTGGCTCCTCAGACTTATTGTTTAACGTTTTCTTCATGACAGGAACGATGGGTGTCGCCCACTCGCTCCAGTCTACCTTAGATAACACGCCTGCATTCTCCAGATTCTCCAGCTCTGCCTCGACGGCTGGGCGAATTGCTTTGAAAAAACTTGGTAATTGCATTCTCTTCTATTCTTATCGAAGCGGTTACGCCTTTAAGAGTTCCCAGTCCTTGTTGAAATACCTCTTTAGCGTTAGCTAAGATTTTTGACAATCGTCCAGGTGTGACGTCGTCATCCTTTTTACCAGCCACAGTCAGTGCCTGAATGGAGTGCCAGTCTAAACTTATCTTTCTGATCCATTCACGTCCCAATAACGGTGGTCCACCATCTTGCAGTATGTACAGATACAATTTCTGTATTTCTTTGCCGTTGTATTCGACAGGCATCCTCATTTTCCCTCTGGGGCATACTTTCTGCCCCGTATAAGTCTTCAAGACAATGGATGTGTCTTTCAAGGGTATGTGTGAGAATAGCCGCTCGTAGTCTCGTCGATTCATGACGGTCAGGGCTGATCCTGTATCCAATTCCATTTTGACTTGGGACCCTGCTATCGTGAGGGTGACCCAAATGGTTCGGTGATCCTCTTTTGCGATTACGTTGTGTAGTTTGAGACAGCTTAGTCTCTTGTTCCCGGATTCACTATCGTTCTTCTGGTCTTCGGAACTACTGTCCGTTATCTTTTGTACTTTCCTGTACTGTTCCTTAGTAGCCTTTTTGTTGTCGTTAGTCTTCTTCCCGGACCTGCAACCTCGTGCAATGTGTCCCATCTTTCCGCACTGCCTGCATGTTTTGTCCTTGGACCAGCAGTCATTCTGGTCATGGGTTGTTCTGCTGCAGCGATAACATTTTTCAAATCCCCGTGTCATTTCATGGGTGCCGTATTCCTGTGGCTTTTGCTGTATTTCCACAGCTCCCCTTGCTGCTGCTTCGTACGATACTGCCACGCTGAAAGCCTTATCTAGCGTCAGCTCTTTCTCTGAGAGTAACCTCTTCTGGGTTCCTTCACTCAGGAGTCCACAGACAAATTTGTCCCGTAGGGTATCTGCCAGTCCTGCTCCGAACTGGCAGTGCTTCGATAGCCCGCGTAGTTCCGTAAGGTAATCAGCATTGCTCTCATCTTGATGCTGATTTCTCTTGTGGAATTTAAATCTTTCTGCTATCAGCAGCGGTGTAGGATTTAGGTGTTCCTGTAGGATATCAACAATTTCGTTAAAACTCTTCGCCATCGGTTTGACTGGAGTGATCAGGTTCCGCAATAGGCCGTACGTTCTTGTGCCCATTAAGTTTAGTAGTACCGATGCCTTTTTCTCATCAGCTACTTCATTTGCCTCGCAATATACTTCGACTATTTCCACATACGTGGTCCAGTCTTCTACTGCATTATCGAAGGCAGTGATATTGCCAGTCTTCGGCATCTTGGAGATCTAAGATGGCGCCTCCCGCGCTTTACTTCTTCCCCGATTGAACAAAATGGCGCCTCCCGCGCTTTGCCTTCTTCCCCGCTGGATTAAGATGGCACCTCCCGCGCTTTCTGCCTTCCCGCTGCTGCTAGCGCTGTTGCTGGCGTTTTTATGGCGTGATGGCGACGCCCTATGGTCTTCGCGCGCTTCCCCCCGCGCTGCTGCCAACGCCGCTCTCCGCGGTCCCCGTGGCAAACTGCAGCTCCTCGCGGCTTTCTGCGCTTCTAATTTCTTTTATTTTAATTACTGTTCCCGTCGTCAGAGCAGACCCTATGGGACACTTCCCTCCCTCTTCTCGGGTCTGTACGCTGCCCGGCTTCGTAGCACCGGCCGCGCCCTGTGTGCTCCACCCTCTCTCTCTCCTCTTCCCGACAACGCTGCTCGGCCCTGTTGAAAAGCCACCCGATCGAGCTCTAGCCCGCCGCAGCCCAGGAAGGATCAGTGTACTACCTGCCACCAGCCCGATTAGCTGGAACACCATAGACTGGATAACCAAGCCCCGCTCTCGACAGCCTCTCCTGCAAATCTTCTAATTCGATGAATCAGAGGGCGGTTGCCCACGGTCGACGCCCGTTTCTGCTGTTTTTTGGGGGGATTTCTTCCTTCTGGCCTCGACCTCCAATAACTTTGCTTCAGGGATGGATCCCCGTGAGGTGGTGCAGAACTGTAGGTAAGTTCGGGTCTGTTCGTCGCCAGTGTAACGTCCGTGTGTAATTGAGACACGGACTGCAGGAGTTGGTTATAACAGGTGTTTACTGAACGGAGACAAAACTGGAACTACTATGCAAGGTTACTACACAGGCTTATATACAGGGGTGGTCACTACTGGTACTGCAGTATACAGGGGCTGCAGAATATAGTTCCTTCTTCAGGTTACATACACTACAGTTACCAGTGCATCTGTAGGGCCTGATATTAAATCACACATTTCTCAAACTTCATTGTAGAATCAGCTCAAAATTTAGACATTCCACAGCTGCATTAAAAATATGAAGGAATTCATTGTGGGAATCATTTTTGTAGAGTTCTCCTCTGCTTTTTAAAAGAAAGTGATTTACTCACCAGGCTGCAGGAGGATGCTGCCCATAATTGTTGTCATTGGAATGGCCTGACAGGAAGGACAACGCACTTGAAGGTCATCAGGCTGGTAGGAAAGCTGCATTTTTTGGCCAAGCATAACTCTCATAAAAGTTTGAACAAAAGAAAACTCTCTTTGGACTTCCCTTCCTGTTTAATAGACTTTGGCATTTATACCAGTGACTTGTTAAGTTACTTGAGAAGCATTAAAGCTTTGATATTACAGATCTACAGTGACTGGTGGCTAGCTTTTCACTCTGCAAACACTGCATTCTCAGGAATTGCATGTTTCAAAACTGTGTGTTCCCACTGACTCCTTGTTGCTCAGCCTGTCAATTACAATATCCCCATCCTCATTTAGAAGACTCTCCATGGCCTCGTCCTACCCTACATAAGTGATCCCCTCCAGTTTTAAATTCCCTGCACATACCCTCCACTCCAGGGAAAGAAAGGATTAAGAAAGAAAAAAAATAAGTTTAAAAAAAGGTAATTTAAAAACATTAAAAAAAATTCTCCAACAGCAATTAAAACCTAAAGGAATGAGACTATATACTTATAATAGTTAATTTTCAGTGTCAGAGAGATTGACTGGCAGTAATTAACACTTATCGCAAGACTTGAAATGACTTGACTTAACTTTCTGTGGCGAGTTTACTTCGGATCTACCATGCAAGTACAGGAACTCACGCTGCTCAATGTATCTGAATACGGAACCAGACAACCAGATACTGTATTTGCGAAGCTAACAGCAGGGCAGCGCATCTCCGACAGCAACTTTTCAATTTCCGTATTCAATTGCGCATCTGACCTCACCTGAAGTTGCTGTGGCATTTGCACCTAAACAACAGCGAGCGTTATTAGCCTCGCCATTATTTTGACAGCAATTTTTGGACCATAGTCTTTGGCCCCCCACCACAAACACACTCAGCACCGATGCCATCCCCCTGACTAACCACTGTCTCAGGTTGAACCAAACTGTTCACAACCTCAATATCTGTTTCAACCTTGAGCTGCGTTTCCAATGCAATATCGTCTCCATCACAAAGACTGCATACTTCCACCTCTATAACAACACCCACCTCAGCCCATCTGCCACTGAAACCCTCACCCGTGCCTTTGTCGATTACGCCTATACTTTCCTAAATGGCCGCCAATCCTCCACCCTCTATAAACTTCAACTCATCCAAAAACTCCGCACCAAGTCCTGCTCGCCCATCATCACTTTGCTTGCTAACCTACATTGACTTCTTGTCCCTAGTGCCTTAAATTTAAAATTTTCATCCTTGTGTTTAAGTCCTTTGGCTTCATCCCTCCCTATTACTGTAACCTCCTCCAGCCCTACAACTCCCCTAAACTCTCTGGTTCCTTGACCCCAACCTTTTGTGCATCCACGGCCACTCCTCCTTTACCCAATCATTGGTTGTTGTGCCTTCAACTGCCTAGGCCTTAAACTCTAAAATTGCCTCTATAAAACCCGCTGCCTCTCCCCTTCCCTATTAAAATCAACCTCTTTGACCAAGCTTTTAGCCACCCGTTCTTATATCTCCCTCCTTGGCTCAGCAACGTTCATTTTTTCCCCTGTGAAGCACCTTCAGACATTTTTTCTACATTTAAGTCACCATATAAAATGAAAGTTGTTATTGTATTGCCAAAGGTTTATGTTGCATCCTGTTTAGACTGACTAGACTCAATTCAACTCTTCAATCTGTTTGAAGCTCTGAATTCTGGCATGAAAGCTACACACAGGAGAATGATTTCTTCCTGTTAAGAAGTCTGGAGCTCAGAATCTGTGTATATACACAGCATGACAAAATAAGTCGCTTTGTACACAAGGTATATTTGATCTAATAACAAAATTACAGTTCAATCTGACCACTAAAATGATTACTTACTTTCTAAGAAATATGGGGAAACAAATTTTCATGCAAGATTAAAAGCACTCGAGGATCTCAAACCTGCCTCTTCAAAAATAAGAGATCCTACTTTTAACTAAAACCAGTTTCTCAAATATTTTCCTCCTCTATAAGACACTGATTCTTAAGGCCTGTTTATATATATGCCCTATAATGCAAGACCTGCACATATAGTCTACAGTGATTTCCCCCATTAGGTATCTCACGCCTGAGTGACTGCACTGAATGACTATCTGATGATTTGGAGAAAGGCAAGCAATTGCAAGGTTCTGTCCATTTAAATGTGATTGCACATGTGAAACATACTGCTGTAATCCCTACAATATACATAGCAGACTGTACAAGTCTAGTGGTGAGATGCAAAAAATTATTGGGCTATTTGGCTGAATTAAAGCTAAGTATTGTTGCCGGTCATGCATTAACCAGTGTTTGAAATTACTGTTTTTTTTTAAAAAGGGAGTATATTTTGGAGCACAGTAGTATAATGGTTATATTACTGGGAATAGTAATCCAGAGGCCTGGACTAATAACCCAGTTGGACATATATCGCCATTCTTTCATCATTGCTGGGTCCTGGAACGCCCTAACAGCACTGTGGGAGCATCTTCACCGCACGGACTGCAGTGGTTCAAGAAGGCGGCCCATTATCTTCTTAATGTAACTAGGAATGGGAAATAAATGCCGGCCTTACCAGTGACGCCCACATCCCGAGAATGAATTTAAAAAAAATATTTGGCAGTTAAAATGAATACTTAGAGACCATGGTTGTTTAGTTTAAACAGTGATTTGGTAAATATTTTGGTTCATTAAGGTTCTGTCTAACTCTTTTAAGTTCGAGAAATGATTTCAATATCAAAATAAAAGCAGTATGTCTATTTTTAGAAGGAACCCAGTGTCTAATGACTGGAAGTTATGGAATGTGGTTGAGATCAGGTCAAGTGTTATAGAATTACCTATACAATAAGTATTGATCATAGACTAATGGTGCTGAAACTTAAATGGTGTCGTTTATGTATCATGTGACAAAAGAAAAAAATTGGGGCAAAGTCTATAATTATAATTTTTAAATAAACTCCAAAAAATACTATGTCAAATTAGAGAATAAAAACAGGCTGCCATAGTTAATTATAAGGTTACAATAAATCTAACACTAAATGCATTTTGGAAGTTATATTTACCTTGAAAAGCATCTAACTGTTAATTTCTCTCAACACAGATGTGGAATTCTCATTTTGTTCTGAAGCCATTTACT
Source organism: Somniosus microcephalus (assembly GCF_052327205.1). NCBI lineage: Eukaryota > Metazoa > Chordata > Chondrichthyes > Squaliformes > Somniosidae > Somniosus > Somniosus microcephalus. Next base: position 132,451,480 of record NC_140996.1, read on the forward strand.
CAGACGACACACTTGCTAAACACCTCCTAAAACACATGAAACCTTCCAGCATATATTCTTTTTACTGACAAGTGAAACATACCTGTGTTGCATATAAACAAAAATGGAAAACAGAAGCTCAAAACTTAATAACCTTAGTACTCTTGGCAAATGCATCTGCTCACCTGTGTTTGCTAACTTAAGCCCTCAGTGTTAAAACTCTTTCAAACAACTGATGAAAACTAGTAGCCTGGTGAAAGCAAGCAGTTGTCAATGAAAGAAGTCTCTTTGTGTTAAAGCAGGTTTACTCGTAGTCTGACAGACCAGACCAGTCTGGGTCATTAAATTCTCCTTCATCACTTCCAGTACCACTCAAAGATCTATTAGGCAACATAATTCAACTAGGAGAAGCTGGACAATGAGAGATTTGTCTCTTCCTATGAGCTGGAGGAACTTGTGTCTGTACAGTATTCTATCTCAGTCCAACAGAGAAATTACAAAATTCACCCACCAGGGACAAGAAAATCAAAATGACAGACCAGCCTGGGACTTAATCTTTCAAGATTTCTATTGAAACATCAAGTTCCCAAACAACCCACCAATTTCCCATGCAATAGATTGATCAGTCCAAGTTTTCCATTACATTGATGACTGTGTAGGAATTGATGAATTCCTAACTAATAACTGAGGTCGACTCAGGAGATCAATCAAACAGGTCTTTAATGTAAGACAAAATGAGTTCAAACAGTTTGTTGAGATCGATACAGGAGAACCACAAAAATAGGTCTTAACAAGATGGAGATTCCACGAGGACTGCTTGGGCAGTCACGTCGCTTGACGTGACATCATCGCGTTTACCCACGTTTTCCCGTGCTCTTAAAGGGGCCACGCCCCATACATACAAACACTATATACAAAACAAAGTCATGTCTAACACAATGGTACAGGCTTAGGCTGGTGTTAGAACATCGTTAAAGGGAATTATATACAGTTGCCCAGAGTTATTCAGTGGCTCCGCCACATGCACCCCCCCAGAATTCGCTTTAACGGACAAAGTCAAACGGTGAGGTGGTCTGATGAGCCTGTCGGAACAACTCCTGTACTCCTGAGGCGGAGGCTGCTGGCGATCTGGCGGGCGGTTGCGCTTTGTCTGCCTTAACGGCGATGGGTGGCCGACCTCGTCTCGGCGGTGGTGCTGTCTCGACGGGGCGGGCGAGGTCCAGATGTGCTGGCTTTAAGCGATCGACTGAAATGTGGTCTGGTTTACCACCGACATGTACCGTGAAGGTTTTGTCCCCTGCCTCCAACACGCGGAAGGGACCAGTATATGGGGCCTTGAGTGGATCCTTATGTGCATCGTGGCGAATAAAGATGTATTCCGCCTTGTGAAGCTCCGTGGGAACGTGCGAACTCTGCAGCTAGTGGTGCGAAGTGGGCACCGGCGCAAAACATCTGGCCGCCTCCTGGTGACTAGTAAGCTGGTCAGACACGGACCAAGGCTTCGTCGATGCTGGTAGGAAATCCCCTGGGACTCGCAGCGGTTGACCGTACACCAGCTCTGCTGGTGAAGAGTGAAGGTCTTCTTTGGGGGCCGTGCGAAGGCCCAACAGGACCCACGGTAGCTTGTCTGCCCATCCAGCGTCCTGGAGGCTGGCCCTCAGGGCGGCTTTCAGTGACCGGTGGAAACGTTCACAGAGACTATTCGCCTGTGGGTGGTAGGCTGTGGTGCGGCGTAATTTGACACCGAGTCCTTGGGCCACTGCATTCCAGAGTTCGGAGGAAAACTGCGGTCCCGTCTGAAGAAATATCTGCGGGCACTCCGAAATGGGCGACCCAGGTGGAAATGAATGCCCTGGCCACGTCCGCCAACGTAGTGGATGACAGGGGAACCGCCTCCGGCCATCTGGTGGTGCAGTCAACCATGGTCAGGATGTGTGAAAAACCATGGGAGGGTGGGAGTGGACCCACCAGGTCCACATTGACATGGTCAAAATGTCGCTCCGGAACTGTGAAGGTGGCCAACGGAGCCTTGATGTGGCGCTGTACCTTGGCCTTTTGGCAGACCATGCAGGTGTTGGTCCAGTCGCGGACATCCTTGTGCATGCCGTGCCATACGAATTTCGCTGACATCAGCTTCTGAGAGGCCTTCATTCCTGGGTGTGACAACCCATGTATGGCGCCGAACACTTTGCGGTGCCAGACGACCGGTACGACAGGGCGAGGGTCCCGTACGGAGACGTCACACAAGAGCGTGGTACCTGCCGAATGGAACTTGAGGTCGGCCAACTGTAGGCCAGTGACGGTCGTTCTGTAGGCTTGGACTTCTGGGTCGGAGGCTTGATCCGCTGCCATGAGGGCGTAATCGATGCCTAAATGAACCGTATTGATGGTCACGCGGGAGAGGCAGTCAGCCACCAGGTTGTCCTTACCGGCCACGTGCTGTATATCCGTGGTGAATTCGGATATGTAGGTCAGTTGACGTTGCTGTCGGGATGACCACGGTTCGGTGGTCTTGGCCATGGCGAAGGTGAGCGGCTTATGGTCCACAAAGGCGGTGAAGGGATGTCCTTCCAGGAGGAAACGAAAATGGCGGATGGCCAGAAAAAGGGCGAGCAACTCCTGGTCGAATGTGCTATATGCTCTCTCGTTCCGCCGTAGTTGACGGCTGAAGAATGCCAACGGCTGCCACGTCCCGTTCACCCACTGCTCTTGCACGGCGCCAATTGCGTAGTCTGATGCGTCTGTGGTGAGGGCGATGGTGGCTCCTGGCAGCGGGTGCGCCAGCATAGTCGCGTTGGCCATGGCGCTTTTGGTGTCGGCGAACACCCGGGCCATGTCATCTGTCCAGTCTACCGTATTCTTGCCAGTCTTGCCCTTGAGGGCCTTGTACAGGGGCTGCATGAGTAGTGCTGCCTTAGGCACGAAATGGTGGTAAAAGTTTACCATGCCTAGGAATTCCTGCAGGGCCTTAATGTTTCGCGGCCGTGGAAAGGATGTCACCGCCTCTACCTTCGCTTGTAAAGGAACCGCTCCCTCTGGAGTGATGCGATGCCCCAGGAAATCAATTTGGTGCAGGCCAAACTGACACTTGGCCGGGTTGATATTCAGGCCGTGTTGGCTGAGACGTCGAAAAAGGGTGTGTAGGTGACAGATAGGTTCTTCTTTAGTGGGACTGGCAATGAGAATATCGTCCAGGTAGACGAAGAGGAACTTGAGGTCCCGCAGCACGGAGTCCATCAGGCGTTGGAAAGCCTGGGCGGCGTCCTTTAACCCAAACTGTTGTATCCGTGTGTTAATGAAGACCCGGAAAGCAGGAGTTAATGTAACAAGTGTTTACTGAACAAAGTCTGGAGGTGAACTAAACTGTACAAGACGCTACACAGGCTTATATACCCGAGTGGTCACTACCGGTACTACAGTACACAGGGGCTTCAAAAAAACATGGTTCCTCAAAGGTACATACATCACAATTCCTCCCCGTTTAGATAAATAGTACATAATATTTTAAGTAATCATTAATTAACATTTTTACAAGAACAATAATCTACACATTTGCTGAAGTTAATCAATTACAAATTCAGTCTCTCTGGAGGCTTCCTGACTCGGTCCGGATAACGCCTCGGTGGTGTAGTAGGTTCTTTTGGCAAGGTCGAATCGGCTTGAATGCCAGTGTCGGGTTCATCTGGTTCCAGTATCACCGGATCGGAGGTAGATACTATGGGTATCTCTGCTTCATCATTAGGCGTATAGAGTTGTGGTGTAGGTTGTCCCTTTTCGGATGACTCTATGATCTGGTCAGCATGGCGCCTTATTATGCTTTCTCCAATGTCCACGGTATACATCAGCGGTCCTAGTCGTGTGCAAATAGTTCCAGGCTGCCATTTCTCGGTACGGTAGTCCCGGGCCAAAACTGGTTGACCTATCTGGAAGGTTCTAGTTGGCCTTTCATTCATGCTTTGAAATTGCCGGTTCTCTACATCCCTTCTGATGTTTGGCTTGATCAAATCCAGCCGGCATCTTAGTCTTCTATTGAAAAACATCATGGCGGGGGTTTGGTCTGTAACCACATGTGTTGCATTCCTGTACGCAAACAAGAAGTTATCTACCTTATGTTGTAGATTTATGTCTTCATTACCCATGGCCTTTATGGCCTTCTTGAAGGTCTGGACAAACCTTTCAGCTAATCCATTGGTGGCGGGATGGTATGGGGCGGACATGTAGTGCTTAACCCCATTGTTTTTTAAGAACTTCCTGAATTCTTCGGATACAAATTGCGGTCCATTATCAGAACAGGTCTGTTCAGGCAGCCCATTCCTGGCGAATATGGTCCTTAATACTGTGATGGTTTTTTCCGTGGTGGTGGAGGACATCTTTATTACCTCCGGCCACTTGGAGTGTGCATCAACCGCAATTAAGAACATTGAGTCCATAAATGGACCAGCAAAGTCGATATGTACCCTTTGCCAGGGAGATGAGGGCCACTCCCATGGATGTAGAGGGGCTTGTGGTGGGGCGTTTTGGACCTTCTGGCATCCTAGACAGCTCTTGGTCATTTCTTCGATGTCTCCATCGATACCTGGCCACCACACAAGTGTTCTGGCTAGGTTCTTCATTTTCACTCCACCCAGATGCCCCTCGTGAAGCTCCTTTAGCACTTTATCCTGGAGTTTGGGTGGAATCACCACTCTGGATCCACACATCAAGGTTCCTCGGCACACTGATAGCTGTTCTCTTCTTTGCGAGAATGCTGGTAACAGTGGTTCGCCATGTGCTGGCCATCCCTTCACCATTAAATCGTAGACTTGAGAGAGAGTCGGGTCATTTCTCGTTTCCTTTTCAATGGTAGAATTTGTCACTGGTAGACATTCAATTATGGTCGAGTGGAACATCTCCACTGGGTCCACTGTAGGTGCCTCTTCTACCGTTGGCAACGGTAGGCGCGATAAACCGTCAGCATTCCCATGCTGTTTTGTTCCTTTGTATTCTATGTCATATTGGTGTGCCCTTAGGAAAAGGGACCACCTCTGTAGCCTTTGCGCTGTCATAATGGGTACGCCCTTTTTAGGGTTGAATATGGAGACGAGGGGTTGATGGTCAGTCAACAAGGTAAATTTTTGTCCGTGTAGGTAATGGTTGAATTTCTTCACCCCCCACACCAGGCTGAGTGCCTCCGTGTCGATCTGGGCATAGTTACGCTCAGCTGAGTTCAATGAGCGTGACGCAAAAGCTATCGGCCACTCCGAGCCATCAGGGAATTTATGCGATAATACCACTCCCACGCCATAAGGGGATGCATCGCATGCCAGTCTGATTGGCAGTGATGGGTTGTAATGAGCCAACACTTCCTTGGACGTGATCAAGCCTTTGCATTTATGGAAGGCACGTTTACAGTCTTCGCTCCATTTCCAAATTACTCCCGTTTGTAGCAGTGCATTAAGAGGGTGCAGAACCGTTGACAAGTTCGGTAAAAATTTATGATAGTAATTTACTAATCCCAGGAACGACCTTAATTGTGAGACATTTTCAGGCGCTGGGGCTTTTACGACCGCTTCAATTTTTTCAGGTGATTTATGCAACCCTTCTTCGTTAATGACACGGCCACAATATGATATTTGTTTCTGGAAAAATTCGCACTTGGGGCGATTTGCTCGTAGGCCCCGTTCTCTCAGCCTCGTGAGCACCTGCTCCAAATTGGCAAGGTGCTCGTTGTCATTTTCTCCTGTTACAAGGATGTCATCTAGGTAGCATCGAGTCCCCGGAATCCCTTGCAGTACTTGCTCCATAGCTCTTTGCCAGATAGCTGGAGCTGATGCTACTCCGAAAACTAGCCGATTGTACTGGTACAGGCCTTTGTGTGTGTTTATCGTGAGATACTTTTTAGAGGTCTCCTCAACCTCCATCTGTAGATATGCCTGTGCCAAGTCAATTTTGGTGAAACGTTTCCCTCCGGATAGTGAGGCGAAAATATCTTCTATCCTCGGAAGAGGATACTGTACCGTATGAAGAACTGGGTTTACAGTCACCTTGAAGTCCCCACAGATGCAAATTTTTCTCTGTTCTTCAGATTTATCATTATTCAACGTTTTCTTCATGACCGGGACGATGGGTGTTGCCCACTCGCTCCAATCTACCTTGGATAACACGCCTGCTTTTTCCAAATTCTCCAGCTCTGCCTCGACTGCTGGGCGAATTGCGTATGGCACCGGCCTTCCCTTAAAAAACTTGGGAATTGCCGCATCTTCTACTTTTATTGAGGCGGTGGCGCCTTTCAGGGTTCCTAGTTCCTGTTGAAACACTTCTTTGGCGTTAGCCAAGATTTCTTTTAATCGTCCAGGGATGATGTCATCATCATTTTTTTTCTTACTGGTCACCGTCAGTGCCTGAATGGAATGCCAGTCCAAACGTATCTTTCTGCTCCATTCACGTCCCAACAATGGTGGACCATCATCTTGCAGAACGTATAAATACAACTTCTGTATTTCCTTGCCGTTGTATACAACAGGCACCCTTATTTTCCCTCTGGGGTATACTTTCTGCCCCGTATATGTCTTCAAGATAATGGATGTGTCTTTCAAAGGTATATGCGGAAATAGCCGCTCGTAATCCTGTCGACTTATGACGGTCAGAGCTGATCCTGTATCTAGCTCCATTTTAACTGGGGACCCCGCTATTGTGAGGGTAACCCAAATGGTCTGGTAATCTTCTTTGGCAATTACATTATGTAATTTGAGACAGCTTAGTCTCTTGTTTCCGGAGTCGCTATCGCTCTTCTGGTATTCGGAGCTACTGTCCGTCATCATTTGTACCTTCCTCTACTTTTCCTTATTGACCTTTTTACTGTCAGCGGAATTTTTTCCAGATCGGCATACACGTGCAATGTGTCCCATCTTTCCGCATTGCCTGCATGCTTTGTCCTTGAACCAGCAGTCCCTCTGGTCATGGGTGGATCTGCCGCAGCGATAACATCTCTCTCAACCCCGTGTCATTTCATGGGTGCCGAAGTCCTGTGGCTTTTGCTGTATCTCTGCAGCTCCTCTTGCTGCTGCTTCGTATGATACAGCCACACTGAAAGCTTTGTCCAGTGTCAAATCTTTCTCAGAAAGTAGTCTTTTCTGTGTTCCTTCGCTTAGGAGACCACAGACGAATTTGTCTCGTAGAGAATCTGCCAGTCCTGCCCCGAATTGGCAGTGCTTTGACAGCTTTTGTAATTCGGTGAGGTAATCAGCGTTACTTTCATTCTTGTGCTGATTCCTCCTGAAGAATTTGAATCGTTCCGCTATCAGCAGCGGTGTTGGGTTTAAGTGCTCCTGTAAGGTATCAACAATCTCCTTAAAATTCTTGTCCATCGGTTTGGCTGGAGTGATTAAGTTTCGTAACAGCCCGTATGTCCTTGCGCCCATCAGATTTAGAAGTACCGATGCCTTTTTATCATCCGCTACTTCATTCGCCTTGCAATATACCTCCACTCTTTCCACATATGTGGTCCAATCCTCTATATCACTATCGAAAGCAGTAATATTGCCAGTCTTAGGCATCCTGAAAATCAAAAATGGCGCCTCCCGCGCTTTCTCTTCTTCCCTGTCGAGTCAAGATGGCGCCTCCCACGCTTTCCCGCCGCTGCCGCTGCTGCCAACGCTGTTCTCCGCGGTTTTTAATTACATATATATTTTTAAACAGTTTCTCCGTCACTCCGTCTGACTCTCTGGGACTTTCCCCTCCCTTTGCTTGGTCCGAACGCCGACCTGCTTTGCAGCGCCAGCCGTGTCCTGAGTGCTCCACCCTCTGTCTTTGTTTGCTTCTGCCTTACGACTCGCTGACCGGCCCCGCTGCAGAGCTACCCGATCGAGCCGCAGCCCGCCGCCCAGGAAGGATTAGTGCAGTACCTGCCACCAGCCCGTTTAGCTGGTGAAACCACAGTTTTTTTTTTTTTTTCCTTTCTTTTCTTCGACCTTCGTCTGAGGAATCGATCTCCTTGAGGTGTTGCCGAATTGCAGGTAAGTTCGAATTCCATCCTCGTCGCCACTGTTGTATCCGTGTGTTAATGAAGACCCAGAAAGCAGGAGTTGATTTAACAAGTGTTTACTGAACAAAGTCTGGAGGTGAACTAAACTATACAAGACGCTATACAGGCTTATATACCCGAGTGGTCACTACCGGTACTACAGTACACAGGGGCTTCAAAAAAACATGGTTCCTCTTAAAGGTACATACACCACACAAACGGCATTCGTAAAAACTCGAAGAGGCCGAATGGGGTGATGACTGCGGTCTTCTGGACGTCTTGGGGATGAACTGGGACCTGGTGGTAGCCCCGGACGAGGTCGACTTTCGAGACGACAGTGTTCCCTGCCAAATGGGCGGAGAAATCCTGGATGTGGGGGATCGGGTACCGATCAGGAGTGGTGGCGTCGTTTAGGCGTCGATAGTTGCCGCATGGCCGCCATCCGCCGCCAGGCTTCGGGACGATGTGGAGGAGTGAAGACCAGGGACTATTCGACCGGCGAATAATCCCTAACCGTTCCATGGTTGCGAACTCCGCTTTTGCGACCGCCAGCTTGCCAGGTTCCAGGCGCCGGGCCCCCACACCATGTTTCATGGCCGTGGAGGAGAACGTGGGTCTTGTCAGGTCGGGGAATTCGCCGAGCAGGCGAGCGAACTCATCTGGAGTCGGAAAAGCACAGGCGACGGTGCGCGACGTAGTGTTACTGCGGTAACAAGGGATAGAATGAAAAGTTGCTGCGTTGATCAACCGCCAGTTCCTCACGTCGACCAGGAGGCTGTTGGCGCACAGGAAATCCGCACCGAGAATGGGTTGCGAAACCTTAGCCATAACAAACTCCCAGTGAAAACGTTGGCCCCCGAAACACACCTGCACTCGCCGTCTGCCGAAGGTCCGAATTGTTCCGCCATTGGCCGCTTCAAGGGCGAGACCGTGAATCCCGGTCTGCACATTGAGGGCGGACGCGGGTAAAATGCTGCACTGCGCTCCGGTGTCACACAGAAAACGATGACCGGAGAGAGTATCGGTGATAAACAGCAACTTGCCCGCGTAGCCGATCGCCATCGCGGCCGCGGAGCGCCCGTTAGACCCGTTCCTCGGTGGTCGTAGTTGGTTTTTTTGGGGGGAAAGTTGCAGGGAGGGCGGCAACGTCTTGCTTTCGCGCCGAACTGCGCGTGGTAGAAACACAGCCCAGCAGGCTGACGAGCTGGGGCGGCGTCTGTGGGGGATGGGCACCTTGTGGCGGCGCAGTATTGCTGAGTAACCGCAAAAATTTTGTTCGCCTCTGCCGCGAGTGCTGCGCAGTCCTCAACTTCGGATCTGGCCAGGGCAGCTTGCACCTGCTCCGGCAGCTGGCGAATATTTCGCGGAATAGAAAGCATTCCGGTTCTGAGCCAAGGAGTGTGAGCATTTGGCTCATTAACTCCGAAGGCTTGGAGTCCCCGAGCCCGGGCATAGCGAGCAATCGATGGGCGCGCTCCGATTTAGTGAGCCCGAAAACTTGCAGCAACCGCGCCGTGAGGGTTTAATACTTGCGCTCCGTTGGAGGGTTCTCGAGGAGGCTGATGATCCGCGAGGCGGTAGAGCTGTCGAGTGCGGAGACCACATAGAGATATTTGGTCAGATCCGCAACGATGTCCCTCAGGGCGAACTGGGCCTCGACCTGAATGAACCACGAGGTCGCTTGCTGCTCCCAGAACTGCGGTAGCTTCAGCGAAACGGCGTTGGCCTCCATGTTGTGTCCTTTTTGCAAAAAACGTTCACAAAAAACGGGGTCACCAATGTAGGAATTGACAAATTCCTAACTAATAACTGAGGTCGACTCAGGAGATCAATCAAACAGGTCTTTAATGTAAGACTAAACGAGTTCAAACAGTTTGTTGAGATCGATACAGGAGAACCACGAAAACAGGTCTTAACAAGATGGAGATTCCACGAGGACTGCTTGGGCAGTCACGTGGTTTGCGACATGATGTCATCGCGTTTACCCGCGCTCTTAAAGGGGCCATGCCCCATACATACAAACACTATATACAAAACAAAGTAATGTCTAACACAATGGTACAGGCTTAGGCTGGTGTTAGAACATCGTTAAAGGGAATTATATACAGTTGCCCAGAGTTATTCAGTGGCTCCGCCACAACTGCATCAATACTGCTTCCTGCTCTAAAGAATTTCATTAAGTATGCTTCAGATTTCCACCCTTCCTTTAGCTTTATGTTATCTTGTGAAGCACCTTGGGACATTTTACTATGTTAAAGGTGCTATATAAATGCAAGTTGTTGTTGTTGATCCATCTCCAGCTCTTCTCTTCTTGGACCTCTCTCTTTATCTCTAGAGATGGGCTTTTAACTGATATCTATTATAAGTCCACAACTTCCGAAACAAGAATTTGAGCCAGAATCCCAGTGGAATGAGTTGGAGCCGGAGACAGGTGCTAAAAAGAGAGATGTGGCTGTGAAAGTGGGGTCTTAGCAAATATGTGATCAAAAACATGATGATAAAAAGACAATGATGATGAAAAGGGTAAAAGAGACATGGAGATCAAATTGAAGAACTTCTCCAAGGCTAAACTAACAGTTCAGAAAAATGCATTTAAAATAAAAAATGTTTAAAATAACACTGCTAAAATAGCTGGGAGGAGAATTGAGATGAATCCCTTAAGCATTTGTAGGCTAGAGCTCCCATAGTGCAATTTCATGACTAATGAAATATGTTATATTAATGACTCGTTGTCATCTTAATAGAAAAAATGATTAATTTGAGACAAAATAATAATAGAGATGGAGGAGAAAAACTTACATTTATATAGCGCCTTTCACAACCACCGGACGTCCTAAAGTGCTTTACAGCCAATGAAATACTTCTGAAGAATAGTCACTGTTGTAATGTGGGAAACGTGGCAGCCAATTTGCGCACAGCAAGCTCCCACAAACAGCAACGTGATAATGACCAGATAATCTGTTTTTGTGATGTTGATTGAGGGATAAATATTGGCCAGGACACCTGGGATAACTCCCCTGCTCTTCTTCAAAATAGTGCCATGGAATATTTTGCGTTCACCCAAAAAAGCAGACGGGGCCTCGATTTAATGTCTCATCTGAAAGACGGCACCTCCAACAGTGCAGCACACCCTCAGTACTGCACTGGAGCGTCAGCCTAGATTTTTGCGCTCAAATCTCTGGAGTGGGGCTTGAAGCCACAACCTTCTGATGCAGAGGCGGGAGTGCTACCCACTGAGCCATGGCTGACACTACAATTTAATACACTCAATGAGATCATGGCTGATCTGCGACCTAACTCCATATAAAAGTTCTGTTTACTAATTTTTTTTTGTCATTGAATAAGCTTAGAAAAAAATCACCCCATCAATGAAATTAGAAAGTGATCTAACAAAACAGAGCAGCAGCATTTCATTAATCTGAATAAACTACTGCTATGATTTATGTTGTTTATTCATGTTCAAGGGGCCGCAGTGACTCACTCAGGCATTAAGCTTGAAATTCTACAGCTGCAGGATTTGCAGCTTGAAATCTTCACACTGCTTATTCTCATTAAAACTATTCATCTCCCCTCAAACAAAATACCATTACAAACTTTCTCTTGTTGCTCTTCCTGTCACTCGTCTAAATTCAGGCATCCCTAATATATCATGAGTACGAGAGAAGGCAGACAGTTTGGTGTCATCCGATACAGAAAGGACTTAATGAATGGATTAAAGGATTTATAAGACATATTTTGCTCTAACACCATCCCAGTCAGTCATTCAATAGAAAGAGGTGAATACTTGCTAAAGCTTTTGACTTTCCTCTAGTTTGTTTTTGTTTGCAACAAATAACTTTTAGGTAGTTTTGTTCCTTTGGCTTCAAATGTTCGGTGTACATTCCAGATTTATTTGCGTGAAGGATAGTTATGACTTCTTCTGCAAGATTTTTGACCTTTAAAAAAAATGTGCTTTAATAAATTAAAAAATGACATAAAACGAGAGACTGTAATTACTTAAATAGTATTAAAGAAGCTAAAACATAGATGTTTTAAAGTCATAGTAAAACAACTATATTGGAATTAACTCTATCCCACTGTCACCCAGTTCAGAGAATAGGTGGGTGAGCAGCAGAGTTCACTCATTGCTTCCAATTTCTTCTGATTTTTCAACCATAGAATGTGGTGTCTGTACATAGAATGCAACAAGCAACAACTACTTGCATTTATATAGCATCTTTAACAAAGAAATGTCTTAAGACCCATCACAAATGGGTATAAGGAAATAGATGAATGCACATGATGGGGAAGCCTCAACAAATTAAGTAGCAGGTGCCAATGTACAACAACACAGACGCAGCGGCTTTGCTTCTCCCAGGACGGTGCTATTTACGTTTAATGTTATTTGTACTGGACTCGTGGGAGCTTGCAAGATCACATTTCGTTGTTCATGTACTTGTGCATTGTACAATGACAATAAAGTTGAATTATTATAAAACATCCCAAGGTGCTTCACAGGAGTCTTATCAAACAAATGTTGACACCAAGCCACATAAGGAGAAATTAGGGCAGATGACCAAAAGCTTGGTCAAAGAGGTAGGTTTTAAGGAGCGCCTTAAAAGGAGGAAAGAGAGGTAGCGAGGCGGAGAGGTTTAGACCGGGAATTCCAGAGCTTAGGGCCTAGGCAGCTGAAGGCAAGGCCATCAATGGTGAAGCGATTAAAATCAGGGTAGCTCAAGAGACCAGAATTAGGAGCACAGATATCTCGGAGGGTTGTGGGCAACGTTCCCCGTAATATTTTGGGGGCGTGCGGCCCTTTAAGGGGCTGCCAGCTCATTCACAGATTCCTTCAACATTGCAAAAGCCAGTCCCGGGCTGTGCGGGACCGGCAGAGAGCTGAGCTGCGTGGCCGTGCAGCTTATAGGGAACGTTGGTTGTGAGGCTGAAGGAGATTACAGAGATAGGGAGGGGCGAGGCCAAGGAGGGATTTGAAAACAAGGACGAGAATTTTAAAATCAAGGCGTTGCTTAACCGGGAGCCAATGTAGGTCAGCGAGCACTGGGGTGATGGGTAAACGGGAGTTGGTGAGAGTTAGGACACAGGCAGCAGAGTTTTGAATGACCTCAAGTTTATGGAGGGTAGAATGTGGGAGGCTGGTCAGGAGTGCGTTGGAATAGTTGGGTCTAGAGATAAAGGCATGAATGAGGGTTTCAGCAACAGATGAGCTGAGGCAAGGGCTCAAACATTTTGTAATTGCGTCGGAATTCAAACAAACACATGAATACAACTAATATGCAAAATAAGGACCTACCTGAAGGTTAAGTGCTACTTTCTTAGCAAAATGTATTTGTTTAAAAAAATATATTTTTATATTCCACCTACACTATAAACCTCAAATTGAAAATGGTTTTGCACAGGAGCTAATTTTAACAAAGTAGATTCTTTGAATACTGCATGAAAGAATAGCGCCCATTTGTTAAACCTGAACTTTCCAAAGCTTGTTCACGTAAACTAAAAAAAAAGGGAAACAGAACTTTTAAGTATATTAAAGCTAACATGTTATTTTGTGAACTATTCATTTATTCTATTAAGATAGTAACTGGTCATTAATAAAAGATATTCATCAGTCTTGAAATTATGCTGTGGGATACTCGCCTAGAAATGCTTAATGGATTCAACTGAAATTCTCCTCCCCGCTATTTTAGTAGCAGTGTTAGCCCATTTAAATTAAACACATTAACACCTGCACTAAAATAGTGAGAAATTTCAGACAAATGTGTTAAGTGCTCTTATGTTAATACCCCATGGTGTAATTACAGGTCCATTTTTTTCCAACTGTCATTTGAGATCAGTTGTCCTCAAAGGAATTAGCTAACTGGAGAGAAGGAAGAATAGGTACCAAAAACAGTTCCACTTCATCTAATTTAATTGACAATGACCTGCATTTCCTCACCCATATTCTTCCCTTCTCCCCGCTGAAGCAGACTCTTGGTACGTTACAGTTCCATAGATGCCATCAGCCCTCAAATATCTCACCCAGGCAACCAGTCTTTGTATCTGAGCCTAGACAACCAATGTCAGCAGGCTAATCAGCCAACTTTTATTTTTTGGACAGAGAAACAATCCATCATTTGTTACCTTCTCATATCCCTTCATAATCTTGAAGACCTCTTTCAGATGATCCCTTAACCTTCTAAGTCATAGTTAAAAAAGACCCAACTTCTCAAGCCTCTTCTCATTCCCTTCTGTATTCCCTCAGCCTTCTAATAACCTGGTTGAAGCTACACTGTACCTTTTTCATTTTTTTTTTTTAATATCCTTCCTGTAATGGGAGCCAAATCTGGACATAATCCTACAACTGCAGCCCAATTACAATGTTGTGGAAGTTCAATATTATCTCCTTGCTGTTGTATTCTATGCCTCTAGATACAAAACCAAGTATTCTGTTTGACCTTTTTATGTCATTGCATTGCCACCTTTAATGAGCTGCATATCTGCATGCCAAAGTCCCTTTGCTTCTCTATTCCATTTAAAATCTTTTACTTTGGTCCTCAGAATGTGGGAGTCAGTTGGTTGGATGGGGGCAGGGAGAGCAACGTTGTACCTGGAGTTCAGAAGCTGAGAAGATTGTGTTGTGCTATATATCTGGAAAGGGAGAAAAAGTTGATGGAGCCAAGATTAGAAGCAATTGTGTGTGTGAACATTTTGTGTTTGTGAAGTGATAAATTGTATTACCCGAGGTATATTGAGTGTGTTGAAAACCTGACACTGAATTTCTTTTTGTTGTAATGTGATTGGGAAAAAATGAAACTGGAGAGAAAGTTTTGCATAATATGATTGGTGAATAACAAAAATAGTAAACAACCAATTAGAAAGGAGAAAGAAGGTTAAACACCAAACCAGTGAGCAAGAATCAAATGGACCAGTGGCTCAGCATAGATTAAAGACTTAGGCCTAGAAATTGACTGCAATGGAACTGACTATCAGGCGCTGTGTATAACGGGTGGCCGATCTGACGCCGCCCGTTTAGCAGCACCACCCAAGACTAACTTCTAGCCCTTGATGTTCACAGCTGACAAGAAATATGATAAATATAATCTCTCAAATTATCTTTATTGGTTATGAATACAATACTTCGCTCAGTCAAATAAATGGGAGTGGGCACTAATTTGCTCTGTTTATCTCAGTTGCAGATGGCTTATGATAACTCATGGTAGAGCTATGCTGCTAATGGATCAAATGCAAGAAGGAAGCTTGGTAAAAGGGTTTCACAAGCTGAGTTGAACAACAACAACTTGCATTTATATAGCACCTTTAACGTAGTAAAAGGTCCCAAGGCTCTTCACAGGGGCGTCAAACACAATTTGACATATAGCCACATAAGGAACTATTAGGACACGTAAGAGGTAGGGTTTAAGGTGCATCTTAAAGGAGGAGAGAGAGACTAAGAAGTTAAAGAAGGGAATTCCAGAGCTTAAGCCCTCGGCAGCTAAAGGCATGGCTGCCAATGTTGGAGTAACGTATATTCTTTTAGAAAACAGAACAGATTGTCTTACAATGAACTCTACTAAATTGTCTTTTTAATACAAGAAAGCAGCAAAATAGACCTGAAGTGACCAAACAATTGACCTAGTAAAAAAAGTCTATGCAAACTAAGGAGCAAAATATCCCTCTAAGCAAATGCATTACCATTTTACATATCCCACTAGAGGTTTCCCAGTGAAGTGACAATGCTGGGCAAGCAGTGTTCATCTGTGATTGGAGCAGCCAATGTTAAAAACAGCAACAAAAAGTGAGAAGGGGGACAATCTGTAATAGTTCAATAGGGATTAGGTTTATCCAGGCTCACAGAAATGTTGCAGACATCAGAACTCTGCTTGTCTAACTGAAAAGTAACATTCCTTAATAGCAATGCAAATGAGCATATCTAAAGTTGCAAGCTACATGTCAAAAGGTCCTACCATGGCCCTTTGGAGTAGGTAAAACAACTCCATAACCGTATAAAGTACGTTTAGCTACACATCAAGGAGCATGAGTAGGAACTACAGGAAGTTTGTCTTCTATAATCCAGCATTAAAATCTCAGCCTCAAAGTACCTGAATCTCTGTCCCTTTGAAGCAGAATTTAAACGCAATCTAAATTAACCCAAATGCTCCAGTTTAACAGGATGAATCCTGTAAATTTCACCATACGGTGCTCAATTTCATGATGGTCTTCCATTCATCCATTCAATCAACTTGTGTTAAAATACAGAAGCACTTCAAAATTGTAAGATTGCATGGTAAATAATGCAACTGAAATTAATTTTTTTAGTTAGGGACATAGGAACATAAGTAGGTCATTCAGCGCCACCAGCCAATTAGATCATGGCTGATCTGTACCTCAACTCTATTTGCCCGCCCTTGATATCCTTACCAAATAAAAATCTGTCAATCTCAGTTTCAATTGTCCTAGCATCCACAGCCTTTTGGGTGAGAATTCCAGATGTTCACTACCCTTTGTGTGAAAAAGTGCTTCCTGGTTTCACTCCTGAATGGCCTAGCTCTAATTTTAAGGTTATCCCCCCACCAGAGAAAATAGTTTCTCTGTATCTATCCTATCAAATTCTTTTATCATTTAAAACTCAATTAGATCATAGCTCAACTTTCTAAATTCAAGGGACTATAAACCAAGATTATGCAACCTGTCATCATTTAAACCTTTAAGCCTGGTATCAATCTGATTGCCCAAAGCACATTGCCCTTTTATAAAGAAATGCCTCCTCATTTGATATCAGTTCCTTCTCGGTTTCCTTAATGACAACTCACTCAACAAATGGAAGTGGATATGGTCATATACATGCACATTAACTTAGGCTAAGAAAAGCAGGCTAGTTGCTCTAAAACAAGTGTAGCTGGCCTAATATGGTTCAGTTTTTCTCTTCTCTGCCTGTGGAACATGGCCAACACAGTTTAGACATTGGTCCAGGACATGTTTTCTGCACTGTAAATGCAGCATTTACACTATGAGATATGCGCATATACAGAAGTAGCTATTGATCAGATAATGCGATATTGTAACAGGGCAACTTTAGCCTGGGTAGCAAATATTTGCCAAAATTATGTTCTAATACTTATATTTTCTGCAGTACATATTTTATCAATCATCTTTTTACTTTGCTATCTCTAATTGAGATCAACTGTCTTACGTTTCCTAATAATTTTATGCCATAGTACGGCATCACAAATGATCGCCTCTGCATACTCTATTATTTGAATAAGGGTAACTTGCAGTAGAAAATATGCTGCAGTAATCACGTGTGTTTACAAACTAAATACTTGAGGCATTGGCATGTTGAGACTGTTTTACATTCTTGTGTGAAAGATGACTTTACTGTGTAATACTAACAAAAATGCAACAATTTTAAAATCCGTCACTTAATGCCTTTAGTAAAGTCCAAACATCATCAGAAATTCCTGTTTTAAATCAAAGTGGCCAATTGTGATTTTATAAAGGGGGTGAAACATAGTCAAGTGTAATATTGTTCCTTCTCCTTTGCTAGTTCCTTGGACCTCCATCATCTTTCTTGGTCAGGAGAGCAAGGAGAATTTTCACTGATGCTGCCAATTCAGCTCTTTGGCAGACTGACCAATAGCCAGGTACAACCAGTGCAACTAAGGACTCCCCCCTTCCACAGCCCCACTAGCTAAGAGTGTTCAAATTAACTATGTATGGGGAAGCCGGAGCAGGAATGGCAACTCACACTCGGATACAAATGCACATCTCAGTGGAAGCTGAATACTCTATCATTGCAGCTACCAGGCAAACTATTTATGATCTTTACATTAAAAGGTTGTAGGGGGTGGCGGGTGGCGCGTGCGCCCAGTCAGTTATGCCCCTGACTGTGAGCGGTTCGAATCGCTCCCACACCCCTGGGTTCTAGACACCGGACTTAGGTACAGGCGGCGATACAGAAAACCTGAGTAGACCGGTGGTTTGGTGTAAGAAAGCCAAGATTTTATTAAAACAGAAATTAAAACAGTCTTATGAGAAGTCATTAGTATACAATACAGGCAAATACAAAAATTATACTTACACAGGGAATGGGGAACACACGGCACATCGAGGGAAAAACAACTACATTAACAATCCCCTTATCCTTATCCCACCCCCTATACCTAACTAGATTAAGCTATGAGGGGCCAGAATTCATGCTCACCAATCCAAAGCAAAGCCAGCTGTTTTAACGGATGTGGGTTTTTAGGTTTGGTCTTCTGTCCTTTTAGGTACCCCGTCGCCAAGTGGTCTCAGGGCGCGGTGCTGGAGCTGCGACACACCTTTCTTCTCCTCAGCTACCGTCGTCGTCTCGTCGCGATGGGTTCTCCTCTTCTTCTCCCTCGGGCGGTCGTCGGCGGTAACGAGTGCCTATAGGGCAGTTGGCAGTCTTAACTGCTTAGATTTTCCTACCCAAGCGTCAAACGCCAGTATATTCGTTGTGGCGTAGACACCTGTGTTTATTCGCAGTGTTCAACAAGATGTTGCCCCCAAGCGCCAGCTTATAACTAGGCGCTTAGCCTTTTATTGATATGTTTTTCGCTGCCCTGCTCTGCTCTTATCGAGTTGTTACCTTCTTCTTTGTCTCTTTTTGTCTCGTCTGGCTACTATACAAGTCCTGGGCTGCCTGCTCAGTTTCGTCTCGCCCCCTATTGCGGCCTGGATGACTATGGACTCGGGGCTCGTTCCCCTCCCCTGCAGTTGGTATGGATGTCCTTGACTGCTGAAAATTTACTGCGGGGAGCGAGGAGAGAACCCGCCACGAGGCCAGGGCATGAGTACGGGCGGCGGCAGCCCAAGAGTCAAGAGCCAGGAGCAAGAGCAAGAGAGCGATTGCTACTGAGGGCCTACAGTTATACTCCTTTCGAATGGCCCTTATCTGCGCGCCAAATCAGGTTAGTTCATTGTTTCAATTTTGGCAGGCTGTTTTAAATGATTATAGCAATCTAAGTTAACTGGATTTAGATGGCCATTTATCGCACCTAATGGCCTGATGTCCGGGCTGTATTGTCTTTAATGCATTCTAATCGGCCTGTCCAACCTTGATGGCTCCCATAAGCTGTTTCTGATTATTTATGCGGACAACCTAATGGCCTCAAGTATAGGCCTAACTGGTTTTGATCTGTCTACGATCTGGCGTAATGCATATTCAATGTTTGCTGTCTGGCTTCCAAAACACAAAGTCCTTTTTCACAGAAACTGCATTTTAAGTTTCGATTTCCCAAAGCTGCTTGTGCTGCTACAGAGTCCAAGCTTTTAAAATCTTGCAGGCTTTTGGTCACGAGGTGCGGACGCCATCTTTTGGGTACCCTTTTTAAAATGTCCATGCAGGGTCCCTTTTATTAATAACCTTGGGGGAATGTGGGAATTTTGCGAATCTTACACTGTGCATGCAGAGCTTCAGAATTTTCATATAAAATCTCGATATCAAGGTTGCACTCGAGAAATTCTCCAAAAACATATTTAACGTAAAGACCGTGACAGACTTTTTTTTACAAATAATATCCATACCGCTCGAGTACTATATATATTTTGTGGAGTGCTCTACATGTCCAATAAAACCAAAATGGTGGCAGCTATCCATGTTCCCGCACTTACTCTACTGCAAGGAAAATGACCTCTTAAGGTGCTTCTCTGTACCGCTGTTACAGTTGGGGAACGATCAGTGATAGTACTGACAGGTAAATATGCAGCAGAATATGTTGAGAGGTATGCTTACATTTGCCTGGCGTGAGCCAACAGTTTAGGCTGTTCAAAGTAATCTACTTGCCAGATTGGTATTTTTCCAAAGGTACACGTAATAGACTGTTTTGACTGACTTTGGATAGTCTTATGCATATACTGTGGGATCCTTGCATATTCCAGCCATACAGAAACAAAGCAGATATTAACTGGGTTTCATGGGAAATGCAAAAGACAGGAATGTGCTCTTTCACAAAACATGGCCCTTATTCATTCTTTTGTTTGACAGGAGTTCAATACCAGCACTTTTAAACTTTGCCTGTTAAAAGCAGGACAACTAAGTAGAGTATCAGTGAATTTGTTTCAAAACAATTGTAGAATATAAGTTCTCAAAAATATCCTGCATAGAAAACACAAAGCCAATCAGTTAACTTCCTGCCCTAGATAACAGTGAATTAGCACTTCATATAGAGGTGGAAAATGGAAGTATTATCCTACAGGTGACAAGCATAGCAAATCAATCTGCACGGGGATTTCAGCCTCCACAGGATTTGGTTTGTCCCATTGTGCATTCCACATCCCACACAAAATAAAAGTGGATCTAGCAAAGAATGAATTCTCTAACTTTCTAGTTTTTCTTATATTCTCCTATACATATGGAGGATGATGCCTTTTCAGCTAAAAGCTACAATCAGCTATATTTTGTTCAATTAATGCACAGAGAACATTCATTATACACAATTCAAGAATTTTTTTTTTAAAGCTTGCTCCATCAAATAGCAGACTGCTACTAAAGCATCCCTTTTTAATATAAAAATTTGCATTTGTATATCATATTTAATATGGAAAATGTCCAAAAGCACTTTACAGAGAAAGAAAATAAATAAGTAAATAAAAGGAATAAAGGAACAGGCACCAAGCCACTGTGGGAGCGTTAGAAGATAGAACTGTGTGGATATGACAGCTGAAAGCTTTTATGACTACAATGATCGATGTGGATATGACAACTCCTGGACATATGTTTGACTTAGCCATTCAGATTCTGTATCATAGATGCTGAAGAACACTTTTTAGTCTTTGGTTTATTTATTAGACAGTAACTGACAGATCTTCCAAAATTCCCTAGATTCTAGAATGCTCCCAGTGGATTGAAAGGTAGCAAATGTAACCCCGCTATTCAAGAAAGGAGGGAGAGAGAAAACAGGGAACTATAGGCCAGTTAGCCTGACATCAGTCGTGAAAATGCTGGAATCCATTATTAAGGAAGTGGTAACAGGGCGCTTTGAAAATCATAATATGATTAGGCAGCGTCAACATAGTTTTATGAAAGGGAAATCATGTTCAACAAATTTATTGGAGTTTTTTTTGAGGATGTAACTGGCGGGGTAGATAAAGAAGAACCAGTGATGTAGTATATTTGGATTTCCAAAAGGCATTCAATAAGGTGCCACATAAAAGGTTGTTATGCAAGATAAGGGCTCAAGGGGTTGGGGGTAATATATTAGCATGGATGGATAAAGGATTGGTTAGTGGACAGAAAACAGAGAGTAGGGATAAACGGGTCATTTTCCGGTTGGCAGGCTGTAACTAGTGGGGTGCCGCAAGGATCAGTGCTTGGGCCTCAGCTATTTACAATCTAGATTAATGACTTAGATGAAGAGACCGATTGCAATGTATCCAAGTTTGCTGATGATACAAAGCTAGGTGGGAAAGTAATCTATGAGGAGGACACAAAGAACATGCAAAGGGATATAAGACAGGTTAAGTGAGTGGACAATAAGGTGGCAGATGGAGTATAATGTGAGGAAATGTGAGGTTATTCACTTTGGTAGGAAGAATAGAAAAGCAGAATTTTTTTTAAATGATGAGAAACTATTAAATGTTGGTGTTCAGAGAGATTTAGGTGTACTCGTACAGGAAACACAAAGTTAGCATGCAGGTACAGCAAGCAATTAGGAAGGCAAATGGCATGTTGGCCTTTATAGCAAGGGGGTTAGCATACAAGAGTAAGGAAGTCTTACTACAATTGTACAGGGCTCTGGTGAGACCACACCTGGAGTACTGTGCACAGTTTTAGTCTCCTTAACTGAGAAAGGACATACAGTACATGCCTTAGAGGCTGTGCAATGAAGGTTCACTAAATTGATCCCTGGGATGAAGAGAAATTGAGTATATTGGGCCTATACTCTCTGGAGTTTAGAAGAATGAGAGGTGATCTCATTGGAACATGCAAGATTCTGAGGGGGATTGACAGGGTAGATGCTGAGAGGTTGTTTCCCCTGGCTGGAGAGTCTAGAACTAGGGGGCATAGTCTCAGGGTAAGGAGTCAGTAATTTAAGACTGAGATGAGGAGGAATTTCTTCACTCAGAGGGTTGTGAATCTTTGGAATTCTCTGCCCCAAAGGGCTGTGAATACTGAGTCTTTGAGTATATTTAAGGCTGAGATAGAGAGATTGTTGGACTCTAGGGAAATCAAGGGATAAGGAGATCGGGAGGGAAAGTGGAGTTGAGGTCGAAGATCAGCCATGATCTTACTGAATTGCGGAGCAGGTTCGAAGGGCCGTATGGCCTACTGCTGCTCCTAATTCTTATGTTCTTATCTCAATCATGTCTCTGCACATCAACAGTTCTGGCAAACTTGAAATTTCATTAAAGATCTATCAAATTTGCTCTGTTCACAGCATTGCTAACACTAGCAATACTGTAACAATTTATTGATTCTGCACTCTTGTTTTGATGCACCTGCTTCACAAGGTAGAATATGAGGAATACCAAGTTAAGGGAGTGAGTAGATGAACTATACAGACCAGGAAGGTCTCCGGTTGATCCCTGGTCTGTGCTGAGATATCCGATCTCAACAGGGATATGAGATGCTATCATCTTCCTTTACCTGCCCTGGAGGTTTGTTGCAGACTCCTACTGTTAACCATGTCCTCTACCTGCTTGTTAGTTCACGCCAGATGGTTTCAATATTTTGCCTTCCCTGGAGATAGAATTTCAGTTTTCCACGATTCACATAATAGAATATTAAGCAGGATTAGTTGCAAACTAATCATGTGACAAAGAGGAATTGTGGTGCATTAACAAATAAAGTTTACAGTAAATTTATTCAGTATATGATCTATTTTATAATCCTTCACATGTCAATTGTAGTCTATTAAGCTAGATAGCAAAGAATGATGCTTCAGGTTACTTTCAATGTTTTATCAATTTCAAGTTATTCTATTCACGTATATCGGATTACAGAGCAGATTGAACTGAACTCAATAATCTGTTTCTTCTCAAAGTTCTAGCAAAAATCTATTGAAAAGCATTAGTTAAAGTAAAAGAATACATACTTTACAAGGTTCAATATTTTATAACAAAAATTCGGTAACATTTATTTATTCTACCCTTCAAAAAAATGTATGAAAATTGTCACAAAAAGTAGAATTCAGAACTGGAGTTACAAAGGCGTTTAGGCTCAGCAAACTTAAAAGATTAACTGCTTTACTTTCTGTTCATTTCAGTGGGAGGAATTATGGCTGCCTTGTATAAAACTGTAAACAGATAAGGGATAGATCAAGCCTAAAAATCTAATTTATTTGGGATCGTAATTTTTATAAATATTCAATGCCTCAGTACTCTAAACTTCACACTGCTCCATCTGTCATGATCATCGCTGCTGTTCTTTTTGGCATGACACAATGGTGTTATGAGCACAAATATAGACCCGAGTGTCCTATTGTGTAACAAGAAAAAAATCTCTTTCTTGTAGAAACAAGTGAGAGAAGATCACTTTAAAGCTGCAATATAGGAAACAATCATATAAAGTCATGGTACTGACAAATCAGTTCAAAAATCTGAGTTTTGGTTTATTTATGTAACCTAGTAATGTAACAACTTCACTATGTATGTTGCTTAAAGTATGACATGCAGAGCACCACACTTCAACTGTCAATGAGGATATTCTTTAAATACTTGACATGGAAGATTACAGACATAATTTCCTAACAAATGTGAAGTGTTGTATAAGAGCCAAGTCCAGAAGGATTACTTGTACCCACACCATGTATTATATAAATGATACAAAGAGATCACATATTGTACACCCAAACTAACATTCAGAAATTTCTGCTGTAGATCACAGTGGCACCATCTAAGCTGTCCATTATAATAGCTTTACTTAACAGGAAATTCTCAACATGGTTAGACAAATGTCAGACCAATACGTGACTCATTACTTTACACACAAAATACATTGACATTAGTTGAAGGTCAGGTAACCAGAATCAGGATTGGCAGCATTGAAATTAGTACTTAATATTCATGTTCTAAAGAATTTACTTGAAAGTAACAGTATTGAACAGTAAATGCATCTAATGACCCTGGTTGACAAATTATTTTATTTGACCTCTGCTGGAGAAGTAGAATGGATACCAAGGACACTTGTACAATGTGTAAGAATGCCTAGGATGTGATGTCACTGTGATCACTGTACCAATTCCCATATATAATTCTCAAAAGTACCACACTAGGCACCTTACATAAGTGCGGAGCTGAGGGACTCGGATGGCAATATTGTTCTCCCTTGCAGTAAACATATCTTCGTTGAATAAGCAGCAGTGACAGCATCAGTCATATAGTTGTGGTGTATTTATACGTATATTTATACGTATATTTATGCTTGGAGAGCAAGTGGAAATATGTGAATGTGATCAGCCAATTTGAGGTGTGAGACCTAGGCACTTTACTACACTTTAAGCTTTAATGCAGATTTCTGCCTCTCAGATCAAAAACTCAGTAAAGAAAGGCCTCATCAAAGAAACACTCTCAAAGAGTAAAAGCAGCAGTGGAAGTGGAAAGGTTCAGCTATTCAATTTCCCTCATGAAGAAATCAATTAATTTATGGTAACATAAACCAAGGGGATTGCATTGAGGGAGCTAATGGGCCGGATTTTCCGATCGGAGGCTTCCTGCGTGTGGATGCCTCCGATCTGGAAAAATCTACGCACTTACCTGCTGGCTCCGTAGGTCCCAACACTTCAATCCTGGGCCTCTCCTGGTCCACGCATGCAGAGGCCCAGGTATCCCGGGGCACACGCAGTTCGCAAGCATCCCTGGGATCACATGGGCCATGGAGAACCAATCAAAGAAGGGAATCCCCCATCATACATTTGACAGGTCTCTCAGCGTAGACCGTCAAACGTATGAATGTGGATCACTCAAAAAACACACTAAAACATTAAATACATTTTTTTTCAAACATCACGTATTTAAAATTAGTTAAAATTACATTAAATTAAATATTTTAAACAAAAATTTAATTTTTTGAAAAAAATAATTAA
This sequence comes from Somniosus microcephalus, assembly GCF_052327205.1. Taxonomy (NCBI): domain Eukaryota; kingdom Metazoa; phylum Chordata; class Chondrichthyes; order Squaliformes; family Somniosidae; genus Somniosus; species Somniosus microcephalus. The sequence goes on from NC_140996.1 coordinate 132,476,482, forward strand.
AGTTTTTTACGGGGCTAAAAATAAACTTGCCTTTTTTAAAAGTATTTTTAAATTATAAATGAGTGAAAATTTTTTTTTTTTACTTTTTTTTAAACTTTCTTGCTGGTAAAAGCAGGCCTTGCGCAGGCTTTTACCAGGCGTAAGATTTTTTAAGGTTTTCAAGTTGTGCAGAAAGCGGAACTCTCCACCCGCGGAGGCCCTTCTCCCGGGCAGGCAGAATCCTCTTGACAGATCGGAAGTGCTGGTTTTCAGTGCATGCACTTCGCATGCCTGAAACCGTCACTTGCGAGGCCCCTACGGGAATGTACACAGCTCATACCCACCCGTGGGGGTCGGAAAATACGGGCCAATGTTTTTTCCTAAACAAACACATGGGTATGGCAATCTTCAAACGGGTTAGTCTGAAGTGGACGCATAAAAAAAAATACTGGATTACTTTGCTAACTGACAAGCTCAGAAAGTGACTAACTCCTTAATTTAAAAAAAAATCAAAACAGAAATCTTCCAAGCTCTTCAAAGGATCCCATCAAAAATTATTTAATTTAAATCGATATAAGGTAGGATACCCGAGGTTTGATTTCTGATGCCTGATGCTGAGTTAGCGGATCTCAGCCAGGACAGAAGCAAGGGAGCGATGGTTCAATACAACGTGCAGAAAGGTACAGTTGGCAGTCATTGGCCCAAAATGTCAGCAGTAGGCACTTTCAGGTCAGGTATAGCATATATAATTGGAAAATAAAGTGACAGCTTCTCTGTCCCAACAATTGGGAAGAAATTCAACATACAGGAAACTTTCGAATAACCGGAAATGTCGGTTAACCGGCAAAATTCAGGAGTAGGTTCAGGTAACTTTTATTACTTTTTTTACTCCATTTGTTGCTGTGCAAGGGTGTAGCTGCAGCTGTTGCTAAGCTACAGAGACGCTTGCAACTTGTGCCGATTGTTCTGAAGCTAGCAACAGGGTTTGTTGCTTTAAACGGAGCTCTCAGCTCCGTATCTTTTATTATAGCGTTCGGTTATCCGGAATTTTTGATGAACCGGCACCACATCGGTCCCGTCCGTGCCGGATAAAAGAAAGTTTTCTGTATACTCTACGGTTGACATGTTCATCTGTTGAGAATGCCTATTTCTGACATTGGTCATTATATTTAAATCAACTTCAAGAAAGCAGTAAAAGCTACAAATTTATGTTAGGCTTAGAGAAAAACATAAAGGTCTAGTTGCCAAGAAAATAAAAACTTAAATTTCTGCAGCAATCCCTGCAAATTCTGAATACAATATAGTTCACACATTGCACAGAAATATCCTTGTGACCCTTCCTGTTATCTAATGCTGTTCCATGCTGGCTATTTTTACCACAAAGCTTAGCATCACTTTTATCCTTTCAGAATCTCAACAAACTTGTACCAGAGCATTAGTAAGTGCACCAGCAATAATTTTATGAAATCAAGTTCCTAATATTACAAACCTGATGCTGCTAAAGTGTGATAGAAGGCTGTAGCAATTCATTCTGGCAGTTTGACAACTCAAGAGGAAATAAAACTAGTACTACATAGTCACTACACGAGTCTTGTGCATCCCTCGTCCCTTTGCCTCCCCATGGCAGCCATGCCTTCAGTTGCCTAGGCTCTGGATTTCCATCTCTAAACCCTTCCGCCTCTCCATCTCCCTCTCCCCCTTTAAGAGCCTCCTTAAAACCCACTTATCTGACCATGGTTTTGATCACACATCCTAATAGTGTCCTCTTTGGTTTGGTGCCCATCTTTTTTATTACAGCTCTGTGAGATGCCTTGGGACATTTCTATATTAAAGGTACAATAGAAAAGCAAGGAGTCGTAGTAACAATACAGCAACTGTAAAAACATTTTAACAACTGAAATATTGAAATAGTTGAGCTCCACGGATTGGTAACTGACGAGGACAACACCACCTCAGTATTAGCTGGTGCTAATAGTTGGTTGTTTAAAGCTGCCGTTATACTACAAATCCTGGTCTAAAGCTGGTATTTGTACAGTGCTGGTATTTGTACTGTACACAAATAAATTGACCTGTCCAGGTAATGCAATGTCAACCCACTTGCATAGTTTAGTAGTGGTTCATGACATGTGGGAGCTCCAGGGTTATGTCAGGCACCAGCAGTTAGCTGGTTGCTCGTTATGCACCCAGCAATTTTACATCTTGTGAAAGGCTAGGGGTAGTATTGTCCATTTTTCCCCTCTTTTTTATGTTAGCCACCCCATCAGTGCCCATTCCAAACAGGTGCTGTGACTGGAGAGCTCAGACACGACAACTGCATTGTCCAGCAGCTGCCAAATCTGCATTAAAGTCTAGTGAGCCTAAAATGCAGTCATCATATTAACCACCCCTTACTGTCAACATCTGTTCCATGGCACTGACATCCCTCATCTTGATGAGCACAAATAAAAAGTTCACCACATATATAAAATATGACAGGTAACACATGAAGTTGCACCATCACATAACGGCCCAGTAATTCCGGTCCCAATGCGTGAGTACGGACGGGGTACTCACGCGTGGGCCTGTTGGAAGTGCCAGATTTCAGCATGCACAGCGCATGCGCGGAAAACCGGCATTTCCTCTCCTCTGAACCAAGGGGTTAAGAGGTGGTTCCCTAGCGATGTTTGAGGCAGCGCGTACGCGTTGAACTTCGTTTTTTTTGACAGGTTTGTCCGTGCGTGAAGGCCTCCACTTTTTGCGAATGTAAAAAGCAGACGTAAGGACTTAGTTTTATAAGGTAAGTGGGCTAATAATTAAAGTTAGAAATTTTTTTCCACAGGTTTATTATTTTTAATGAATTTACAGTAAGGTAAGTGTATTTTTGGACCCGATTTCTTGAAAAAAAATTTTGGCAGAAATTTGAATAATTGTTTAAAATAGTTTTTTAAAGTTATTAATAGTTAATTTAATTATTGGAATTTTTTTTAACTTTTATTTAAAGTTTAAGTAGTGTTTTGGGCGCCCGGAGTTTTCATGAGTTTGACAGGTCTTATGTCCAACTCATGAATGGACTTTTGTAAACTCCCATTGGTTGCCCAGTGCTCACGTGATCCCAGCTGGCTCATCGCACTAAGTACGCCGCTGGATCACGCACGCACAGCGCGCTGGGAGCTGAACCGGGCCACGGACCGGAAATCCACACAGGCCCAGTCTTCAAATGTCAGCGCGATATGTAAGTGTAGGTCGGGGGCTTGCACCCGCGGGAAGCCCCCGACCCGAATTTCTGGGCCAACATGATGTAATGGGCACAGCACCGAAAAGTCTCAGCCTTGGCTCTCGCCTCTAAATCAGACGATCATGGGTTCAAGCCCTTCTTGAACATGAGGAAGCACCGCATTGTCCGAGGTGTTAGCTTTCAGAGAAGTTAAACCAAGGCCCTCTTTGCCCTCTCTCAGGTTGACTTAAAAGTTCCTATAGTACTCGTCGAAGAACAGCAGGAGTTCTCTCAGTGTCCTGCCCAATACGTATCCCTCAACCACACTAATACAAACGGTTTGCTGTTTGGGGGACCTTGGTTGTCATTTTGCCTACAAATCAACAGTGACTACAGTTCAAAACTAATGCATTGGCTGTAAAGTGCTTTAGGATATCCTAAGGATGTGAAATTCAAGTTCTTCTTCTAAAGAATGCTTACCTAGAGGATTAACACTTCAGAATATGCTCCCACCCTCCTCCTTTTCTAAGACATTCGCTGAAAATCCACTAACTTTTCACTAAATCTCCGTCTAAACAGATCTTTATATTTTCCACAATGAAATGGTACATATATCAAAAAACAGATCATCTTACAATGGGAAAAGCAGATTTACTTCACAGAAGGAATCCTAGGCTCTCAAGAATGTTAAACATAGTAATTTATTCTCAACAAAGCAGAAATACATTATATGATCCAACATTGTTCACAAGAATGGAATTATTCACATATTGTTTAAAAAGTCACATAGTCTGACCTGCCTTTTTCCTGTTGTAGGTTTTTCATTTCATTTTTTGAAAAAGCGATGCCAGATTGGCCTTTAGACAGGTAATGTTAACAAGCCCTCAAGGACTTGGTGGAGTCAAAAGAACAAAAAGCAATCTTTCTTTCTTTGTTGGGAAGCTGTCATTGAAATTTGAAAATAAAACGAATTTTCATTTAAGTCCCCTAAAGTTTAGTTGGCATATTAACTATCATTTATGTGCTTCTTTGAGTCAACAGAATTCACTACACTTAATACAGTAGCTATATACAATAATATGCAGAGCAGAAATGTTGCAAAGTAATTACAGCACAGAAACAGGCCATTCAGCCCAACAGGTCTGTGCCGGTGTTTATGCTCCACTCGAGCCTCCTCCCACCCCTCTTCATCTAACTCCATCAACATATTGTTCGATTCCTTTTTCCCTCATGTGCTTATCTAGTTTCCCCTTGAATGCATCTATGCTATTCGCCTCAACTACTCCCTGTGGTGGCGAGTTCCACATTCTGGAACCGCTCTCTGGGTAAAGAAGTTTCTCCTCAATTCCCTATTGGATTTATTACTGACTATATTATATTTATGGCCCCTAGTTCTGGTCTCACCCGCAAGTGGAAACAGCTTCTCTATGTCTACCCTATTAAACCCTTTCATAAGCTTAAAGACCTCGATCAAGTCACCCCTCAGTCTTCTCTTTTCGAGAAAAAAAGAGCCCCAGCCTGTTCAATCTTTCCTGATAAATACCCCTCAGTTCTGCTATCATTCTAGTAAAACATTTTTTTTCACCTTCTCAAGCACCTCTATATCCTTTTCACAATATGGAGACCAGAACTGTTCACAGTATCCAGCGTGGTCTAATAAAGGTTCTATACAATTTTAATGTAACTTCCCTGTTTTTGAACTCTATCCCTCTAGACTAGTGCTTGGTTTGCTTTTTTATGGCATTACCTACATCGCTACTTTTAGTGATTTGTGTATCTGTACCCCCGATCCCTCTGTTCCTATACCCCATTTAGACACTTAGTTTCCAAACAGTATGTCGCCTCATTCTTCCTGCCAAAATGTACTACCTCGCACATATCTATATTGAAGTTTATTTGCAAATTACACGCCATTCTGCAAGTTTATTTACGTCTTCGTAATAGATTAAGTGAAGGGGAAAACTGTGGCAAATGGATTTCAATGTAGGCAAGTGTGAGGTCATCCACTTTGGACCAAAAAAGGATAGATCATTGTACTTTCTAAATGGTGAAAAGCTAGAAGCAGTCCAAAGAGACTTAGGGGTCCATGTACACAGATCATTAAAATTTCATGGACAGATACAGAAAATAATCAAAACGGCTAATGGAATGTTGTGTTTTATCTCTAGAGGACTAGAATACGGGGGTGGGGGTTGCAGTAGAAGTCATGCTACAGCTGTACAGAGCCCTGGTTAGACCATACCTTTTTAAAAAAAATGTGTTTATGGGATGTGGGTGTCGCTGGCAAGGCCAGCATTTATTGCCCATCCCTAGGTACTCCCACACAGTGCTGTTAGGGAGGGAGTTCTAGGATTTTGACCCAGTGACGATGAGGATCGGCGATATACTTTCAAGTCAGAATGGGGTGCGACTTGGAGGGGAACTTGGAGGTGGTGGTGTTCCCACGCACCTGCTGCCCTTGTCCTAGGTGGAAGGGGTCGCGGGTTTGGGAAGTGCTGCTGAAGAAGCCTTGGCGAGTTGCTGCAGTGCATCTTGTGGATGGTACACACTGCAGGCACGGTGCGCCAGTGGTGGAGGGAGTGAATGTTTATGGTGGTGGATGGGGTGCCAATCAAGCGGGCTGCTTTGTCCTGGATGGTGTCGAGCTTCTTGAGTGTTGTTGGAGCTGCACTCATCCAGGCAAGTGGAGAGTATTCCATCACACTCCTTACTTGTGCCTTGTAGATGGTGGAAAGACTTTGGGGTGTCAGGAGGTAAGACACTCGCTGCAGAATACCTAGCCTCTGACCTGCTCTTGTTGCCACAGCATTTACGTGGCTGGTCCAGTTAAGTTTCTGGTCAATGGTGACCCCCCAGGATGTTGATGGTGGGGGATTTGGCCGTTGAATGTCAAGGAGAGGTGGATAGACTCTGAGTACTGTGTTCAATTCTGAGCACCACACTTTAGGAAGGATATATTGGCCTTGGAGGGAGTGCAGCGTAGATTTACTAGAATGATACCTGGACTCCAAGGGTTAAATAACGAGGAGAGATTACATAGAATTGTATTCCCTGGAATTTAGAAGATTAACAGGTGATCTGATCGAAGTTTTCAAGATATTAAGGGGAACAGATAGGGTAGATAGAGAGAAACTGTTTCCACGAGTTTGGTAATCTAGGACTAGGGGACATAGCCTAAAAATTAGAGCCAGGCCTTTCAGGAGTGAAGTTAGGAAATACTTCTACACACAAAGGGTGGTAGAAGTTTGAAACTCTCTTCCGCAAACTGCAGTTGATGCTAGATCAATTGTTAATTTAAGTCTGAGATTGATAGATTTCTGTTAACCAAAGATATTAAGGGATATGGGGCAAAGGTGGGTATATGGAGTTAGGTTACAGATCAGTCATGATCTCATTGAATGGTAGAACAGGCTTGAGGGGCTAAATGGCCTATTCCTGTTCCTATGTTGCTGCAATTTGTCGCAGTCCTCCTCTGTATTAACTACACCCCCCAATTTGGTATTATCCACAAATTTTGAAATTGTACTTCTGATTCCAGAGTCCAAATTGTTTATGTAAATGGTGAACAACAATGGTCCCAGCACCAATCCTAGTGGAACACCACTTCCGACCATTTGCCAAACTGAGTAACTATCTTTAATCCCTGCTCTCTATTTTCTGTTTTGTAGCCAGCTTGTTATCTATTGCTACGTGTCCTCTGACTCCACTTGTTCTAACCTTAAGTCATGAGTCTACTATGCAGTACCTTATCGAAGGTTTTTTGGAAGTCCAAATATATTACATCGACTGCATTACCCTTATCTACCTGTTACTTCTTCGAATAAGGTTGGTCAAGCATCACCTTCCCTTTTGGAATCCATGCTGACTACTCTATTATATTTTCAGTTCCTAGATGTTTTTCTATTATATCTTTGAGTAAAGATTCCATTATGTTCCTACCACTGATGTTAAGCGCATTGATCTATAATTCCCTGGATATATTTTATCTCTCATAGGATTCACATTAGCTGTCTACCAGTCCTCTGGCACTTTTGCCTTTTCTAATGAATTTTTATATATATAAAATAGTGCTTCTGCTATCTTTTCCCTAACTTCTTTTAATAAAGTTCTGCTAATTGGCTACAACTAATATAATATGACACTGCATCCTTGAGGTGCAGTGTACATACTGTGCTGACTGATGAGCCTGGTACCATAAACCATCATTAATATATTGCTGCTTCAGAATAAATCTTTTATTTTAGGAAGGATGTCAAGGCCTTGGAGAAGGTGCAGAGGAGATTTACTAGAATGACAGCATAGATGAGGGACTTCAGTTATTGGAGAGACTAGAGAAGCTAGGATTGTTCTCCTTCGAGCAGAGATGGTTATGAGTAGACTTAATAGAGGCATTCGAAATCATGAAGGGTTTTGATAGAGTAAATAAGGAGAAACAGTTTCCACTGGCAGAAGGGTCAGTAACCAGAGGATACAGTTTTAAGGTAATTGGCAAAAAAACCATAGGTGAGACGAGGAGAATTTTTGTTTTACGCAGCGCGTTATGATGATCTAAAATGCACTGCCTGAAAGGTTAGTGGAAGCAGATTAAATAAAACTTTCAAAAGGGAATTGGATAAATAGTTGAAGGGGAGAAAATTGCACACCTATAGGGAAAAAGCAGGTGAGTGTGACTAATTGGATAGCTCTTTCAAAGAGGCAGCACAGGCACGATGGGGCGAATGGCCTCCTTCTGTGCTGTATGATTCTATTCTTTAGAATTCCCATAAGAAATGCTGTACAGTAGTGGTAACATAAGGCTACAAAAATAGATACCGTGATTCCAAACTTTTGAAAAAGATACAACTATAACCTTGGAAAGAGAACTACAGGAAACTTTGGTTTATCCGGAGGTTGTATGTCCGGAATACTCGATCTAACGGCAAAAATCAGGAGCCGTTTTCTATAAGTTTTTTTTAGTTCTCGTTTTTTTTTTCCCCAGTCAGGCACTGCAAGGTCTGTAGCTATAGCAACAGCTTCAGCTAGAGAGGCTTGCAGCCGCAGCCGACTCTTTAGAAGCTGTTGCTAAGCAGTGTTTGTTGTCAGATACGGAGATGAAAACCTCCGTATGCTTCAACATTAACTTTGTATGTCCGGCAGTTTTGATGGATCGCAACACGCCGGTGTCGTCGGTGCTGGATATCACAAAGTTTCCTGTATTAACATTGCCTGCCTGTTTGCGCGGAAAATGATTACAGCTGTTGTAAAGGAATCAATTCAACAGTATCCAAGGCACAATATAATAAATCCAAGCCAAAATGGGTTTCTATTAAGGGATTGTGTGGAACATTTAAAACACTCCCTTTTTTTGCTAAGCTGCATGCACAAGCTTCATACTTCTCTCCATGTAGAATAGCACAAGTTGGCAGGACCACAGTATGCTGCCATTTTTGCACCATTCGATACTGAGCAGAGCGCAGCTTTGCTCATGCAAGCTCCACTTAAGATGGCTGCATTGAGAGTGCAATCCACTTTACTAAGCTTGGAGCTAGCTTCTTACTTCTTATAACCATACATATTTACAGAATAGAAATAGACCATTCAACTCGCATTGGAACAATCCAAAGCTAAGCCCACTATCTCGATGTCACTCCATAACCCTGTATCTTCCACTTCAAATGTTTATCCACTTTTTCCTTTGAAGATGCAATGCTCCCTGTCTCAATCACTTCCTGTGGCAAAGTATTCAGCAGCAGATAGGCTTAGACAAGGGCAGACTGGGCAATTCTACAGATATGTAAGTCGGTGGTCTTTGTAATTTATAGAATATGGGGTTGGAAGCTCATCTCAGGGTCAAATAGAATACCTAGGTTGCAAACAGTCTGGTTCAACCTGAAATAGTAGCCGGGGAAGGGGATGGAACCTGTGGTGAGGGTACAGGGTTTGTGACAGGGACGGCAGATGATAACTTCGGTCTTCCCAATGTTTAACTGGCAGAAATCGCAGCTCATCCAGGACTGTGTGCCCGGCAAGCCGTCTGACAATATAGAGGCAGTAGAAGGGTCAAGAGGGATGGTGGAGAGGTAGAGCTGGGTGTCATCAGTGTATATGTGGAACCTGACCCCATGTCGTTGAATAATGTTGCCAAGAAGCAGCACGTAAATGAGGAAAAAGAATGGACCGAGGACAGATTCTTGGGGGACTGTGGAGGTAATGGTGCAAGGGCAGAAGAGAAGCCATTGCTGCAGATGCTCCGGTTACAGTGGGATAGTTAAGAGTGGGACCAAATGTGGGCTGGACAACAGAAGAGTGGCATGGGAGGAGAGTGGTGTGGTCGATCATATCAAAGGCTGCAGAGAGGTTGAGAAGAACAAGGAGGGATAGTGCAGCATGGTCACAGTCACAGAGGATACCATATTTGACTTTGATTGGGACTGCTTCAGTGATGTGGCAGGTTCGGAAACCCAGAGTTTCAAACATGGGGTTGTGCGAAAGATGGGCTCTGATTTAGGAGTTGACAAAATGTTTAAATGCTTAGGAGATGAAAGGGAGGTTGGAGATGGGATGATAGTTTGCCTGGACAGAGGGGTCAAGGGTAGGCTTTTTGAGGAGGGAGTGATGACTATGGTTTTGAAAGGAACGGAGATAGTAGCTGAGGAGAAGGAACCATTTACAATGTCAACTAGCATGCGGACCAGGAAGGGAATAATAATAATAATAATAATCATAATCAACTTTATTGTCATTGTTAGTGCACAATTGCAGTACAACGAAATGTAGGTTTGCGGCTCCCGAGAGTGTACATTTAGATTAAGGCATTTAAACATTCAACATTCATTTGGCTTGTAATACATTAACATAACCATAATAAAGTGCATTGGCAGATGTGCAGGCTTTAGAGTTTATTTGTGGAGTTCAGTAGGATGACAGCCCTGGGAAAGAAGCTGTTCCTAAATCTGGTCGTACGGGTGCGAATGCATCTGTAGCGTCTCCCAGATGGCAGGAGGGCGAACAGACTGTGGCTGGGGTGGGTAGGGTCTTTGATGATGGACCATGACCTCCGTAGACAGCGTTTCTGGTATATGTGCTCTATGGTCGGTAGCCGGGTGCCGGTAATGCGTTGGGCAGTTTTGACTACCCGCTGCAGGGCTTTCCGGTCATAGTAGCTACAGCTGCCATACCATACTGTGATACAGTACAGTACAAGTTGGGTGTTCAGTAGTTTAATAAGAATGGGGGCAAGTGCACAAGTGGTGGGTCTCATGGACAAGATGGGCTCAGAGAGAGTATGAGGGGAGATAGGAGAGAAACCAGAGGATGACAGGTTCAGGGCTAGGGCAGGAGGGAACTTTGGAGATGTTTAGCTTGGTGGGAATTCAACAGAGGCATCTGAACAGATGGTCTAAATCTTAGTGATGAAGAAATCCATAAGCTCCTCACGCTTCTTCAAAGGGAGGAGCTTAAGGAGATGGGTGTAGTCGAGAAGAAAAAGCTGGAGTTATCACTGCTCTCTAAATGATCCTGGAGTAGTGAGCCGTTTTGGCAGAGGAGAGCAAGACCAAATAATACATGATGTAGTCAAGCAAGATCTGGTGTTAGATGACAAAGGAGCTGTGTGCCAAATGCGCTCAAGTTCCCAATTAGCTAATCTCTCAATACACGAATGTGGAGCTTCAACCCAGCTAATTTGCATTATTTCTCTTACCTTAATAATACTTGTCATAAATCGCAACTTCTACAAGAAGTAACTCAGGAAGTATTACTGGACGGCCAGCTGAGGGCGCCGTCCGAGGAGTATAAATACTCGGGCGTGGGCCCAACTTGGCCAGAGACAATCTGGAAACAGGAAGCTAGTGACTGCTAACTAGACCTCCATGTTTTGTTACAAGTCGATTAAAGCCTTGCTTTATGTTCAACCAAGTGTGTAGTGAGTCTTTATGACGTCAATTTAATCGACTTGCTATCGTCTCCACGCTTTGGGTGATTCGGAACAACCAGCTGCAACTCGAACCGCAGAAAGGAACTTGGGCAAGAAACTGATCCATCATGGAAAAACTCCTTAGACCCGCTCGTCTCGACCTGGATCCGAATGCACCTGTGACAGCGAAGGTATGGAAGCATTGGTTTCGTACCTTTAGCAACTTTCTTGAAGAATGTGGGGCGGATGCCCCTAATAAGTTACGAATGCTTATTAACTACGTATCCCCTCATGTGTATGATTATATTGAGGACTGTATAGACTACGACGCTGCAATCCAAATTTTACAGCAGCTATATGTCAAGTCCCCGAATGAAATCTTTGCTCGACACCTACTGGCCACAACTCGGCAGCAGCCTGGGGAATCACTCGATGAATTCCTCCAGAAACTTTGCAGGCTCGGCAAAAATTTTAACCCTAAAGCGGTGACAGCTAAACAGTGTCAAGAGGAACTAATCCGCGATTCCTTTATCAATGGGATTGCGTCCCCTTTTATACGTCAGCGCCTGCTGGAAAATAAAACCCTCAATTTACGGGCTGCTTATGACCAGGCGCGTTCCCTGGACTTGGCCAAGAAGAATGCAGACACTTATCTCCCACCACGTGCAAGGGCGGCGGCCATCACGTTTAATGAGTCTTTCGATAGGTCTCGGGCGGATGCCCACGCTGATGATGACTCTACTCTAACGGGCGACGACCCTACCCTAGAGGCCTTTGCTGATGACGACCCCGCCCTAGCAGCATCCTGGCAATCAGGAAGAAAGTGTTTCTTTTGTGGAGGTACGTTCCATTACAGAAAATTTTGGCCGGCTAGTAATGCGACCTGCAATCATTGCAGCAAGGACACTTTTCCAAGGTATGCCAGTCACGGGCCTCTGCCAACAAGAAAGGCCGCTCCTCTAAAGTATGCCGGTCGAGAGCTCCTGTTAGCTTCACAGCTGCTATCTATGGAGCTGCTCCTCCCCCAAGAACCACTGCTAAGGCTACAGTTGCTGAAGGAAAAATTGCCCCTCCTCCCATCACAGCTGTTTTTCCCCAGAGTTTGTCCCATGCAGCCACGAAGGTTTCAGTAAATGGGCACACTCTAAGCGCGCTAATCGACTCCTGCAGCTCCGACAGCTTCATTAGTAAGAGGGCTGTCAGCAGGTTAAAACTGCGCATTTATCCCTCGGACAGGGAGATTGCAATGGCTCCGACGACTCTGACCACCAATTCTTCTGGCTTCTGTCTTGTCAACCTCATCCCCAATGGTCGCACTTATCTCTCCACCCAGCTCGGAGTACTCGAAAACTTATGCAGCGATGTGCTTCTGGGACAGGACTTCCAGAAGCAGCACAAAAGACTCACTTTTGAGTTTGGAGGGTCGAAGCCGGAGCTTACCATTTCTAAGGTGCCGTTTTGTGCGCTCTCGGCGGCCTTACTCGGTGAGCCCTCCCTGTTTGCCAATCTCCCCCCCCACTGTAAACCCATAGCCACCAAATCGCGGCACTTTAGCCAAGACGGCCGAGCATTTATCGAGGCAGAAATCTCTCGCCTTTTAGCTGACGGTATTATCAAGCCATGTTCATTTCCTGGCGGGCTCAAGTCGTCGTTGTGAAAAACCCTTTAAAACAACATAAGAAACGTCTGTGTATTGATTATTCGCAGACTACTAATCAATATACCGATCTGGATGCCTACCCGCTACCACGCATAGATGACATGGTCAACAACCTTGCCAAATACAAGGTATTTTCAACCTTCGATTTAAAGAGCGTGTACCATCAGGTACCGCTGAAAGACTGACAAAAAGTATACGACCTTTGAGGCCAATTGTCGGCTTTATCAGTTTCGTTCCCTTCCATTTGGGGTCACCAATGGGGTGGCCGTCTTCCAATGGGCAATGGATGGCCCAGTCCGGCAAGAGAACTTGATGGATACCTTTCCGTATTTAGACAATATCACTATTGCCAGCCATGATCAAAAGGAGCGTGACGCCAATCTTCAGAGATTTTTTTGACGTTCTCCGTCATCGCCACTTAACGTTAAACGAATCCAAATTGGTGAAATCGGTGCCATCAGTGAACATTCTTGGCTATTGGGTGGGCAACGGTGTTATTAAACCGGACCAAGAGCGGCTTCGTCCACTTCAGGAGCTCCCTCCCCCTACAAATCTCGGCTCTCTTCGTCGGGCACTTGGCATGTTTGCTTATTACGCAAAGTGGATACCACACTTCTCCGATAAAATACAGCCCCTGCTTCATGCGAAGTCTTTTCCATTGGAAGCAACGGCTATTTCTGCCTTCAACCTCCTCAAACGACAGCTGGAGAAAACCATGCTTCGCTCCATTGACGAAAACCTTCCTTTTGTGGTCGAATGCGATGCATCGGAGGTGCCAATCTCGGCTACCTTGAATGAAGGTGGTCGACCCATGGCATTCCTATCGAGAACCTTGCAGGGTAGCGAGCTCCATTACCCCCCGTCGAGAAGGAGGCTACAGCCATCATCGAGGCTGTACGCCAATGGAGTCATTTTCTTGCTCGGCGTCATTTCACGTTCATAACTGATCAGCGCTCCGTGGCCTTCATGTTGGATAACTGGAAGCGCACAAAAGTCAAAAATAATAAAATTCAACTCTGGAGGATGGAGCTCGCCGCCTTTGGATATACTATCCGTTACCGACCCGGCAAACAGAATGTGGCCCCAGATACCTTCACACGGGCATTTTGCTCTTCAATGTCAACATCGACTCTGGCGGATCTGCATATGGACTTATGCCATCCTGGCGTTACCCGTATGTTGCACTTTGTGCGCTCCAAAAATCTACCATTCTCAACAGAGGACGTAAAGAAAACATGCTCCTCCTGTAGGATTTGTGCAGGATTGAAACTACAATTCTTCCGCCCATCAGATGGCTTACTCATACATGCAATGCAGCCTATGCAGAGGCTCAGCATAGACTTTAAAGGGCCATTGCCTTCGTTGACGCGGAACACCTACCTACTTACGATGGTAGACGAGTATTCACGCTTTCCCTTTGCCTTCCCCTGTCCTAATATGCTTACCTCTACGGTAATTAAATGCCTCGATCAGGTCTTTTCCCTTTGCGGGACAGCCAATTTTATCCACACGGATCGGGGTCCCTCCTTTATGTCGCGTGAACTTAAAGGTTATCTCTCCCAATGGGGAATCGCCTCGAGTAAGACGACACCATATCACCCAATCGGCAACGGACAGGTTGAATGATACAATGCCATCATCTGGAACGCTGTCCGTCTGGCACTGAGGTCACGCAACCTACCAGACCAGCAGTGGGAAACTGTGCTCCCCGACGTGTTACACTCTACGGGTCTCTTCTCTCCACATCCACTAATGTCACACCTCATAAGCGATTCTTCAAGTTCCGGCATCGTTCTACACATGGGACCTCTCTACCGTCATGGTTGGTGGCTCCAGGCACTGTGCTACTCCGGAGGTTCGTCCGGTCTACCAAGAACGACCCTCTCGTTGACGAGGTGGAGTTAACGGAGGCAAACCCCACGAATGCACACGTGCGTTACCCTGATGGCCAGGAGTCCACCATCTCACTCAGAGATCTGGCTCCCTGCCGAACCGGTCACACGGGCCCAAATGAAGAAGGATCCCACGACGATGATGTCAACACTCCGCACCCCTATGAAGATGACACCCTACCTGGGACATTGAGGGATCTGCCGGCAGTGCTACCGGATCAACTCAGGGAGCCGAACGCACCCCGTAGGATGGCCACCCGAAACCAGGACGTCGGACAATCTCCGGCTACGACCCAGGATGAGGCCAGCTCTGTGCCTGTGGGGACCCGCACCCGGAGTCACGATATTCCCAGTCCTCCACAGGACGATCAAGACGACGCGGACTCTACCGACTTACCGGTACGGGCCAAACGACCCAGGGACCAGGACACGGTCCAGGGAGACGTGTCTTCCGGTCACAAGCAGAAAGCTAAACGACTACGGCTATTTTTGGTCCGCCTAGTCCGTTAAAGGAAGACTGGACTTTCAAACCTTTTAGGGAGGAAGAATGTCATAAATCGCAACTTCTACAAGAAGTAACTCAGGAAGTACTACTGGACGGCCAGCTGAGGGCGCCGTCCGAGGAGTATAAATACTCGGGCGTGGGCCCAACTTGGCCAGAGACAATCTGGAAACAGGAAGCTAGTGACTGCTAACTAGACCTCCATGTTTTGTTACAAGTCGATTAAAGCCTTGCTTTATGTTCAACCAAGTGCGTAGTGAGTCTTTATTACGTCAATACTAATATAAAATACTTCACTTTTAGGAAAATATAATCTGTCATCTAGCTCCAACACTGCTTCTTTCCACATTGGGCTGGAAACACACTGATCAAGAAAATTCTTATGATGTGGTCTACCTGGACTATGTGGCAACTGGCACAGTTCATACAAAAGGCTACTGGTTAAACTCAAAGTTGCAGGCATTTGGGGCAAACCTCGGGAATGGTTTAGAAATTGACTCAAAGGTAGAAAAGAAGTACTTATTTGAGGAGTTAAGTCACATTGGCCGGGGTAGTATGGATTGGGATGCATCAGGGCTTCGTGTTGGGACCACAACTACTTAAATTAAAAAAGGCCTGGATTTAGAAACTCAATGCAAAATAGTCAAATTGCAGATGATATCAAATTAGACTGGGAAGTGGAACCAGAGAAGGCAGAAAATACATAATGAGTTGGATGATGAAAGATGCAAAGTGCAGCACATAGGAAAGAAAGTAGGTAAGACATGCACACCATGAAGGTTCTTGAAATAGTTAAGGTTGAGGCTGAAAGAGACTGAAGTCTTAGTAGATTCAAGACTAGATATGTCCAATGAACGCAGAGCAATGATCAGCAAAGCCAGTGAACATTGAACTATACAGCAAAAATGGTTGGCTATAAATCAGAGGAAGCTGTGATGAAACTGTATAGTGCTCTGGTCAGACGATACGGAGAATACTGCATCCAGAAACAAGAGATATTCAAGCACTGAAGGCACCGCAGTGAAGAGCCACAAAGCTGAGCTATGAGGAAAGACTAGAGAAAATTAGGCTTTCAACCTAGAAAGGGGGGTCTCGGAGATAATTTTACACAAGATAGCAAATGGCATGGAAAAGTTAAATCTGGAAAACAAGGGGACACAAGTACTAATTAGTTAAAGGTAAATTTAGGACTGATATCTGGAAATTGTTTTTCACATAAATAGTGATCTGTAGGAATAGGTGTATTCCTAACAAATAACGGAGCTTGACTTGGAAGAACAACAAACAGGATTTTAATGTTGAATTAGATGAAGTACAGCAAACAACGTAGAACGGTGCAGGAGAGTCGTGGAACAGGTCTTTCCCCAGTGGGGACGCCACGAGGACTGACTCGGCAGTCCTGTGGATTGCGCGATGACGTCATCGCGTTTTCCCGCGCTTGGGCAGTCACGTGAATTGCGTGATGACGTTATCACGTTTACCCGGCACTGGAGCTGGCCGTTGCTGCCGAAGTCGCGGGAGGCCGAGCTGGGCCGGCAATTGCCGCGGGAGCGGGAGGCCGAGCTGGGCCGGCGATTGACGCGGGAGTGGGAGGCCGCGCTGAGCCGGCTCGCGTTTACCCGCGTCATCGTGTTTGCCCGCGTCATCGCGTTAGGTCGCGTTCTTAAAGGGGCAACGCCCCGTACAGGTAAACTATATATATATACATCGTTAAGTTAAAGGGAATTATGTATAAGTAGTAAGGGACACTCGGTGGTACCGCTATATGCGCCCCCCCCCCCCCCAGAATTCACTTTAATGAATGACAAAAGATGAGGTGGTCTGACGAGCCTGTCCGAACGACTCCTGCAGTCTCAAGACGGAGACTGCTGGGTGGCTGGCGGTCCGGTGGGCGATCATGCTTGGCCTGCCGTAACGACGATGGATGTCCGAAGGTCTCGGCGGTCGTGCTGTCTGGACTTGGCGGGCGAGGTCGAAAGGTGCTGGTCGTGAGCGGATCCTTGCGTGTGTCGTGGCGAATAATACGTATCCAGCCGTGCGAAGGACCGTGGCGTCATGGCGAATAAAACGTATTCAGCGAAGGACCGTGGAGACGTGTGACCTCTGCAGCCCGTGGTTCGAAGCGGGCGCCGGGCAAAACAGCTGGCCGCATCATAGTGACTGGCAGGTTGGGCAGACGCGGACCATGGCTCCGTCATTGTTGGAAGAAGGTCCTCAATCTGACGAAACCTGCAGGAACGCCGAACGGGCGATCCAGGAGGAAATAACGTGGGTCTGGGCAGGTCGGTGAACTTGCCGACAGGCGAGCGAACTCTTCGGCAGTCGGGAACACACGGAAACGTGCGTGCCGTAGTGCTACGACGGTAACACAGAAGAGAGTGAACCGTTACTGCGTTGATCAGTGATGACATCAACTTTTGCGTGGCCGATCGCGGCCGCGGGATGCCCGCTGGACCCGTCCTCGATGTATGCAGCGTCAGTAGATGTTTGCGTTTGTTGAGGGGAGCGCTGTAGAGAGGGCAGCAACGCTTCTAGTTGTTGGTTTAGGGGAAAAACTGCCAGGAGGTCGGCAACGCTTCGCTTTCGCGCCGAAAAGCATGGTAGAAAACACAACCAGCAGGCTGACGGGCTGGTGCATTGGCAGCGGGGAACGAGTCCTCGTGGTTCGCGAGGAGCGCGTCCTCGTGGTTCGCGAGGAGCGCGTCCTCGTGGTTCGCGAGGAGCGCGTCCTCGTGGTTCGCGAGGAGCGCGTCCTCGTGGTTCGCGAGGAGCGCGTCCTCGTGGCTCGCGAGGAGCGCGTCCTCGTGGCATCTTCGCGGGGGCGCGCTCCGATCTTGTGGGCCCGAAAACCTGCGGAACCCGCGCTTGGAGGGATATATACTTGCTGTTGCGTTGGGAGATGTCGTGGAGGCGGACGATCCGTAAGGCGGTAGAGCTGACGAATACGGAGACCTCGTTGGTCTGCGCCGCATCGATGTTCTTGGCGAACGGGGCTTCTACTTGAAGAAAGCACGAGGGCAGTTGCTGCTCCCTGAATTGCGGTAGCGAGAGCGAAACGGCTGATGCTTCCATGGCGTGCTTCTTTTGTGAAAATCGTTCACAAAAAAAAAATCGGGGTCCGGCTGCATTTCATTCGTGAAAAACATTCACGAAAAACAGGATCACCTCCAGGCTGCGCTTCCTTTGCGAATACGTTCGCAAAGACGGGGTCGCCAATGTAGGAATTGGTGTTCGTTGGTTGTTGTTCGTCGTGCTCTTCGTCTGTGAAACCGCTCACAGAGACGGGGTTCAGGCTGTGCGCTTCGTCTGTGAAAAACGTTCACGGAGACGGGTTCACCAATGTAGGTTTTGATGAATTCCCGTCCTCACGTCGTTGGGTCACCAATGTAAGAATAGGTGTACTCCTAACAAATAACAGAGCTTGACTCAGAAGAACAACAGGATTTTAATGTTGAATTAGATGAAGTACAGCAAACAGCGTAGAACGATGCAGGAGAGTCGTGGAACAGGTCTTTCCCCAGCGGGGACGCCACGAGGACTGACTCGGCAGTCCCTTGGATTGCGTGATGACGTCATCGCGTTTTCCCGCGCTTGGGCAGTCACGTGAATTGCGTGATGAAGTTATCACATTTACCCGGCACTGGAGCTGGTCGTTGCGGCCGAAGTCGCGGGAGCGGGAGGCCGAGCTGGGCCGGCGATTGCCGCGGGAAGCTGAGCTGGGCCGGCGATTGCCGCGGGAGGCTGAGCTGGGCCGGCGATTGCCGCGGGAGCGGGAGGCCGAACTGGGCCGGCTCGCGTTTACCCGCGTCATCGTGTTTGGTCGCGTTCTTAAAGGGGCAACGCCCCATACAGGTACACTATATATGTATACACATCGTTAAGTTAAAGGGAATTATGTATAATAAGTAAGGGACACTCGGTGGTACCGCTACAGATCCATATATTTAGCAGATTTCCAGACAGAACAGGGGAGGCAGAAACCCTGGAATCACTTAAGAAAAGTAATTGTATGGTGCAATTGGGGGATTTAAGGGTCATGCTGGATGAATGATTTAAGGTGGGCCAAATAATGTTCCTCATCCATAATTATCTTATTATGGTATGATACTATCCACCACCTTAAACATTCTCTCCCTCCACCACTGGCGCAACGTGGCTACAGTGTGCACCAGCTACAAGATGCACTGCAGCAACTCGCCAAGGCTTCTTCAACAGCACCTCCCACACCTACGACCTCTACCACCTAGAAGGACAAGGGCAGCAAGTGCATGGGAACACCACCACCTCCAAGTTCCAAGAAATATATCACCGTTCCTCCACTGTCACTGGGTCAAAATCCTGGAACTCCCTACCTAACAGCACTGTGGAAATGCCTTCACACGGACTGCAGTGGTTCAAGATGGTGGCTCACCACCACCTTCCCGAGAGCAATTAAGGATGGGCAATAAATGCTCCCTGGAATGAATAAATTAAAAAAAAAAAGTTTTCACAAATTTCAAGCTTGAGGATTCAATTCCTATCTTTCAGCTTTCCACAAAGAGGTAGATGTGATTTTGATATAGGCATAGAGGGAGTGGTGATGAAATTAGCAGTTCTCAAAATAGGAGGTATACTTAATTCTTTAGAAGACAAAAGGAAGCTGCAATTGAATATTGATATGATGGCAAAATGGGCTAAAAAGTGGCAGATGCAATTTATTATATGTCAATAAGTGAGAGGTGATGCATTTTGGTAAAAGAAAGCAGTTGTAATTATACTCTGAATGGATGTAGGCTTTGTGCTGTGGAAGAGCAAATGGATTTGGAGGTACAGGTTCACAGGACATTAAAGGCAACACATCAGGTGGGTTAGATCATTTAAAAAAAGCTAATGGAAAAATCTAGGTTTTAGCTCATAAGGTTCAGAATTTAAAAGCCAAAAAAAGGTAATAATGAGCCTATATAAAACCTTAATAAAACCTAGTTAGAGTACAGTGTGCAGTTTTGCTCTCCAAACTATCGGAAGGATATTGAGGCTTTAGAGAAGGTACAACACAGATTCACTGCGATGCTGCCCGGTATGAGGAACACAAATATAAAGACTGATTTTAAAAATTGGGTCTTTTTTCATTAGAACACCACAGTTTATGGGGAAATAGGAAAAAAGTGTTTAAAGTTGTAATGGGTAGATAGAAGCAGACGGTTTCCATGAGTTGAGGGGTCATGAAAAAGGGACCATAGATGGAAGATTAAATACAAGAGTGCAGGGGGAACTTCTTTAGACATACAGTTGTGATACTAATTATTTTCCAGGGTTAATGGTTGAGGCGAAAACTATGTTGATATTCAAGATAAGATTGTATAGGTGGATGAAGGAAAAGGGGTTGAAGGGATATGGGAATAGGGTGGGTCATTGTGAGTAGAACCATTCACTTGCATGGCCTGTTTACGTGTTGTAACTTAATTGGAAGTGATCGCAAAGTTATCTTTCCACAATGCGAAAACTATTAGTGTGAACTGTGGAGGTTGCCACATTGAGAGCATTTTGAGGAAATCTTTATTTTATAAACTGTGGAGAAATACAGCTTTAACAAGTATATACTGTAACAATCAGTAACTGTTTTCTGGAATTCCCTCCCTGTATTGCGGCAGGATGCCAAAACAAGACCATAAACCATTTTATTGCTGGTTAATTGGATATCTGAAACTTTGCTCATAGAAATAAAATTCCAAGTATTTGCAGTCCTTTTTTAGGCAACCTAATAATAGGTCAACAACTAAATATAGTCAAGATAAATAAGAGCATTAACATAAGAATTACAATAATGGTTTAGCCCATTTAAAAAATGAGTTCACTAAATATCCAACTAAATTCAAGGATGTTATGAACCACCTTTATAAAACACTGGATCGGCCTCAACTGGAGTATTGTGTCCAATTCTGGGCACTGCACTTTAGGAAGGATGTGAAGGCCTTAGAGAGGGTGCAGAAAAGATTTACAAGAATGGTTCCAGGGATGAGGGACTTCAGTTACGTGCATAGACTGGAGAAGCTGGGGTTGTTCTCCTTAGAGCAGAGAAGATTGAGAGGAGATTTGATAGAAGTGTTTAAAATCATGAGGGGTCTAGACAGAGTAGATATAGAGAAACTGTTCCCATTGGCGGAAGTTTCGAGAACCAGAGGACACAGATTTAAGGTGATTGGCAGAAGAACCAAAGGCAACATGAAGAAAAACTTTTTTACGCAGCGAGTGGTTAGGATCTGGAATGCACTGCCTGAAAGGGTGGTGAAGGCAGATTCAATCGTGGCTTTCAAAAGAGAATTGGATAAGTACCTGAAGGAAAAAAAAATTCAGGGCTACGGGGAAAGGGCGGGGGAGTGGGACTAGCTGAAGTACTTTTGCAGAGAGCCGGCACAGGCTCGAAGGATCTCCTTCTGTGCTGCAACCATTGTATAATTTTATAAATTCAAGTGTTAAATACTGTTAATAGTCAAGATCAGTACAAAATGCTTTGTCAAACTTATTTTATAGTTTTCTTCCTGCTAGATTTTTTTTGTAACAATATAGGCCCTGAATTTGCGATCGGAGGCTTCCCATGGAGAATTCCTCCGATCCGCAAATAAAATGCCCGCGTACCTGGTGGTCCTGGAGGTATGGAGACTCGCGGTCCTGGGCCTCTCCAGGTACCCGCGGATACAGGCGCACATACGGTTCACAAGCGCCCCTGGGATCACGTGGGCCGGCCCAACGAATGAAAGAAGGGAATCCCCATTCATGCTTACGGGGATTCCGTAGACACGAAAACCCCATAAGTATGAATGAGAATACCCAAAAAAATACATGTACACATCAAATAAATAAATAAAAAACTACATATTTAAAATGTGTAGGATTCTCAAAAGTCCCACATTTCCCAAGTTATTAATTAGGGACCCTGTAGGACATGTTATTAATAAGGGAACCCTGAAGGAAATGGCTTTTGGGCTTTATGGCAAAACTGCAAGGTTAAAGTGGGACCCAGCAGGCAGCATGTCAAGTTCAAAAGGGCTTAAAACTTGACATGCCTGGGCCTGTGGGAGACAGCTTTGATTTGTTATTTCAAAATCAGACAACTGCAGGTAACAGAACACGCATTCTTCCCTTTAAAACAAATCAACTCAGGAAAAGACTTAATCTTGCACAAACTCAAAGCCCATCAAAACTGCATAAATAATCGCTTACAGTTCGAACTAGCTACCAAGCCAGGAAGACACCGATTAACCTTGTGCATGACAATCACCCAAGACATTAAAGGCCATTTAGCAATGAAACAACTGCCCCAAAACCAGTTAAGGTGAATGGCTATAATCACCTTAACGAGCCCACCAAAATCGGACAAAGCACTAACACTGATTTGGCGCGCAGATAACAAACTCAAAAACAGTATAACTGTAGACCCACCAGTAACCAAGGACGAGAGGACACACACGGCGACACCACCCTGCATCTTCATTCAGATGCCAACAGGAAGGCTCACGGAACACCACGGCGAGGGGACACGGTGGGGCAGGCTCGACCGTAGACAACAAGGCCGCAACCGCAGCCCGACACGAGGACCGACCACGAGCACCGCGGTAACAAAAGGGCCGGGTAAACCATACCTTCAGATCATTACCACTACACTGGAAATAATCTAGGCCACCGCGACCGAGCCGACACCGAAGACCGCCAACCGAACCCCAACCGCAACAAAATTCGACGACCAGACCACCACCGGAAGAACAAAACCCGAAGTTTTCCACTCTACAAGCTAAGGTACCCAACAAAGACTTTACTCTCCCTATTTCTAACTAGGAAAAGTGGGTACTTACCAGACAAATCCACAACTGCGCCCAAACCGCATCAGCGGACTCCACCCAACTGAAGAACCTTCACAGATTCTAAGACTAGTACCACGTGGAGATGGCAGGCCCCAAAGGACACAAAGAGCGAACCCCAAAATCAACCGGCTTAACTGACAGGATTCGAACTGTCAAGAAACCCCTATTGGTGAGCATGATCCCTGGCTCTTTTTAGTACAATTTAGTTAGATATTGGGGGTGGGACAAGGGTAGGGGGATTATTGTGATTTTTCCCTCGTTGTGCCGTGTGTTCCCCATTCTTAATTAAGTATACTCTTGAATGTCTGTAACTATTCCAGTAATCCAAGTGTAATTCTTCAATGTTATAATTTTATTGTGACTCCAATAAAATGCAGTTTTCTTGCACCAAACCAGTTGTCTACTCCAATTTTGTATCGCAGCCTGTACCTAAGTCCAGAACCAGAGGGGTGTGGGAGCGATTCGAACCGCTCAAAACAGTCAGAGACAAAGCTGACTCAACACACCACCCCCTACAAATGCCAGTCAATTAAATATTTAAAACAAAAATTTTAAATTTTTTGAAAAATAAATGTTTTAAAGGGGCTAAAAATAACCTTACCTTATGATTTTTTAATGTTTAAATCATTGAAAAATGTATTTTATGTTCAATTAAACTCTTACGCTGGTAATAGAAGGCCTTACGCCTGCTTTTGCCAGGCATAAGAATTTCACGGGCATTCGCTGGGCAGAAGTTGGGCAAATAGCCCAACTCTCTGCCCACAGATGCCCTTTTCCCTGGGATACGGATGATTCTTGACAGACCGCAAGTTCCAGGTTTTTGCGCATCAGCTTCGTGCACGAAAACCTGGAACCTGCGATGTTCTTACGGGCACGTACGCACCTTATATGCACCCGTAGAGGCTGCAAAATATAGGCCATTACCTCAGTACTTGTGAAGTGAAGTTGCATACCTTGAAGTCCCATGTCACTAGGTCAGAATTTACTGCAATAGTAACAGTGAGGCCAACGGCGCTCACCATTATTTATGCACAAATCGGACAGCAACTTCAAGCGAGCGCAGATGCGCAATTATACGTGAAAATCTGGAAGTTGCTGTTGGAGATGCGCTGTTCTGTAAACTGCACAAAAATGACATCTCTGTCTGGTTCTACATTCAAATGTATTGAACGGCATGATGTTGCTGTACTTACGTCATAGATGCGGACTAAACACTTCACAGAAAGTTAGAGCTCATCCATTTCAGCATCAGTACTCTTTATAACACCATGATAAGTCTTAATTACTGCTGAACAACCTCCCTGGCACTGAAAATTAACTTTTACAAGTGTAGAGTATCATTCCTCAAGATTTTAATTATTGATGGATATTTTAATACTTTTTGTTTTACTACTTCTGTCTTTTTCCCCCCTCTCTCTTAATCCAATCTTTCATTCCCTCTCTTAGTTTCGCTTTCTGTACCTGATTTGACATTGAATTCACTATTCTAAGTTACACTTCCTGATTCAGACTCTGCGCCATTCATTAACAATACTTCAATCTGATTGGTTACTTGCCCTGTTCACACAGATCCCAGATGTCCTGCACGCCATTTGGATCTCTAATTTACAGCAACTTCCAGTGCAAAAGGTCATAGAAATTAAATAGGCAAGGGCAAGTCTAACGAACTTCGCCAACTTCAGTAAATTCTGGCCCAGTATCTTTACTCACCTTTCAACCAGGTCACTACTTTTAATTAATTTGAGGCTATTCCTCACTCTTCCTGATGCATAATGGCACGGAAAAAAAAATAGCATACTACATGTTATACATTCTTTGGAATGACAAATAGCTGCCAGTGAGTTTGGTTATGGATTATGCGGTTCATTAACCACTTGAGCTTTAATCTCAAAGTTCAAGACATCATTGAAACTGTTTATTTGAACTGAAGCCTGAAAACTGTCAGCTATTGTCCGACAAACAATGACATTTTTCTCATCCGATATGATAAAGTTGCATGTAACTTTTTTTTAAATTCATTCACGGGATGTGGACGTCTCTGGGAAATCTAGCATTTATTGTCCATCCCTAATTGCCCTTGAAAGGTGGTGATGAGCCACCTTCTTGAACCACTGCAGTCCATGTGGTGAAGGTACCCAAACAGTGTTGTTACAGAGGGAGTTCCAGGATTTTGACCCAGCGACGAAGGATCGGCGATATATTTCCAAGTCAGGATAGTGTGCGACTTGGAGGGAAACTTGGAGGTGGTGGTGTTCCCAAGTGCCTGCTGTCCTTGTCCTTCTAGGTGGAAGAGGTCGCGGGTTTGGGAAGTGCTGTCGAAGAAGCCTTGGGCGAGTTGCTGCAGTGCATCTTGTAGATGGTACACACTGCAGCCACGGTACGCCAGTGGTGGAGGGAGTGAATGTTTAAGGTGGTGGATGGGGTGCCAATTAAGTGAGCTGCTTAGTCCTGGATGGTGTCGAGCTTCTTGAGTGTTGTTGGAGCTGTACTCATCTAGGCAAATGGAGAGTATTCCATCACACTCCTGACTTGTGCCTTGTAGATGGCGGAAAGGCTTTAGGGAGTCAGAAGGCGAGTCACTCACCGCAGAATACCCAGCTCTGACCTGCTCTTGTAACCACAATATGTGTGTGGCCGGTCCAGTTAAGTTTCTATTCAATAGCGACACTTAGGCTATTGATGGTGGGGGATTAGACGATGGCAATGCCGTTGAATGCAAAGGGACGGCGGTTAGACTATCTCTTGTCAGAGATGGTCATTGCCTGGCATTTGTGTGACGCAAATATTACTTGCCACTTATCAGCCCAAGCCTGAATGTCGTCCAGGTCTTGCTGCATGCAGGCACAGATTGCTTCATTATCTGAGGAGTTGCGAATGGAACTAAACTCTGTGCAATCATCAGCGAACATTCCCACTTCTGACCTTGTGCTGGAGGGAAGGTCATTGATGAAGCAGCTAAAGATCATTGGAACTCCTGCAGTGATATCTTGGGGCTGAGATGATTGGCCTCCATCAATGACAACCATCTTCCTTTGTGCTAGGTATGACTCCAGCCAGTGGAGAGTTTTCCCCCTGATTCCCATTGACTTCAATTTTACTAGGGCTCCTTGATGCCACACTTGGTCAAGTGCTGCCTTGATGTCAAGAGCAGTCACTCTCACCTCACCTCTGGAATTCAACTCTTTTGTCCATGTTTGGACCAAGGCTGTGTTGCAGTCTGGAGCTAAGTGGCCCTGGCAGAACCCATGAGCACTTAAACGAAGAGCTCAAGATAAGAACTAGTTGTCATGTAATAAGCTTTACCTACTGAAGAAACATTCCTGGCCAAAACCCACAATATTTTCATGCTTTTCCAAAAGTCGGTACCAAAATATGACACACTTTATTTAATCTCAACTTCCAGCAACCCCATCTCCCATTGCACCAAAGCAACTCAGCAGACAGGACTGCTAGAAGCCCAGTCTGACTGAAGAAATGTCAATACTCCAGCCTCAGAAATGTGCTGACTGGGGTACGCCATTGCATTGGCAAGTTTCCAGCATAACTAGTCAATCTCCCATAGCATTGCATATGGATAATCGAGACCTAGAACAGAATTCATGACATGCAGGATTAGAGAGCAAAGAAAATTAAATTGGACTAAGGCATAAGAGAACAACTGGATGCGCAGAGGATGAGAATGGGTCTGAGAGTCAGAGTGAGGGGGGTTAGAGAGTGGGGGTGTGTGACTGGAGCGTTTGAGGGGGTGTCGAGAGTGTGAGGTGGGCGGGAGCGTGAAGTGGGGGGTCAGGAGCGTGGGGGCCGGGAGCATGGGGGGGTGGGAGGTCGGGAGGGAGGGGGAGGGAGATCGGGAGCGTGGGGGAGTTTGGCTCCAATCAGCTAAGTGATGCTGAATGGGAGACTGGGATACCTGATTCTTGCTCAGTGGAGAGGGGTGGGGGGAGAGGGGGTTTACTGTTCAGCCAGGAGAAGGAGGGATTCTTGCTTAGCAGTCAAAACTCTGCCATGCAATACTTAAGAATGATCATTTTTCCTACTTCCCTATTGCTGAAGACAAGATAAATTTCATAACAGAATTTAAGGTAAGGCTTAATTGCTATCTCCAAAAAAGTTAACTTAACAGACTGGGTCTCTTTTCTCTTAAAAAGAGAAAGCGGAGAGGTGACATATTAGAGGTCTTTAAAATTATGAAAGGTTTTGATAGAGTAGATACAGAGAGTGTTTCAACTTGTGGGGAAAAGAAAAACTAGAGGCCATCAATATAAGATAGTCACCAAGAAATTAAATGGGGAAATCAGAAGAAATTTCTTTACCCAGAGTGGTGAGAATGTGGCACTCACTACCACAGGAAGTGGTTGAGGCCAATAGTATAGATGCATTTAAGGGGAGGCTAGATAAACATATGAGGAAGAAGGGAATAGAGGGTTATACTGATAAGAGTTAAATGAGGAAGGATGGGAGGAGGCTCGAGTGGAGCATAAACACCGGCATGGACTGGTTGGGCCAAATGGCCTGTTTCTGTGCTGTATATCCTATGCAATTCTATGTACTGTAACTCCACAATGTACTGTATTCAAGTTTCATGTCAGACTTAAAGCATGATGAAAACTGGCTGGCTGCAGCATTTCAGATGCTCTCGTTCCGAATGTTTCAATTATAGTTATCAATGGATAAATAACTTCACTAAAATTTACATGCAATTTTGCATTTTATTTTCCTGTATTGAACGCACATTAGCCATAATTCTGACTAAAATATTGTGAGCTTATCAGAACTCCTTTTAAATTCAGCATATAGGCTTCTATTGCAGGCAAAGTACTTATCATTCTAATGGTTACCATTTAACTCATTATACTGAAAAATAATTTCTAAAAAAAGCTATTTCTCCCCATGGTTATTTTTGTATAGTCATATTTGATTGATAAATATTCCTCTAGAGATTTTTGGGGTATTTGGTGCATTCAAACTTATACTTTCTAAAAAGGGAAAAGAAATCCATTTTCCTGAAAATAACCTAATTGAATAACCTTTCTGGTCAATTAATTTCTTCAAAAAGAAATGCAGATTATACTAAACATTCTCTTTTCAAGTTGGTATTTGTAAAAGGGAACAAAAGAAAAATCTGTGAAACTTAACTTCTTTCACGTCCTCTCGCTTGTAATATCACTCTAAAATGGAACACTGCCTACAAAACCTGAATCCACGAGATGTAGTACATTTTAGTCATCAAATCCCTATAGAAAACATTCCAGGGCAGCTGGGACACAGAGGTCCCTGCAGCAACAAGCAACTTATTCTCCGTGGCCTGAGAACCATACAGCCACTTTCCCATTCTGTGCTTCCAGATGACAGGAACATGATAAACAGCCAAGACATAGTAACATCAATGAGCTTCCATGACAAAGATGCATTGTGATTGACAGAAGGAGCTGCTGGGAGGGTCCCCCCTTTCCTTCCTCAAGGGATGGCTCTGAACAGAGATGTCTGAAATTTTAGACATTAAAAGCCTCTCCTATTACCATCTACTCACCTAGCAGGTAAACACCTTCCTGGTTCATTAGATTGCAGTCATAGAACTGAAACCAAATACCCAGGGAAAACGGATAATGGCAAGCAAAAACTTTCAATTCTGTTGTGCTGCTGTAATTTATGCAGCACTTGTCCAAAGGCTAAGCACTTCCCTCTCAATCTGTCTCAACAATCAGCTCTTACTGCATGAAAAGCAATCATCTGTTAGGCAGCAGATATGAATCATTGCTACAAGCAGAGGGCACCTTTCAATTAGCACCAGGTGCTTCTCGATATTTTGCCATCTACCATATGTCTGCAAAAGACAGAGTGTAAAATCAAAACGCATCATCTTGCTCTTACTATTGTATGTTATTGTGCTGTCAAAGGAAAATACTGAATATATTCTTTTAAATACATCAATTTAATTCAGAAACATAATCCTCCCACTATAATACAGAAAAGGGTACAGTTGAAGCTATGCACAAAGGAGCACACAAAAAGACTGATGCTCGCCCTGGCACCAGCCGGTTTTCCAAGATAGCATGCATGCTGCTATGACAGAAATACTGCATATACAACTACACAGAATAAAATCAGAGGTGATTGGAGAGTCAGAAAAAAAATCCAGAATGGTAGTATGTTATATAGCGTAACTCTGAAAGACAAATATGAGTCTGTGGCTGTTAGTGACTGAAAGTCAATAAAATATGATGCAAGATGACTTCTTGTATATGTGAACTGGGATTAATTTTGCACTTTTGGAGTCAGTCTGAAAAAAACTTTGACATAACACTAATTTCAAGAGTGTACTGTAAAAGGGACTCTAATCAATATATAAAACTCAACCCCCACTGTACCACTGACAAGGCTGAATGTAAACTTACTATTTAATTTTACAAAAAAAGCTTTGAAATTATACTTTTCGCTTCAATGAGAAAAAAATCCCACGAAGTACCAAAATAACATACTAAATACTGTGGTGCAAGACATCTGTAAAATGAGACTGAAATGCTCTTTTTAATTTTAAATAAAATCATTTTTAAATCATAGGGGAAACCTTTGTTCTAATAGCTGTTGCTGAGGCCCAAGGAAACTCTAATTGGGTGAAAATTGGGACTTTGGGTTTTTTTTGGGGGGGAAGAGGGAAAATAACAACCAGAGATTTCCCTTCAGTGATCCATCAAGGGCATCAATGTGGCCACTAAACATTCCCTAAAATTACTTCACATGAGTGGGGGTCTCATGGTCACTCACTCATTCCCATCACTACCCCTACCTCTTCCTCTATGAAATACCCACTGAACAATTATATCCTCCCCTTCTGCTCACACACCAGTCAGTCATTTGCCTCACCTTTAACCCTCCATCCATGTCCCCCAACACCCACTTGCTCCCCCCACCCCCAGACAGGTGGTGGAATGCCAGAGGGCCCCTTTCCCAGTTTCCATCCCCCGCCCCCCAGTGTAGTCTACAAGAAACGTGGGATTAGAGGGCAGGAGATAATTGGACCAGGGCATAGAGATGTAATTCAGTTGCCATTTTAAAGCCATATATGTTCTGTACTTATTTTTATATAATACTTTTGTATTATTTATAATTAAACAGTAAAACATACAACAATTTGGGTAGCAGAGAAGTAGAGTTGATTGGAGCATTGGCGTTTCTCTACAATACAGGCTGAGATGCTGGGAAATGCAAACTTGAGACACTATAGCACCACTACTATCAGGAGGATGTAATTACAGCATGACAACTTTACATAGGCAGTTTCCATTGTAAGCATCTGCATTAGATGTTGGGGTTGGGGACATATTCTGGATCCCCAAAAGAGGGCAAGTCTGGTTCAGGTCAGGAACAGGATAAGGATCATATGTGTAGTCCTCACAGGGCCGAGGAGGATGCACAGTTTGTGGAGGGTCCTTATTAGAAGAATGAAATTGCCCTGCAGTTTAGGTAATGTTTTTTTTTGTATATTGCACCTTCCATACACTCTGGAGACTGACGAAGCAGTAGTCCATGACGAGGAGGAAAGCGATCCTTGCAGGGGAAGAGAGTTAACAGTAGCTAGGCAAGACCTACCAATATTAAGGCTAAACAGCAGTGTCTGATAAAGATAGGTCGACCACTACAGTTAAATGCTTTGCACAAGTTATCCTTAGAACTCTGTTCAGAGATGCCCAAGCATAGGTGCAATGACAATGACTTCAGTGATGCTGCAGGTTTCCTGCCAGGGAGATAGTAGCAATGAGGAATGTATTTCACAAACCACTATTTTGCGACAGGCTTACCATATATTTTATGGCAATGCAAAACAAATAGTTGACATGATTTATGGAAGAATTTAATAGGTCAATGTAATTTTCTACAGCCCTATGGCCATCTATATAGTGACACCATCAACTCCCAAGTTGTGAGGCGAAGGATAAAACAGGATCATAATTTCCTATGTGAAAACAAGATACAACACATACCATAAAACCTGAGTGTGTCAGGTGTATCCCATGAGCAGAATGCCAAATCAGGAAAGACTGATTGACAACCAGGTGTTTGGATTTCTCCAACCTGAAGTCAGAACGGTCATCCATGACAAAAATGTCAAATCACAGGTACTAAATGGTTTGAAAGGAAGGTACATTAATTAACTAAAGGTCCTAGTTTGTTTCATGAGGCACTCTATCTACATTTTGTTTCCAAGCTCAATGTCAATTTTTGTCTGATTACACTTCTGTGAAGCGCCTTGGGCTGTTTTCCTACATTAAAGATGCTATATAAAGGCACGTTGTTGTTACTGTTGAATGCATTGGCCATCATACTGTTGACCTCAGCTAGAGGTTATGCCAAGTATGTCACCCTGTGGTTTAGGCACAAATGAGCAAGAATACATTAAAAAAATTGCAGATGCTAGAAATCTGAAAGAAAAAAAGAAAATGTTGGAAACACAACAGATTAGGCAACATCTGTGAAGAGAACAGACAAGTTGATGTTTCTGATGAAGGGTCCACACCTGGAACATCAACTTGTCTTTTCTCTCCACTAATGAGCAAGAGGTGTGGTTTTGAAAGACAAACTGAAAATAGGTCCTGCCCGGATTTGTTTATATACCACATTACTGTTTGTGGGACCTTGCTGTGTGCAAATTGGCTGCCACATTTCTTACAGGAGTGGCTACACTTCAAAGTACTTCATTAGCTGTAAAGCACCTTGGGGATCCCCAAGGTCGTGAAAGACGCTATATAAATGCAAGTTCGTTCTTTTCTCGGACCCCCAGGATGTTCATGAAATGCCTATCCATTGTTGCTAGACGTTGGAAGCATGCAACATTTCCACATCTGTCCATATTTAAACAACCAACTCATGGGAGATTTTAATCAAGGCACCAGTCAGACAGCCTTCCACCAAGCACTCGTCTTATTTCAGGAGTGAAGCTTTATTGTTAACTACAAGACGTCTTATATAAAACCAAATCAAGATATAATATTTGTGGTTGCCTTGTCTTGCATTACTCGAAGTAAAGTCGTCTTGTCCTCGGGCTATTTTGTAGTTCTTCCGAGGCTGATTGATTGATTGTTATTGCCATCATCTTGGTCTGATGGTGCAAGCCACCTTTATTGTCTGAAATACTGAACTGCTCATGAGCTCTCTAAAGTTGAACCTGTTCCACCAGTGATTTTCCTGCAAGTCACCACTATTTCAGCCACTGGAGATAAACCAGGGGCAGGATTTTCATTGGGCCGTGGAGGCGGGATTGGAGGTGTGTGGGGGGTTAAAATTGCAAAAACTGGCATGCGGGCCCAACCCTGCCTCCATCCCGCCTCCAAGCAATTTTCATTCATTCGTGTCTAATGGTCCCGTCTCCAAGAGGCGGGATTGGCCGTTAAGGCCCTTAACAAGCACAAAATTGCCTCTATAATGCCATTTTGAAAGGCCTTTGCGACATTGCATGAGTCGCTGATAATGATTCTGAAGCTCTAACAGATGGACTAATGATCATCTGCAATATGCAATGTGCATGTAACCTTGGCATCACATCTCTGACTCTTTCCTTTACTCCCCCACAGGACCATCGCAAACACCCGTCCCCACTAGCCAGGAGGAACAGCCTGAATCTCCAGACTCCTCAGAGGAAGCTGCAACCTCTGACGGCGCAGCATCAGCAGAATTCACCGCACCCAGCACCAGCGCAGACACTCACCTCGGTGGGACCTTCGGGACATAGAGTAGTGTTGTCACCTGGTGTATCACAGCTCACAAGTGAGCATCAGCAGATTGTAGAGACAGGGAAAGCAGTGGAGAGTCCTAGTCGCAGGGCGCAGGACACTGCCAGCTTGGCTCAGCTGCATGTCAACCCTCTGCCTTTGGGTTCATCCATAAGATCAGCAGTGCTGGAACTTCAGGAACAGATGCAGGAGTCTCTGGCAGGTTTTGTCTCCAGGGTCAGAGTGTGGAGTGAATGGAGGAGTCCATAGCGAACATGAGCTGAGCCTTTGTGGAGTCACTGGCGCATGAACGCATCACCATGGAAAGGATGGCAACCTCCGTGGAGGTGAAGAGGAACACCTTGTACAGATAGCTGAGACCTTAAAATTCCCAGATAGCCGAGACCTGAAAATTGAATGCGAGATACTACCACCGACTGGGAATGTTGCAGATCTATTGTGACTAAGCAGTCAATTCAATTCAATTCAATTCGCTTTATTGGCATGACAAGTTACATCTTATGTTGCCAAAGCATCGAAAAACATTCATGTTTGTTCACAAAAATACAGATCTATCCATACAGTGTATAAACAGATATATCCCTGAGTGTATAAATATACTTTCATATAATTTATATATACTCTTTTCTTATATTTAGTGGTTGTCCCTCTGTTTATGGCAAGCTGTAACATAGTGTGCCGCTAGTGTTACACAATTTCTCTCTTCCCCTAGTAGGTATGGGAGTTTTTGGTCGTCATTCAAATTTCTGAAATCCGGGCATATTTTTGTGAATTTTGGGTAGAAATTCTCCCTTATGCCCTGATATTTTCTACAAGCTGTGAGGAAGTGCATCTCTGTCTCCACCACTCCCTGACTGCAGTGAGTTGAGATAGTTGAATTACTTGAGATAGTGTTATACTGTAAGGGAACTGGTCAGTGCTCTGAAATTGAGAATGGGATGGTATTCTCCCAATTTTTTGGAAACCATGAATTTACTTGAATTAAAGTTATCCCTTTCCTGATCCAAATGGACCTGCTTGATTAATGCAGATGACAGATCTAAGCATCAGTCATAATACATTCCCATATGGTCACAAGGTGTTTTAAATTGCTGCCCACCCAGGTGCTTCATGGTTTGGTAGGAAAGAGTTCATGCTGGGCAGGAAAGGATGTTGCACCTGGAATTGGCCCCATGTTGTACCTGTAACAAAAAACAGACGGTCCAGATCCCCGACTAGGATTACAGGATCTATGTTAGTATACAACCACCAGGGTGGTCCCTGTCTTTAAGTGTAGAGGGAGTGACTGGTCTCCTAAAGGGTAGCTTGCCCTCAAATGGCACTAGCAGCAGCTATTGGAACCCCAATTATTGCATCGAAGCAAAACTGAGGGAGCAACCTGAGCAAGATTCCCTAAGCGATCGTCCTTACACCTACAACATGAGTATCCACTGCAGAAATGTTGGGGATAATTTTTGCCTTCAGGTCAAAGTCAGTCTTAATGATTTAGAACTGGTGCTACTCCTGCCTGAAAAGTCACTCACTCAATTATCTTGTCTAAAGTTAATTTAAATAGTTATTCATAACTCTAGGTACAAACTTAAGACAGGCCTAAGGAAGACATTAGGCACTAGTGCTGGGAGAGGAAAATTATCTGTTAGTGAAATATGAAGTTTAAAAGTATAGGACAATTAAAGAGGAGTGCCACAATCGGAGGGACAAGTGTTCAGCATCCATTACACACACATATATACAAACAGACACAGATACATTCACAACTCCACGGACATATACACTACAGAACAGCAATTCCATTTCATATTGGTTATATATTTTGTATGCACTTTTAGAGAATGCACATTTAACCAAACTAGTTGTCCGTTCAATTAATTGTGCATCTACATGCAGAACAATAAACAGAAAAAAGAGGCTCACTCTGTTTAAGTTCAACATTTGGGCATACTATTTTTCAAGAAATAAATCATCGTTCTGGTTGCTTTTTTGACACTCTGCACACTTGATATACAAAAATGATTTACTTGTCAATTCACCTTAAAGATGCAACACCCCATAAGCTTATGTTGCAAAAATCATTGACTGAACACAAAATATAGCTTTTCTAATTTAAATCTCCAACTAATCACTATTCAATGTTTGCTGTTCACACCTCCCATGCCCAACTGACATTAGGTGTGAAAGTCAAGGTCATTTTGTTTCAGCGAAATATGAAATAAGTTTTAACCTGAATATCTTTTATCTTCTTGTACTGGCATTTGGGCATCAAGCAAATATCACTTGTTTGCGATTTTCATGTAAAAATGGAGAGAAACATAGAATGCAAATCCCAGAGAGCACAAACGGAATTTGATTCATTCATTCAGTCATTGCAAACCAGTAGCCCTGATTATAGGAAATAGCAGCTCTCCCTTGCACATTCTGGGGAGGTTTTCTGTTTTCACAGAAAAATTGATCAAGACACACGATGCAACCCCCAGAACAGCAGTAAAAATCCCAGAATCCCACCGAATTTACAAAAGATTGTCTTTGCATAAAGTAATCCCATCTTCTGGGATAGTCTTTACATGCCACGACTTATTTGGCACCGTACCACCGTATGTAAAACAGGAAAAATGTCAATTGCCTGTGCGTGCAGCATCTGACGTATATATACAAAGCAAAGTTTTAGTCATGGAGCTATAGTGTGACTGCAACAATACCATTCATCAATGTGAGTTTGCCTAAAAATCCCAATTAAGTATGTGGAAGATGTCTAAGTTTTATTCCAGTAGATTTTACACTGCTGGCATGATTCAACTATCATATTATAGAATGGTATAAACGGAGCTCGTAACGTAAAGCAGCGCAAACTGATCAAAGCAAGCACAGTTTTAAAGGGTGTGCAGGGACAGAGGGACCTGGGAGTTAGTGTGCATAGGTCCCTGAAGGTGGTAGGACATATTGAGAGAGTGGTTAACAAAGCATATGAGATCTTGGGCTTCATAAATAGAGGTATTGAGTACAAAAGTAGAGAAGTTATGCTGAATCTTTATAAAGCGCTGGTTCGGCCACAACTGAGTATTGCGTTCAGTTCTGATCACCACACTTTAGGAAGGATGTGAAGGCCCTGGAGAGGGTACAGAGGAGATTTACCAGAATGGTTCCGGTGATGGGGGATTTTAGCTACAAGGACAGGTTGGAGAAGCTGGATTTGTTTTCATTAGAGCAAAGGAGGTTGAGGGGTGATTTGATAGAGGGGTGCAAGATTGACAGGTTTGGATAGGCTAGACAGGGAAAAGCTGTTCCCACTAGTTGATGGTACAAGGGCTAGGGGACACAGATTTAAGGTTTTGGACAAGAGATACAGGGGGGATGTGAGGAAAAACTTTTTTACACAGCAAGTGGTGATGACCTGGAATTCGCTGCCGACGGAAGTGGTGGAATCGGAGACATTCAATGTTTTCAAGGGGAGACTGGATATAGGCACTTGAGGGAAATAAACTTGCAGGGCTACGGGGATAGAGCGGGGGAATGGGACTGCCTGGATTGCTCTACAGAGAGCCGGCACGACTTGATGGGCTGAATGGTCTCCTTCTGTGCCGTCATGACTCTATGACTATGACTAGTACCATTTTGAGTGCGCTAACACAAACCTAAATTACTCATCAAGGCTCATTGGTTTAGGGGTATGATTTTCGCTTTGGGAATTGTTATTGAAATTACACAAATCACTAAACGTAACAACACAGGTTAATACGGTCGTAAAAAAGCAAACAAAGCATTGGGGTTCAGTTCCAGAGCAATAGAATTAAAAAGCAGAGAAGTTACATTAAACGTTTATAGAAGTTTGGTTAGACCACACTTGGAGTACTGTGCACAGTTCTGGTCTCTATATATGGTCTGATAGATGTTAAAAATTAGAATTTCGGTCTCATAGGATAAACCCATTAGCACTGGCCTTTTCGAACTGCCAACAAAATGCAGGGAAATAATGAGCTGGCTTCAAAATTCAACTGGAGTTTTTTTGGAATACTGAAGTAACATTACATGAAGAAAAACACCCACTATCGTTCCCCAACACGCACAATCTCTCCCCCAACCCCAGTCTCGACCTCTCCCTCACCTTTCCCTGACCCCAGTCTCACCCCTCTCCCTCACTACAGTCGTTCTCTCTCCCTGACCCTAACCCTAACCCTAACCCTCCCCCTGATCCCAGACTCTATCCCTGACCCCAGACTTTCTCTCTCGCTCTCTCTCTCCCTCCCCCAGCCTGACCCTTGTGTGTACCTGCAACTCTTTTGTCAATCCATTTGTTGGTGTTGATCATCTATCTAGTAGGTTAGATGGTGGTTATAAATGGATCTCTACAAATCTTAAGACTACGTGCATACACCTATTGCACAACATATCTGCAGAATCAGAACAGATTGGTAGAACAAGCATGGCTTATTGAATAATTCACCAGCACCCATACTTTTTGAAGGGAAAATGTTTTGTGCCAGGTCAAGATTTGGTTTTCTGCTGATTCATTTGAAAGGGCAGGAAATCACAGGAGAGATCTGTAATTAAATTAAGTACACAAAAGACAGACTCCTTCATGCACTCTACATCTAATTTAAAACAGCAGCACTCCTCAGAATAAATTTGGAGACTTAAGTGATTAACTTATACGTGATGATATATTAGAGTGTTTCAATACTTCTAACGGGGTTTTCTTCAGTTACCAAGTAGCACTGAAGTTTGCATTTTCATTCTTCGGTTTATGTTTTTGTTCGTGTCAAAGTTGATTTTTTTATCTCCTTATAATCAGTGATAGAAACATGAACAATGCCAATACAAAGCCACTGGAGAGTGCCAGGATGCAGCTCTGCTCACATGCACCTGAGCAGTTGCTGAAACAGGTCAAAAATACCCCAACATGATCCTCACTCTCCTTGGGAAATCCAGTAGCCAAGGACTTCCTAACCAGAATCAGACCTTTCCTCTTTTTAATATTGGTATAAAAAAAATGCTAAGATACTCCTCTGCTGCTTTTCCCATTCTTCCTACTTGCTGCCATAGAACCCAGGCCAATAGTGCTACTGACTGTAAATGATGTTCTTGCATGCTTTTTACAATTCAGACTTAGATTTATAGTTACCAGCACTATGGCCTTGGTTATCTGCTGGCAATAAGAACGGGAGTAGCAGCCAAGACAGTCTCTTCTACTTTGCACTTCTCTGCTTCAGGATCCATCTAAATTTGCTCCCTGGTGGCATTTTTTGAAAATCTGCAACTGGCATAATGCCTGTGACCTACTGACTACCCTCGTCACAGTTTATGGGCAGCAAGGGAGCCAAAGTGGGATGGAATAATCAACAGATTTGGAAATTCCCATAAGATAGGGGTTTGATCTAACAGCGTTGTTCATAAGGGCCCAGAAATTCGGGTCTCCACAGGTGAGTACGCACGGGGTACTCACCCGTAGGCCCAATGGAAGTGCCGGTTTCCTGCATGCGCGGGAAACCGGCACTTCCGTTCCTCTGAAAGGAGGGGTCAAGAGATCGAACGCGTGCGCAGTAGAGGCTGCGTGTGCGCATTGAACTTCGGGGTTTTTTTTTTATATACAGGTTTTCCCGGGAAGATAAGCCTGCAGAATTTAGAAATGTAAAAAGCAGGCGTAATACAAGGTAAGTGGTGAATTAATTAAAATTAAAACATTTTTTCCACAGGTTTATTATTTTTAAATACTTTAAAGCAAGGTAAGTTTATTTTTAGCCCCATTAGAAAATAAAATTATTTTTTTCAAAAATTTAAATTATTGTTTAAAATAGTTATTTCATGTAATTTATAGTTTATTTAAAAAATGTGATTTAAAAAAAAAATTATTTGAAGATTTAGTGCTGCTTTGGGGCTGTAGTATTTATAAGTCTTGACAGCACTTCCTGTCAGACTTATGAATGGAGCATTCCGTGCTCCGACTGGCTCCCCATGGCCCACGTGATCCCAGGGGACGCTTCGAACTAACTGCGCCCCTGGGATACGCAAGCACTGCGCGCCGGCAGCTGGACCAGGCCCTGGATCGGAATTCTACGGGGGCCCACAGCTCAACGGCCGGCGCGCAAGGTAAGTGCAGATCGGGGGCTTGCACCCGCGGGAAGCTCCCGACCCGAATTTCTGGGCCATTAACGTAAGAAATCGGAGCAGGAGTAGGCCACGTGGCCCCTCGAGCCTGATGAGTCATTCAATAAGATCATGGCTGATCTACCTCAATTCCACTTCCTGCCCCATCACCATATCTCTTGATTCGCACTATCAGCAAGCAAAATTTCATGATGTATCATATCCCCTGCACAAAAGACATAACCCATGATGGTTTATGGTTCAATTTAAACTCCCAGGATGAGTGGACAATTGCATGCCCACTTGAGCATTGCGATCAGGGATCAAAAACATTGACTGCACGCGTGAAACACAAGTGGTTGGCAACTATGTAGCCCTAATGTGCTGCGACTCTGTGGGAAACAAATTTGCAGCCACAATCCTTACAAAAATGCCCAGACGTGCCACTGTGTGGGCTGCCAAGAAGAAGCGAGTGAACAGACAAAGGGTGACCTCAACACACTCTTGCATACCTCCGAGCAATTAGCTGAGAAGCAACACTGCTACAAGTTTGGAACCACTCTGTGCATCAACCAGGCTGGCCAGGGATGGGGACGTCACAGTGGGAAACAAGGACATGGGAGGACTGAAAATACCTATGGGAGACTCAGCCTAAAAAAAACCTTTTAGGGGCAAGGTTTGATATTTTGCTTTTTATCCTGTAAGGTGTACAGTAAGTATTGAAAAATGGGATTCACTGAGGGTAACCCATTATGGAATAGGGTTCTCAAACATCTTTATCACATATTTGTTTTTTCTAAAAAAAAATACATCTACTTTAAAATCATGCTTCTCTTAACGTGTCTCAGTGGATCAGAGGCAGTCCAATAATTGCAGTGGAGCAGCAGGGGGAGCTGGAAGACAAAGTGCAGAAACATCAAATCTTAGCGTCTGTCTGAAACATTTTGGATTAGTGATTTCCATTGAGGCGCCAGCATTCTCCTGATAAATGGTTTACATCATTAAGTGAGAAATATAATTGACAGTAAGATATGCAATGTAGGCTCTTATTCTGGAATCCCTACAAACATCTTTTTTAATGTCTGTCTATGTCTGATATTTTTGACTGGTTCAATACTTGTAATTATTATCTATAATTTATTATTGATTCAATCACAAAAACAACCAATTAATATTCACCCAATAATATCCTATGCAATACAACTGTTATGAATGTTTCCTAATGCTGGATGCTATCAAACAAGATTATAATAATATTCAATGCCACTATTTCATCATTAGTTCTAAATTAATAAACACACTGAAATGAATTGATGTCCCACCTGCTGTTGCTCCCTTTCCAATTCCAGGAGGACTCTGAATGCATCCTCTCTGCTGCCCATACTCTGTCCAATGCATGATAACAAAAAAAGTCAGAGGGAATCTACGACTGTACCATTAATTTGCTAATTATAATAGTGACTTTCCTCTGGTGTTAATCATGGATAATCCAAGACCTGGAGTGTGGTTCCTGATGTTTACTGCTATCGTGCTACAGCCTACTGTTAGATTGACTCATTTGGTAGCATTCTCACTTTTGAGTCAGAAGATTGTGGGTTCCAGCCTGACTCCAGGACTTCATCACGTAATCTAGGTTGAGACGTCAGTGCACTGCATCACAAGTCTGATTTAAGGTAAAAATGTTACACACCCAACCGATACCAAAAGACAGATACAGTATTTGTACAACGTACATTGTAAAATTCACTTAAGATTTAAGTAAAATATAAATAAACCATAAACATCGACCTGAAACGTTAACTCTGTTTCTCTCTTCACAGATGCTGCCGGACCTGCTGAGTATTTCCAGCATTTTCTGTTTTTATTTCCTAAATAATAGAAGTTCACAATAGAAAAGGACGCCATTTGGCCCATTGCGTCTGTTATCTCTGCTATAAAAATCTAATATTAATCCCACTGCCCTGCACTCTCCCCATAGATCTGTATCTCCCTCGGCTTCAAATATTTATTCAAATTTTCCCTTAAAAGATTCAATGGTCTCTGCCTCAACCATTCCTAGTGGCAAAGTATTCCATGCTCCAAAAATCCTCTGCATCAAGAAATTTCTCCTAACTAGTCCTCATTCTCTGAGAATTTTAAACTAATGTCCACTTTTTATTGACCCCTTCCCCCCGCAGCCACACACCACAACATAAGGAATTAGTCTTTCTGTATTCTTTGATAATATTTGACTAATAGTGATAGTATCCCAAATCTCTCCCCATATATATCAAGTGTAATCAAGCAGCACTTACTCAACAATAACCTGCTCACCGATGCTCAGTTTGGGTTCCACCAGGACCACTCGGCTCCAGACCTCATTGTAGCCTTGGTCCAAACATGGACAAAAGAGCTGAATTCCAGAGGCGATGTGAGAGTGACTGCCCTTGACATCAAGGCAGCATTTGACCGAGTGTGGCAGCAAGAAGCCCTAGTAAAATTGAAGTCAATGGGAATCAGGTGGAAAACACTCCACTGGTTGGAGTCATACCTAGCATAAACGAAGATGGTTGGGGTTGTTGGAGACCAATCATCGCAGCCCCAGGACATAGCTGCAGGAGTTCCTCAGGGCAGTGCCGAAGGCCCAACCATCTTCAGCTGCTTCATCAATGACTTTCCCTCCATCATAAGGTCAGAAGTGGAGATGATCGCTGATGATTGCAGAGTGTTCGGTGCCATTCGCAACTCCTCAGATAATGAAGCAGTCCATGCCCGCATGCAGCAAGACCTGGACAACATTCAGGCTTGGCCTGCTAAGTGACAAGTAACATTCGCACCACACAAGTGCCAGGCAATGACCATCTCCAACAAGAGATAGTCTAACCGCCGCCCCTTGACATTCAACAGCATTACCATTGCCGAATCCCCCACCAACAACATCCTGGGGGTCACCATTGACCAGAAACTTAAATACAGTGGCTACAAGCGCAGGTCAGAGGTTGGGTATTCTGTGGCGAGTGTCTCACCTCCTGACTCCCCAAAGCCTTTCCACCATCAACAAGGCACAAGTCAGGAGTGTGATGGAATACTCTCCACTTGCCTGGATGAGTGCAACTCCAACAACACTCAAGAAGCTCAACACCATCCAGGACAAAGCTTGATTGACACCCCATCTACCACCTTAAACATTCACTCCCTCCACCACCGGTGCATCGTGGCTGCAGTGTGTACCTTCTACAAGATGCACTGCAGCAACTTGCCAAGGCTTCTTCGACAGCACCTCCCAAACCAACGACCTCTACCACCTAGAAGGACAAGGGCAGCAGGGGCATGGGAACACCATCACAT
The DNA here is from genome assembly GCF_052327205.1 of Somniosus microcephalus. Classification (NCBI taxonomy): domain Eukaryota; kingdom Metazoa; phylum Chordata; class Chondrichthyes; order Squaliformes; family Somniosidae; genus Somniosus; species Somniosus microcephalus. The sequence continues at coordinate 132,518,573 of NC_140996.1, forward strand.
CCAAGTTCCCCTCCAAGTCACACACCATCCTGACTTGGCAGTATATCCCCATTCCTTCGTCGTTGCTGGGTCAAAATCCTGGAACTCCCTCCCTAACAGCACTGTGGGAGTACCTTCACCACATGGACTGCAGCAGTTCAGGAAGGCGGCTCACCACAACATTCTCAAAAGCAATTAGGGATGGGCAATAAATGTTGGCCTTGCCAGCGATGCCCACATCCCATCAAAAAATATATAGTTTCCCAACCCTGGCATCATCCAAACTTCACTTCATGCTCTCTATGGCTATAATGTCCTTTCTATAATGCCCAAAATGGCAACACAGTACTGTAATTGTGGCCTAAGCAATAGTTTTTGCAAATTTATTACTTCTTTACTCCTGTATGCTATGCCCCCATTTACGTACCCCAATGTTGCTGACTTCTTAATAGGTTTTTAAAAAATCTACATTTGCACTTTCAGGGAATTTGAGCTCCTTTCTTTGTTCACCCACACCCTGCAGTGTCTTTCTATTGAGTATATACTCCCACAATGTATTCTCTCTCACCTTTCCATGTTAAATTGCATCTGTCGCCTACCTATCTACCTTCCTGATGTCTTTTACAGTCCTGCTCGCCATTTGTCAAGCCTCCTACCTTTCGGTTAGCAAATTATGGAATTGTGTTCCCGATGCCAAATCATCTATAAATTCCAAGAACAAAAGTAGACCTAGCACTGACCCTTGGGGTACACTATTTTCAACCTTTCTCCAATCAGTGCAACACCCATTTACCCTAACTCTGTTAACTGTTCATCAACCAACTTTCTATCCATGCTGCCACATTTCTTTATACCATATGCCTGCAATTTTACTAACAGGCCTCTTGAAACACCTTATTAAATGTCTTCTAAAAATCCACACACTTAATTGGCTGTAAAACGCTTTGGGACATCCCGTGAAAGGCGCTATAGAAATGCAAGTCTTTCTTTTACCTCCTGTCGTCTCATTTTACCCATGTTTGTATCATCTTTTTTTATTATAAATTCTTACGTCCACATTTATAATGTAAACTGCCTATGTAAACTTGCCACACTTTAATTACATCTCATCAGTGGTGCTGTCAAACTTCAGTTTTACATCCCCACCCCTCAGCCTGCAGTGTAGAGAAAATGCTCCAACCCACTGCTGCCCAAACTACTGCAAGTTTTGCTATTTAATAATAAATATTAAATCGAGGTATTATATAAAAATAAGGACAGTAAGCATGACTTGAAAATGGGGTCTGAATTGAGTCAGTGCGCCATGGTCCAGTAAATCCTCTAACCCCACTTCACCTGAAGATTAGAACTGTGCAACGCCACGGTAGATCAACTAGGACAGTTACACTTTATTGCAATTGTGTTGAAACACAGATCAAATCAAACCGATTCTATTCATAGTAACAGTTATAAGTTGACAACAAACAACCAGAGGTTTAGTAGATAAGTGCACCACACTGCTGAAAACATGTGGAGCATGCCATTTCTGACCCAAATATCTTTTTTTTTCCTCCGATAATTGAGACAAATTTGATGAGGCTTTCTTTGCAACTCCTGTCCCCTAGCAAAGGCAGTGACCCAAAGAACTAAAAGGCTCATTGTAGAGTAGTTTATTCTGTCTCATTCCTAACACAGCCCTAAAATGACCTTCAACTAATCTATAGTAGTGAATATTTCTAAGACTATGCCGGACAAGGTTGGCAGTTCCACGTATAGTAGAAACATTTATTGTAGCCACTATAGGGTTTAACTGATTGCTCATTCAAAAGGTTTAATTACAACAATACATTCAACAACAACAATTTGTATTTATATAGCACCTTTAACATAGTAAAAAGGCCCAAGGAATATTATAAAAAAAAACTGACACAGGGGGAAAAAGAGTAGGTGACCGGGGACTTTGCAGGGGGGGGGGGCGGAGAGAGAGAAAGAGTGCAACAGAGAACTGAGGGATGTGGGATAGAGGTTGCAAACTTGGGAGACAATGGATCGGAGGATTGGGGCTTGGGCAGGGCTGGGAGAGAAAGAGCGACTGGAGAATGGGGTGGGGCCCAGCATTTCCTACAGAGCTGATTGCCACTCAGCACATTGCTGCTGCTGCTGCTATGGGGCTAAGAAAGGAGCAGCCAGTAAAGGGGTGGCTGAAAATTACCCGAGGACTTTACTGTGGGTAAATAGTGAAAGATTGGTTTCACTGGTGGATGAATGGGAACAAGCAGACGGAGACAGAGGATCCTCACTGGAAGAACTACGGGAGAAGTGGTGGTGGATGTTTTTGAATTGAGGACTATTAGACCAAGGGATGCTTCACCACAAGTGGCTATTGAGGCAGAGACTAGGACAACATTGAAAAGAGAATGGGCAAGCATTTGAAAATAAGGAATATAAAAGGTTTGAGGGGAACGGGGTTCCTGAAGAGAGCGCCAGCATTGGGGGGCCAAATAGCCGCCTCCTCCTGTGCATAATTTCTATAATCCTTTGAAAACTCTCCTTTATTGAGTCGGGGTCCAGGAAGTGGTTTAGAAAGGTGGGTGCTGAGCTGAGTTCAGGACAATGTGCCCTGAGAGAAGAGCCCACTGCCCTTTGTGTTATCTCTTGGCTTAAGAACATAAGAAGTAGGAGCAGGAGTAGGCCATTCGGCCCCTCGAGCCTGCTCCGCCATTCATAAGATCATGGCTGATCTTCTACCTCATCTCCACTTTCCTGCACTATTCCCATATCCCTTGATTCCATTAATATTCAAAAAGCTATCGATCTCGGTCTTGAATATACTCAACAACTGAGCATCCACTGCCCTCTGGGGTAGAGAATTCCAAAGATTCACCACCCTCAGTGAAGAAATTCCTCCTCATCTCAGTTTTAAATGGCCGACCCCTTATTCTGAGACTGTGACCCCTGGTTCTAGACTCCCCAGCCAGGGGAAACATCCTCCCTGCATCTGCTCTAAGAATTTTGTATGTTTCAATGATATCACCTCTCATTCTTCTAAACTCTAGAGAATATAGGCCTAGTCTACTCAATCTCTCCTCATAGGACAATCCCCTTATCCCAGGAGCCAGTATGGTGAACCTTTGTTGCACTCCTTCCATGGCAAGTATATCCTTCCTTAGGTAAGGAGACCAAAACTGTCTCACCAGGGCCCTATACAATTGCGTCCATGACAAGGCCTTGGACAACGTGGACCACTTTCCATACCTCGAGAGCCTACTGTCAATAAGGGTAGACGTCGATGACGAAGTCCAACACCGCCTTCAGTGTGCCAGTGCAGCCTTCAGTCGCCTGAGGAAGCGAGTGTTTGAAGACCAGGACTTCAAACCCAGCACCAAGCTCATGGTCTACAGAGCAGTAGTGATACCCGCACTCCTGTATGCTTCAGAGACATGGACCATGTACAGCAGGCACCTCAAAGCACTGGAGAGGTACCACCAATGCTGCCTCCACAAGATCTTGCAAATGCATTGGCAGGACAGGCGCACCAACATCAACATCCCCAGCATTGAAGCTTTGACCATGCTCGATCAGCTCTGACGAACGGGCCACATCATCCGCATGCCAGATACGAGACTCCCAAAACAAGCGCTCTACTCGGAGCTCCAACATGGCAAGAGAGCCCCAGGTGGGCAGAGGAAATGCTTCAAGGACACCCTCAAAGCCTCCTTGAAAAAAATGCAACATCCCCACCAACACCTGGCCCAAGACCGCACAAGTGGAGGAGAAGCATCCGGGAAGGCGCCGAACACCTCGAGCCTCTTCACCGGGAGCAAGCGGAAGCCAAGCACAAACAGCCCCTCCCCTTCAACCACCGTCTGCCCCATCTGTGATAGAGACTGTAGGTCCCGCATTGGACTCATCAGTCACCTGAGAACTCATTTTTAGTGTGGAAGCAAGTCATCCTCAGTTCCGAGGAACTGCCTAAGAAGAAGATATAATTGCAGTAAGACGTCTTTACTCTTATGGTTCAGGTCGGCCTGTGTTGGCCAGTTTTGATGTGTGAAGTCCAAGTACAGATCGGCTCTCAGTTCAGAGTTGTCACCTTCACATAGAACCAGAGTCCAAGGAGATAGGGAGTGTTAAATGAGGTGTGTTAAAAGTCGCATTGACTGAGGAGCCTGAAAACACCTTGTGCAGTGCAGGGAGATTCTGGTTGTAGTTTCAGGGTGAATATCAGCAGGTTATAGTATTACTACTAGCTACAGGTAGGATATAACATAACATCAGGGTGTTACACCTATTACTGCCAGTTATATATAGACTATCTGAGTTATTGTATTATTACTGTTGGGTAGGAGGAAAACCTGAGTGTTACCAGTATTGCTATTAGTTATTGCTACAATGAGTTCCTATTAGTTACTGGCTAAATCAAAGTTCCTCCCATCTCTGGTTTACCCCCGTGAATCCCTCTCTCACTTTCCCACTCTATTTCCTAGGGGACGAAGGGGAGAGGAGGGGAGAACAGGCGTAGAGGAAGAGCAGATGGGAGGGTTTAGATGGAAGAGGAGAGGGGAGCGGGATTCAGCAGAATGATGCTAGAATGCGGAACAGTAGTAAAAAAGCTATTTTGGCGTGGTGTGGTGAAGTGTGCTAGATGTGGACTGTAAGTAATTAAACAGAGTTGATAACTGTCATAACTAAAGCACACGAATCATATTAAAATCAAGTCCGAGAACTAAGCCATGAATGGAACAAACAATGTTTTTACCTCGCAATTTCTTCCAGTTAAACATTGGGAAGACTGAAGCCATTGTCTTTGGCCTTCCCCCACAAACACTGGACACTTGCCATCCATTCCATCCTCCTCACGGGCCACTGTCTCAGGCTGAACCATATTGTTCACAGCCTTAACTTCCTATTTGACCCCGAACTCAGCTTCCAGCTCCATAATCCTCCTCTACTTCCACCTCCATAACATCGGCTGCTGCTAAAACCCTCATCCATGCCTTTGGCACCTCCAAACTTGATTATTTCCATAATAACAGAAAATGCTGGAAAAACTCAGCAGGCCAGGCAACATCCGTGGAGAGAGAAAGAGAATCAACGTTTTGGGTCGAAACCCTTCTACAGAACTGGATTATTGATTATTTCCATGTTCTCCTGGTCATCCTCCCATCTTCCATCGTCATAAACTTCAGCTTATCCAAACTCTGCTGCCCATATCCCATCCCGTACCAGGTTCCACTCATCTATCACCTATTGTTACTGATCTTGTCCCCCAACCCCTCCCATTTAAAACTCTCATCCTTGTGTTTAAATTCTTCATTACATCACCCCTCTCAATCTCTACAACCTCATCCAGCCCTACAACACCCCCCGCCACCTTCCCCCAAACTCTTTGCTGCACTGACCCTGACCGTTAATGCATTCGCCCCTCGGCTCCATGCTCAGGAATTTCCTCCCTAAACCCCTCAATGTTACCACTTCCTTGTTTTCCTTTAAGATCCTTCTGAAAACCCACCTCTTTGACCAAGCTTTGAGTCACCCCACCTAATATCTTTGACTTCTTTGACTCGCCGTCCATTTATTTATTACACTTCTGTTAATTATCTTGGGACATTTTTCCACATTAAAGGCAGTATAAAAATGCAAGTTGTTGTTAGCCCAACATTATATAGATTTCGAAAAGAAAGGGTAGCCTGACATTAGCTGCTCTCAACAATACTTGTGTGAATAAAACATGTCTCTGGCATCATATAAAAATAGGACAAAAGCAAAATACTGCAGATGCTGGAACTCTGAAATAAAAATAGAAAATGCTGGAAATATTCAGCAGGTCAGGCAGCATCTGTGGAGAGAGAAACAGGGCTAATGTTTCAGGTCGATGACCTTCTGTCAGAACTGGAAAATGTTAGAGATGTAACAGATTTTAACGGATCATCCTCCGGCATTTCCGCTACCTCCAAAGTGATCCCACCACCAAACGTATCTTCCCCTCCCCTCCCCTTTCAGCATTCCGTAGGGACCGCTCCCTCCGAGACACCCTAGTCCACTCCTCCATCACCCCAAACAGCCCTTCCCCTTCGCCTGGCACCTTCCCGTGCAAGCGGAGATGTAACACCTGCCCCTATACCTCCCCCCTTCCCACTGTCCAGGGCCCCAAACACCCCTTCCAGGTGAAACAGCGATTTACTTGTACTTCTCGCAATCTAGTCTATTTTCTTTTCTTTCCAGTTTTGAAGAAGGGTTCGATCCGAAACGTCAACTCAAATTTCTCTCCACGGATGTTGCCTGACCTGCTGAGTTTTTCCAGCAGTTTCTGTTGTTATTTCCCATTTACACCTCTTGTACTCATCTTTTGTTTCTTTACTTGTCCCATTACCATCTCCTTTTGCTTTGTAAAATCATACCTTTTGTTATTTAATCACTCCTGCCTTGCACTCTATTCACAGACCTTCCCTTTTGTTCTTTCCTCCCTTCCCCCCTTTCCCTGCCCCACACTTGCTTAAAATCTGTTACATCTCTAACTTTTTCCAGTTCTGACGAAAGGTCATCGACCTAAAACGTTAACTCTGTATCTCTCTCCACAGATGCTGCCTGACCTGCTGAGTAGTTCCAGCATTTTCTGTTTTTATATACTATACAAATAGGACCCATTAATCACAGGAAATCTCACTGAACATGCAGAATATGGGAACTGTTATTGTGGCTGTTGCTTGCCAATCTCTTTGTAGTTTAAAATCACTTTGGCATCCTGTTATCACTATAAAAAATATTATAAGCTAAACAAATATAATTGGTACCACAAGCTTGAGGACGTTTCTCTCCAAAACCATTTAATAATATCAATGACTAGTCACTTTGAGCATGCGCACAGTCATGATCACCATTTCACAGAAAAAGCAATACTCTGATTGCAAAGGATCTCAAACTGCAAAGGATCTCAAACTGTAATTACTAATGTGCTGTACGGATGGCTCAATACAGCTGACTGAAAATGTTGTGGCACATTCAGGAATTTGCACTCATCACAATAGCCTTCTGTGTCTGTTGAGTCCCACATGAGGACAGAACAATCAGTGCAAACATCTCCCCATAATCTGCCATTAAGAAGTTTCAAGAAGGAAAGTTTGTCATGATTAGTTGATGCTTTGGTGCAGTTAGATTCTAGCAGAAAGCACAATTCCCCATGGCTCCACAAATACCCTAGCCTTACCAAGGAGAAGGGGAAAAAGTGGGTCACTGTTTCTTTTCGGATCACAACTTAAAGTTGGATTCACCTTTTTCAAGTTTTGATTCATTTACTTTTGAATAGAAATCTTAATTTAACTTCAAGCACAATCGGCACAAAACAGTCCATCAATATTCATTTAAATGGTGAAAAAAATAGATCTATTCATTGGTGAGTAAAAGCTGGAGAACAGGAGAATCCATATACTTTGATCTTTTTAAGGTGAGAAGCATGGAGTATGAAAATCAAGCAGTCTCAATTCTTGATCATCTCCTTTTGTTCACAAGAGGGAATATAATTAAAAGAAACAAAATAACTTGATACAAATACGCCAGTTGGGAATGAAAAGCAACCAAATTGATTCAATAACAGGCTCTCACTGAACTAACAGCACATGCAGATTGATGAAATTAACTTTTAGCCCCTAAAATACAAAGTGTCAGAATGGTGATGGAAAGAATATGAAAAGGCTGATAAATAATAAAAATTCAATGACTTCTTGGTACAGGTAAATGCAACAAAAATATTTTTAAATCTCAATGCAATGTCAAACACAATGAAGTATCAAACTTCTAATGCTGGATACATTTGAACCAGGAACAGGCGGGTCCAATCAAATCTAGAATGTCTTTCCTCGGAAACAGTTACGTTAAACTCCATTTATAGACACAAGTGGGATCTGAAATAATCCACAATAAATGCCAGTATTGGGTATAATCTTCAGAAAGCTACATTTAGCAATTCAGCATCAACACCGAAGACACCAGCGGCTACAAAATTTGGCCTCTGCCAGACTGAGTGGCCTTAGAATCATAGAATAGTTATAGCATGGAAGGCAGCCATTCGGCCCATCGAGCCTGTGCTGGGTCTCAGCTAGTCCCACTCCCCCGCCCTTTCCCCGAAGCTCTGCAATTTTTTTTCCTTCAGGTACTTATCCAACTCCCTTTTGAGAGCCATGATTGAATCTGCCTCCACAACCCTTTCAGGCAGTGCATTCCAGATCCTAACCACTCGCTGCATAAAAAAGCTTTTTCTTACGTCACCTTTGGTTCTTTTGCCAATCACCTTAAATCTCTGTCCTCTGGTTCTCGACCCTTCTGCCAATGGGAACAGTTTCTCTCTATCTACTCTGTCCAGACCCCTCAAGATTTTGACCACCTCTCCTCCTCTCAATCTTCTCCGCTCTAAGGAGAACAACCCCAGCTTCTCCAGTCTATCCACGTAACTAAAGTTCCTCATCCCTGGAATCACTCTCATATAAATCTTTTCTGCACCTTCTCGAAGGCCTTCACATCCTTCCTAAAGTACGGTACCCAGAATTGGACACAATACTCCAGTTGAGGCCAAACCAGTGTTTTATACAGGTCCATCATAATTTCCACGCTTTTGTAGTCTATACCTCTATTCATGAAGCCCAGGATCCCGGAAGCTTTTTTAACTGCTTTCTCAACCTGCCTTGCCACCTTCAATGATTTATGAACATATGCCCCTAGGTGTCTCTGTTCATGCACCCCCTTTAGGATTGTACCTTTTAGTTTATATTTCCTCTCATTCTTTCTACCAAAATGTATCATTTCACATTTTTCTGCATTAAATTTCATCTGCCACGTGTCCACCCACTCCACCAGCCTGTCTATGTCCTCCTTGAAGTCTATCACTATCTTCCTCACTGTTCACTATATTTCCAAGTTTTGTCTCATCTGCAAATTTTGAAATTGTACACCCACATCCAAGTCATTAATATACATCAAGAAAAGCAGCGGTCCTTGAACTGAACCCTGGGGAACACCACTGTATTCCCCTTCCCCCAAAATGGAAAGCAGTCCCTCAGACAATAGTATTAATATTAAAGGAAATGTGGCCGTTTGTTTATGCTGAGACTAGCATTCAAATTAGATATTAAGGCCACACGTACATTGATTCTTGAAATATTTAATTTGGTGTCGAGTGAACACAATTCCTCAGCACAAAACTTCTTCAAAATTTAGACTTGGGATCCTAAAGCCCAGTAATGCTACTCTCTCCTTTGCAGCACTACAAACCACAAGGGCCCAGTGCTAATCACAGCCAGGCAGTTGTTGGGGATAATACAAAAGGCCTCAGTGACCCTGGGCTAAGGAGGGGGTGGGGGGAAAACAAAGAAAAATACATCAGTCATGGTTCTTGCTCCTTACTGATACCACCTATTGCAAATTACCTGTGTGGACATGAGGAGGACAAGATTGGGCTCAGCTGTGAAGCCTTCCACAGTTAAATAGCCTACTGACTGCAAACATGCAGAATTACCATTTGGACAAGGTGCAGAGAGCTAGCAGTATTTGTAGAATTGGGCCCCAGTGAGAGTTGAGACTTTCGGAAGAGGAAAGGAAGCAATAAAAACAGTTAACCTGATCTCTTTGAAACCAAGGACTTTGAGCATGTAGCAGAACAATCTAATCTGAACAACCTGGATGCCCTCGAGCATAAGCCATTCTTGCATTATCTAAATAGAATTTTAAGGATATCTTTCTGAATGCACATTGGTACAGATAAATTACTTGTCCATATCCCTCACTTCAATATATGGTATGAGCACACGGCCTAAACTGCAATGAGAGTGTGACCCACGTCCTCCCCTGCACCCCAAAAAAAGTTGGAAACTTGGACACACACACACACACCTCTAGATAGGTATCTTAAACCTTTATACAAAAAAAGGCAACCATTGCTGATGGTGCATGACACAGTAGAAATGCATAAATGGCAGACTTGGATCTAAATATAGGTTTCTGTGGCTTTTGTTTTCATTACTATCCTATAATGGGCTTAGTTTTCCAATTTCTGATTACTTGCACTTTGTTCAGTCTGCAGAAACTCTAGGAAAAATTGCTTGCCCCAACCCCCAATTTCATCCTTTGGCCCACCTCTCCTGAAGATACAATTCTACAGGTAGTGGCTGCCTTCTATTATCTCACCCAAACTGGCCACCTTCCCACATAAACCTGCACAAACACTTATGTCCTTTCAACTTTCCTCACTTGGCAGCTACACATGTACACTATCAGCAGGGGTCACTGGATGCTGATTAGGAATGTGCACTGTTACCATTGTAAAACATGTTGATGTTAATTTTAACAAACCTGATCAGCAAACTCAGCATGGACTATTGACTGTACCTGTGAGGTTAAGTGCCATACCATGTAGTGCCCAGAGAAACTAATCAACTATGTAGCCTTGAATACAGAAGCAAATATGAAAATTGTTTAGGTTAAAAATAGGATTTACAGTTGATGCAGAGTTCACATAGCGACATTTCTTTAGTTAAAATATGAAATTATTTGTAGCAAAATGACTTAAGATGCAGTTCATGTCAACCAAGATATAAAATGAAAGATTTCTCTATGACAGCTGCTTAGCATTCGCAGTGAACAAATTTTGGCAGAATTAGGCCTATAGTACATAACTAGCAATTAAAAACGGGTACAATGGAACATTTATTTCAAAAGCACATGCAATAACTATGTAACTCCAGAGTTTAAAACTTTGCTCAACAATTCAGTTTTCTCCACCAGCCCATTAACCTTTTTCTAATTTGGAAAGCATTTGCTAACCTGAAACCCAAAACAGGCCTCTCCTTTTTGGACAACGGTGATGACTAGTGCAGTTCCTTTTGAGATAGGAGGTCCGTTATGCTCGTGTGCTAGTGGTAAACAATATTTGTAAAGAGCAGGGAGGCAGTCCCTGTTGTTTGGATGATGAGTAGGCTGGAAGAAAACTCAGCCTGCTGCTTCATAGAGATTTCCCTTTCCTCCGTTTTCCTGCCAATTTTCTTTCCTCACATTCTCTTTTCCTGAAGGCATTGACTCCTTATTGGGATATAGTTTAATGGAAACCAGAAACCTTTCAGTACTTTTCCCAAGTGAGAGTATGGCCAGTAAATGTTCACATACTTTCTTTTTTACATATTACTGGGGGGTATCACAGCACCCAACATCCGTAGACATGTGCTTCCAGCACTGGATAGGAACCAGGTTTGGGAATCCTGGTCAATTTTCCACTTCCTAACCCGGAATGCGGAGGTCAATTATAATACCTTTACTAACTTCCTGCACAGACTGGAGGTCAAACTTGTGATCTTTCTGGTCTGTGTGGCTGACCTACTCACTAGCTAAACCAGCTGAGTTATAGAGATGGTGTACAAAGTTCTTGCATCTGACATCGATTCCAAATGAAATCTTCAAGGCCAAATTTAAAAGGAGATGTGTGTTAATTTACCAACTGCACCACTACCAGAAACAAATTTGCTTGGTTACCTCCCATCAGCACAACTCCACTGCAGCTGTGCTAGCGATTCACCAACAATAACAAGGAAACAGCTTTATCTGCTTCCCCTGCATTGCACTGCACGTCCTGCAGCAGAGAAAACAACTCACATCTGCTTTGCCAAATAATATAAAGGTGAAAAAAATACATGAAGCCGAGATGGAAAATACCATCAGAAACAACAGTGGGTGAACGTCAGTTTGATCTGGCTACGTTAGAAGTTTATTTGACTAAATGTCTGCATGTGCTATAACTAGGAACGCTCATGGCTTTGATCTATAAATTATGACTAATTTGATAAATTTGGACCTCTTATGAAATATACTACCCAAGTTCTCACTTTTGTTTTGTATCATGTGCCACCACTGCCCAAATCGAATTTTTTGGTTTAATTTGTTTTAAACTATTTTTTTAATACATTCACTTTACTTCTCAAAATGTCTATCATAACACACAACTTAATTGCAAGTACAGTACAAATCGTTAAAAGAGCGAGCCTGTATTTATATAGCACTTTTCACATCCTTAGCATGTCCCATGGTGTTCTACAGCCAGGGAACTAATTTTGAAGTGTAGTCACTGTTGTTATGTAGGCAGGAAATTTGCACACAGCAAGGTGTCGAACAGCAAGAGATGAATGACCAGTTAATCTGTTTTGTGGTGTTGATTGAGGGATAAATATTGGCCAGGATACTGGGAGCACTTCCTGCTCCTCTTCTAATTGTGCCATTGGATCTTTTACAACCATATAAACATGCAGACAGGGCCTCGGTTTAACATTTGTTGATGTAGGTCCCCATTATTTCATTTTATACCACTAAGTATTTCCAACATGTTGCATCATAGATTAATTTAAGGATGCAGTTGCAACTAAGTTATATTTTAAAACTGTTTTTTGGGGGGGGGGGGAGGGGGAAGAGAATAGTAAAACGCAGAATAGGCTCCTTTTATCAGTGAAGACAGTGGAGTAAAACAATGATCCCTTTTAAAGTCTCAAAAAGTACTGATCACGAAGTTAATTAAGAGCAGTTTAATATGTGCAGTTTTTAAACAAATTAAGAATCTGTTGCTTCTCATGTGCAATTATATTGGCATTAATGGTTTGCTGAACAAAAGCAAACATACCAAAACATTATTACATTGCTTCTAATGAAAACCTGATTGGTATTTTGAAGCATTATGAAAAGCTTCCTTACTTCAAATTTATTGCTGGATCAACCAACTAAATATATGATTAAAATTAAGAATAACTGAAGCGAAATAGATAAAAGCAAATTGACCAATAGCTTTCATTATACAACTGGCAGGCACAAGTAACAAAACCATCAAAAATTATTTTGTTACTATACACATAATAAGTTGGTTATTTATGGACTATAACTGGAATTTAAACTTCGTAAAATAGAAAAAGGATCATATTTTACTTGGTTGCGCTTACTGATCTGGAGAAGACTGAAGCTCTTTAGTAGATTATGTAAAATATGTGTAATTTTACTAATTTACAATACAATTTATTAATTGCTCTCTCTTTTTGGGTCCATGCATTAAGGAAGTGGATAAGTTAGAATTTCAATAACGTTATGAAGACTCTGTATTCCAGGCCCCTTCTCACTCCTGCAACCAGGAGGTGCAGAAGAGTAGCCCAAAGTGACTCTAAGAGCCTAATTATTGAGGATCACAGCCCAGACATTTTGAGATCGCACCATATGAAGAATTATAATTATAAATGTTAAGAACATTGCTTTACACAGGATAGTATGAATACATTATGGAACCCGAATCTTCCTGTTCGTATTTTGCCTCATGGTGGAGATGTTTAAAGTCCTTATAACGTTATCGAAATTCTCTCTGTGGGGAGGGGCGCTCTTTTATAAGTATCAAAAAGTGATGAATTTAATCCTTACTATTGAAATCCTGTAGTGAAACATTAGTATTATGAGAGAGTTAGAATATGAAAATAATAAAATCACATCCCAAGACCCTCAAGAACTACACATGCCCTTTTTCGTCAGTTTTCTCGTTAACCCTCCTCTCTCGAAGACATTGATTCTTGCTGACGCCAGTCAACCTCGGTTACTTTGGCCAAGTGATGGTGGGGTGCAGGGCATCACTGTGGAGCCTGATTCTGCCCTCGCCAAACATCCACAGATATACATCCAGCAAGAATTACTGGATTGTATTCTGGAGCTGAAACCCTGGCTTGGTAATCTCTCCTGAGGTTTGTGGGACTGAGGCTAATTGCAGCACCCTTATGGCAATCCTGCCAAGAGTCAATAAACTTAGCATAGATTGGAAATTGATACAGGATCTTCTGGCTTGTATGGCTCAGCAACACACTGGCTTTGTCAACTGAGTTGGGGAATCTGTAGAGGCTTTCTTGTAGATTAAGCTTTGTAACAACTCCCTAATAAAACTATCCGAACACCATTTGAAGTAACTACCACCATTATTTTCATTTCTTTTAGTAACAGTTTAAATAATTTCCAACTTGCTTTGCGGAATTTGTTATGGCAGTTTTTATTTCTTTTCTTGAAAGAAATTACTTTCTTCAAGGGACGAAGAATGGGTACAAAAGGGCAATAAAGAACCTTCAATCTAAAGGAACAGGATAAGTATTATGTTCTTGTATTTAAATAAGAGTAACCTTCATTCCGGAGCCAAGAAATCTGTTTGTAAAATTTTACAAGTGCTGGTCGTCACAATATGCATCTATTCACCTTCTAAAAAGATGCAACAGAATCGAGTACGTGCACAGCACAAAGACATTTCCAACTTTATTGTTATAAAAGAAAAAGCAACGCCACTTATGTTTTCCCTTGATTTCGACTACTATTTATTTATACCTTGCATTTTAAATTACAACTGTTCACGAGAGTATCCAATATTTAGATCAGATGAATTGAGACACAACTTTTGTGGGCCTGTACAATACAGAAGCAGGTTTATTCACCATGACAACTTGCACTCTGCTTTCTGCTCATACATTTTCAAACAAAATCGCTGGATTGGCCACAGGTAAATTTTAGAACACAGAACTCAAGTCTTTTTCCCATCTCACCACAAGGCTTTAGTAACTAATTTATTAGCTTTTTCCAAGATAAGCATTTTATTCCTTTTTCTAGTCTGTTAATCTTGGTTATGTTCATTAAAGTGGAGTATTATATACTCAGAATGATTAAATTGCATACAGCATAGAAACAGCAGTAGTCATGTTATGATAATGCTCCCCGCTACTTCTATCAAACAATACAGCAATGTTTAGTAATCATCTAAAACTGTCAGTGCTGCATCTTTCCATTTGAACACAACCCTGTCAATGTTCTTTGTGGTTTACCACTGAACCATGACTTGTACTTCACTGTGTCTTGTCTTGTACATACACCAGACTACTCCAAATGGTTTTGTTCAGAAGAAAAATGGGCTGACCTGTGGTGCCATTCTATCTGGTTGGCTCAGCCCAAGTCTTTTGCAAACATATTCAAATTCACTTCTCTGACCTAGGGGGCTCCAAGGAGTGACAAGGCTTCAAAGCTTTGTCTAGGCTTCTCATGGGCTGCAACAAAATTTGAGCAAACCTCCCAAAAAGTGGGAGCTTTAGATCAGTGAGCCATAAGGCTACAGAGGGCAGCAAAGACAGTAATTAAGGAGGCCTAAGAAATACAGAGGCCATACACTTACCTGAAGAAGAACATGTACAGGGCAGCTGTGAAGCAAAACAACAGGACCTGTACAAATCCAAACAGATAAGAGGAAAATTATTCTGAGTGCATAGATAGTTCATCCATTCTCCCTCTCCCCCGAAAACACAGTTCACATTTGTGCATTGAAAATCTGAAATGGTTTATCAAATTTTAAGTTAAAAAAATAGCAAATCTAGCTAAACAATAAAAATCATAATAAAAATCTGAACAGTTTTGAGAAGTTAATTTGACCAGATATTTATTAGTTAAAAAACTCAAAAATATTTGAGTGCTTTATTTTAAAATCACAGCCATTCATGTTTCACACAGACAAAAAAATACTTGGCAGTGCTGCTAATCGACTTTTGAAAAACAACTCCTAACTACCAACTCTAAATCTCATGTGACCAGTACATGCCGTTTGGTCAATGATCGGATAAATAGCTTACTTGACAATCTTATTCTCATCAAAATTCTGCAACCTCAGGACTCAAAATATTTTCATAGTAACTTAACTGTATTGCAAAGCTTTATAGAACCAATAGATAACACAAGATTCAAACCACAAGCAAAACTGAAGTATTTTTAGTTAACACATTGTCATTATTTAGGTTAGGCACTTCCTAATGCCTCAATGAGCAAATAGATGGCCCTGTACAGTAGTGAGCAATTCATACCAGGAAGATCCCAGGTTGTGGCTTGGATCTTTACTCGATTCACTCCACGTGAGATCAAGAAACAGCCGAGCACACGGGATACAGCAAAGGCTATGGGCAGACAACATCCCGGCTGTAGTACTGAAGACTTGTGCTCCAGAACTAGCCACATCTCTAGCCAAGCTGTTCCAGTACAGTTGCAACACTGGCATCTACCCGACAAAGTGGAAAATTGCCCAGGTATGTTCTGTGATGCGCCATCAATTACTCAAAAGACTGAGGTTGAGCGAGTAACAATCAGGCTTTTATTAACTAAAGAATGAAGGTCTTGTCTCGAGTGGTCGACCCGTCCAGAATACTAAGGGACTGGGAGGTAGTCACTTATATACCTGGAATAGTGGGAGGAGTCAGCCGAGGCATGTCCAGACCTGTACCTAGTGGAATACACATACCTCTACAGACAGGTATAACAGTGGTTTACCACATTCACCCCTTGTTTAAAAATGAGTCCGGCGGGGTGAAGTGTATTTAAAAGTTCGTGTATTGGAGTCTCTCCGGAGGTCTTGTCTGCCGCTGTGATCGACGTGGCGACGGCAGGGGTGGTGGAGCTTCCGGCGTCGCGTCCCGTGTAGGCTGGGGCCCTGGAGTGTAGTCCTCGTGGGTGACGGTCCAAGGCGAGCCGGCTGCTGGGGTTGGATATCGGGTCGAGGGGGGGGGGGGTGGTAATGGGTAGTGGGTTACAGCGGTCCCCGAGGGTGCGAGGTCTCGTATGGAGACTGTGTCCTCCCGCCCTACAGCGGTCCCCGAGGGTGCAAGGTCTCGTATGGAGACTGTGTCCTCCCGCCCGTCTGGGTACGCAATGTAAGCGTACTGGGGGTTGGCGTGGAGGAGGTCGACCCTCTCGACCAGGGGTTCCATTTTATTGGCCCTCACGTGTCTTCTCAGTAGTACCGGCCCTGGGGATGTCAGCCATGGCGGTAACGATGTCCCCGATGTGGACTTCCTTGGGAAGACAAACATTTTCTCGTGAGGGGTGGCATTGGTGGCAGTGCAGAGCAGTGACCGAATCGAGTGGAGTGCATCGGGGAGCACCTCCTGCCAGCGGGAGGTCGGAAGGCCCCTAGACTTTAAGGCTAGTAGGGCGGCCTTCCAAACTGTCGCATTCTCTCTTTCCACCTGTCCGTTCCCCTGGGGGTTGTAACTGGTGGTCCTGCTTGTGGCTATACCCCTAGCGAGCAGGTACTGGCGGAGTTCGTCACTCATAAACGATGAGCCCCGGTCGCTATGGATATAGCTGGGGAAACCGAACAGGGTGAAGAGGCTGTTCAGAGATTTAATGACCGTGGCACTGGTCATGTCCGAGCAGGGGAAGGCGAACGGGAAACGGGAGTACTCGTCAATGATGTTGAGGAAGTACACATTGCGGTCGGAGGAGGGGAGAGGCCCTTTAAAATCGACGCTCAGGCGTTCGAAAGGGCGAGTGGCTTTTATCAGGTGGGCTCTGTCTGGTCTATAAAAGTGCGGTTTGCACTCAGCGCAGACTTGGCAGTTCTTGGTCATGGTCCTGACCTCCTCGATGGAGTAAGGCAGGTTGCGGGCCTTGATGAAGTGGAAGAACCTGGTGACCCCCGGGTGGCAGAGGTCATTGTGGAGGGCCCTCAGCCTATCGATCTGCGCGCTGGCGCAGGTGCCACGCGGTAAGGCATCTGGGGGTTCATTGAGCTTCCCAGGTCGGTACAAGATCTCGTAGTTGTAGGTGGAAAATTCGATTCTCCACCTCAAGATCTTGTCATTTTTGATTTTGCCCCTCTGCTTGTTGTTGAACATAAAAGCAACTGAACGCTGGTCAGTGAGCAGGGTAAATCGTTTTCCGGCCAGGTAGTGCCTCCAATGACGCACAGCCTCCACAATAGCCTGGGCCTCCTTCTCGACCGCGGAGTGTCTGGTCTCCGGGCCCTGGAGGGTTCGTGAGAAGAATGCCACAGGTCTCCCCGCCTGATTAAGGGTGGCGGCCAGAGCGAAGTCGGACGCATCGCTTTCCACCTGGAAGGGGATGGATTCGTCCACTGCGTGCATGGTGGCTTTGGCAATGTCCTCCTTGATGCGGTGGAAGGCCGAGCGGGCCTCTGCCATCAGGGGAAAAGAGGTGGATTTGATCAGCGGACGGGCTTTGTCTGCATAGTAGGGGACCCACTGAGCGTAGTAGGAAAAAAACCCTAGGCACCTCTTCAGGGCTTTTAGGCAGTGGGGCAGTGGGAGTTCCATAAGGGGACGCATCCGGTCCGGGTCGGGACCGATGACCCCGTGTTCCACAACACAGCCAAGGATGGCGAGGCGGTCTGTGCGGAATATGCACTTCTCCTTGTTATATGTCAGGTTCAGGAGTTGGGCGGTGCGGAGGAATTTCTCGAGGTTTGCGTCATGGTCCTGCAAGTCCTGGCCGCAGATGGTCACATTGTCTAGGTAAGGGAAAGTGGCCTGCAGCGCGTTTTGATCGACCATCCGGTCCATCTCCCTTTGGAAGACGGAGACCCCGTTGGTAACGCCGAAGGGAACCCTAAGGAAGTGATAGAGGCGGCCGTTTGCCTCAAAAGCAGTATACTGGCGGTCTTCAGGGCGGATGGGGAGCTGGTGGTACGCTGATTTCAGGTCAATGGTCGAAAAGACGCGGTACTGCGCGATCTGGTTGACCATGTCAGCTATGCGGGGGAGTGGGTAGGCGTCCAGCAGGGTGTAGCGGTTTATTGTTTGGCTGTAGTCGATGACCAGGCGTTGTTTCTCGCCGGTCTTAACGACCGCAACCTGGGCTCACCAGGGGCTGGAGCTGCCCTCAATAATCCCCTCCTCCAGGAGTCGCTCCACTTCGGTTTTGATGAAAACCCTGTCCCCGGCACTGTATCGCCTGCTCTTTGTGGCGATGGGCTTACAGTCGGGGGTGAGGTTAGCAAACAGTGGGGGGGTGGGACTCTGAGTGTGGAGAGGTTGCATCTGGTGCGCGGCGGGCAATTTGGAGGCTGCTGGCTGCAGACTATGAGTGGGGGGAGGGGGCCACCGTACGCCATCGTAACGCTTTTGAGGTGGCACTGGAAATCCAACCCCAGTAGGACGGCAGCGCAGAGGTCGGGCAGGACCAGGAGTTTAAAATTATTGAATACAGTCCCGTCTACTACTAGTGTCACCACGCAGTAGTCGCCAATGTCCGCTGACTGGGACTCGGAGGCCATAGAAATCCGCTGGTGCGCAGGCAGGACTGGGAGAGAGCAACGCCGCACCGTGTCGGGGTGGATGAAGCTCTCTGTGCTCCCGGAGTCAAAAAAGCAGTTTATTGCATAGCCGTTTACCTTAACGTCCATTTTGGACCGAGCTAGTTGGTGCGGTCTCGTTTGGTCCAGCGTAACAGAGGCCAGCGTAGGGGTCGGTGTGTCGCTGCGGGTATCAGATGGGCGGGGGGGGGGGGGGATTGGCGGTCTGCTGTGTCCCGGCTGGTGTCCAAGATGGCGGCGTCCATGATTCCCATGTGGCTGGAGTCGTCCAAGATGGCTGCTGCTGCAGTGGTTCGCACATGGCTGGGGAGGCCCAAGATGGCGGCCCGCACGGCCCACACGCGGCGCTGTTGGGGGCCCAAGATGGCGGCTCGCCCGGCCCACACGCGGCGCTGCTGGCGTTCGGGGTGGCTTTGGCCTTGCAGACGCTGGCGTAGTGTCCCTTTTTCCCGCAGCCCGAGCAGGTCGCATTCTTCGCCGGGCAGCGCGCTCTGGGGTGTTTGGCCTGGCCACAGAAGTAGCATTTCTGGCCTTGGGATACTGCTGTCTGGCTTTGGGACACTGCTGCGGTAGTTGGGCCGTTGTTGGGCTGTGGCTGGGGTGGCACGGTGCTATGGGGCTGTCCTACCGTGTCCCAGGTTGTCGTTCCCCGCGGCGTCCACGGTGCAGAGGAGTAGGCATCCATGCCCCGGTAGGCTGCGTCCAGCGTTAGTGCGATTTCGGAGGCTTTGTTGAGGTTGAGGTCGCTCTGCTCCAGCAGACGCTGTCGGGTGTAGTTGGACCTGTGGCCCGCTACGAAGGCATCCCGGATCAGTTCCTCCGTGTACTTAGCGGGCGTTACCGCCTTACACCCACAGGCCCGGCCAAGCACGGACAGTGCTTGGAGGTATTCCTCAGTCGATTCCCCAGGTTGTGGCTTGCGACTCCCCAGGAGGTGCCTGGCGTACACTTCGTTCACAGGGCGCGCGTACTGGGTCTTGAGGAGCTGGAGGGCTTCTGTGTACGAGGTCGCGTCCTGGATGACTGAGTACACTCGGTGGTTCACCTTGGAGATCAGGACAGACAGTTTGTCCGCATCCGTTGTGACCGCAGTGGAGGCAGTCAGGAATGTCTCGAAGCACATGAGCCAGTGAGCAAACTTGGTGGAAGCGTCTGCTTCCCGACTGTCCAGGTCCAGGCATGCTGGTGTGAGGATCTTCTCCATTATAAAAATTTAGTTAATAAAATTGATGCGCCATCAATTACTCAAAAGACTGAGGTTGAGCGAGTAACAATCAGGCTTTTATTAACTAAAGAATGAAGGTCTTGTCTCGAGTGGTCGACCCGTCCAGAATACTAAGGGACTGGGAGGTAGTCACTTATATACCTGGAATAGTGGGAGGAGTCAGCCGAGGCATGTCCAGACCTGTACCTAGTGGAATACACATACCTCTACAGACAGGTATAACAGTGGTTTACCACATTCTGTCCACAAAAAGCAGGACAAATCCAATCCCATCAGCCTACTCTCAATCATCAACAAAGTGATGGAAAGTGTCATCGACAGCGCTATCAAACGGCACTTACTCACCAATAACCTGCTCACCAATGCTCAGTCTGGGTTTTGCCAGGACCACTCAGCTCCAGACCTCATTATAGCCTTGGTCCAAACATGGACAAAACAGCTTAATTCTAGAGGTAAGGAGAGTGACTGCCCTTGACATCAAGTGTAGCATCAAGGAGCCCTAGTAAAAGTGAAGTCAATGGGAACCAGGAGAAAACTCTCCACTGGCTGGAGTCATACCTAGCATAAAGGAAGATGGTTGTGGTTGTTGGAGGTCAATCATCTCAGCCCCAGAACATCGTTGCAGGAGCTCTTCAGGGCAGTGTCCTAGGCCCAACCATCTTCAGCTGCTTGATCAATGACCTTCCCTCCATCACAAGGTCAGAAGTGGGATGATCGCTGATGATTGCAGTGTTCAGTTCCATTCGCAATTGGCGAGATAATGAAACAGTCCGTGCCCACGTGCAACAAGACCAGGACAACATTCAGGCTTGGGCTTATAAGTGGGCAAGTAACATTCGCGCCACACAAGTGCCAGTCAATTACCATCTCCAACAAGAGAGTCTAACCACCTCCCCTTGACATTCAATGGCATTACCAACTTCCCCACCATCAATATCCTGGGGATCACCATTGACCAGAAACTTAACTGGACCAGCCACATAAATATTGTGGCTACAAGAGCAGGTCAGAGGCTGGGTACTCTGCAGTGAGTGACTCACCTCATGACTCCCCAAAGCCTTTCCACCATCTACAAGGCACAAGTCAAGAGTGTAATGGAATACTCTCCACTTGCCTGGATGAGTACAGTTCCAACACTCAAGAAACTCAACACCATGCAGGACAAAGCAGCCCGCTTAATTGGCCCTCCATGCAACACCTTAAACATTCACTCCCTCCACCACCAGCACAGTGACTGCAGTGTGTACTTTCTACAAGATGCACTACAGCAACTCACCAAGGCTTCTTCGACAGCACCCCCCAAACCCGTGACCTCTACCACCTAGAAGGACAAGGGCAGCAGGTGCATGGGAGTAACCAACTGCCGCTGACCAAACTTGATAAGTGTGGGTGTTTTTATTATGTTCAAGTTATGCACCATCCTGACTTGGAAATATATCGCCGATCCTTCATCGTCACTGGGTCAAAATCCTGGAACTCCCTCCCTAACAGCACTGTGGGAGTACCTTCACCACACAGACTGCAGCGGTTCAGGAAGGCGGCTCACCACCACCTTCTTAAGGGCAATTAGGGATGGGCAATAAATGCTGGCCTTGCCAGCAACGTCCACATCCCATGAATGAATAAAAAAAGTTAGCTGATCAGAGCACTACTGTCGGCTTTAGCACCTCCGGAGCTCGATAGTCAGGGACACCACTGAATGAAGCCAAGATGCCCAACTAATAGGAGATGTGTGAAACATCTGCAGGCGACATTAAACCGAGGCTCCGTCTGCCTTTTCAGGTGGGCGCAAAAGATCCCATGGCACTACTCTAAGAAGAATAGGGGAGTTTTCTCTGTCCTGACTAACATTTATCTCTCAATGAACCGCACTAAAAAATAAATTATCTGGTTATTTATCTTACTGTTGTATTGTTTGTAGGACCTTGCTATGTGCAAATTGGCTGCCATGTTTCCTTACATTACAACAGTGAATACACTTCAAAAAAGTACTTCATTCTTTGTGATGTGCTTTGGGACATTCTGTGGTCATGAAAGATGCTATATAAATTAGAGTTCTTTATTTATTTATGGAGAACCAGTAATGGAATGGTGCCAAGTTGATAGCTCTTTCAGAGGGCCAGTGGCTTCCTCCAGTGCTGTAAAATTCTATGATTCTATAGAAATGTCTGTCTCTAATACTTTTGGCATCAGCGTCAAATGACAATACCCCCTACCCACTCAATATATTATATTCTAAATTCCTAGTTAAAATTCACAACCAGAAACATTCCTATTCAACAATCCAATTACCTAATTAAAGAAAAAATCGATTCTCATAACATTTTAAGTTTGGCTGGAAGATTAGTGTGTGCAGCACAGCTTCAGATGAGAAACAGATCACTGTTACTTGTAGTAAAGTCTTTCTTCATATATTTATTTATTCATTCATTCTGCTCTACATCCATTAGGACACTACTCCATTTTGAACCCTACATGGATGGAGGTAGATCTTAAGATCTATATAGTAACTCGGCATGGTGAACTATTTTGCCTAACAATGCAACTGGAAAATCAATCTAAACAGTGTTGTGTAGTAAAAGTCTGTGAGCCAGTAAGTAGCAGCCCTAACCAGATTCATTCCACTCAGTCAACAATGGCCAATGCAGTGGATTTAGCTTTTGAAGAAATCAGGGGTTCAAATTCCACCAAGTGATAAAAGTACAGTATGCATTCTTAGCCATCTCTGTTTTGTGACAACATTACTTGCAGTTTTTGTCCCATGGAAAATTGTTATGCTCCCATAAGTCTCTCATTCTGTCAATATCAAAACAGTATGCTCTTCTAATACTGACTTGGTAGGATGACTATTTTCCACATCAGAAAAGTTAGCTCACAATAATACACTGGCTCAAAAGGTGGATATTATTACAGATTAAGGCTCCATGCCAAACAAAGGCCTAACTGGAGATGAGAAGATGCTCCCCTGACCACTTCAACGTGCAGTGATCCTCACATTAAAAAAAACCTCAGAACACTTAACAGGACAGGAAGCAAGTGGGCATCGAGCAGGGGTACAGAAGGAAACGCACAACTGAAGAGAAAATTATTTTGGCGGTGAATGGAAAAACTGAAGGGATTTACATAGAGCTCTAGAGGGTAGTGCATAGTGCCTGAGAAAGTGGAAGGGGTAGAAAATGACAAGTAATCCAGTGTTAGAGCAGCAAAGAGTACATATGGAGAAAAACAACCATGGGAGCTAACTCAGCTGGTGAGACCCTACAGAGTTTTGACAAAGATTATGAACACTATAAAATCAATGTTCTGGGACACAGTGAAGCCGCACAAGAATTGTGTGATTGGAGTGCTGAACTTCGGGTAGGAGTCGTGCCGTCTTTCGGATGAGACGTTAAGGTATATAAATGCAAGTTCCTTCCTTCTTCTTTCCTATGTGGAGGGACTAGAGAAGCTGGGACGGTTCTCCTCAAAGCAGAGAAGGTTAAGGGGAGATTATGAAGGGTTTTGATAGAGTAAATAAGGAGAAACTGTTTCCATTGGCAGGAGGGTCGGGAACCAGATTGGCAAAAGAACCAGAGCGGAGATGAGGAGAATTTTTTTTTTTACACAATGAGTTGTTACGATCTGGAACACATTGCCTGAAAGCGTGATGGAAGCAGATTCAATAGTAACTTTCAAAAGGGAACTGGATATATACTTGAAAAGGAAAGAATTGCAGTGTGTGGGCAAAGAGCAGGGGAGTAGGACTAATCCACAAATCTTTTGCACTGGTTTAAAAAAACACCATGCTGGAAGCCAGCCCCACGCACAAAACTGGCCACACCCCCAGATCGAATTAATCACCATGGCGAGTTTCCGCTAAGTGCACCCATTTGCGGGCCTTCGGGGAAGCTCTTAAAATTAAACTTTTTTTTAAGGCGCAAGGGCATTAATAGGCACCTTTTAAAAGCTTTTAAATATTAAAACGTATCTAATTTGCCAAGAGACTAACTAGTGTACACCAATGAAACTAGTAAATGGTTCTGTATAGTTTTGTAAAACTATTTTCAGTTATTTAAAATGAGGTTAGTCACAAGTGGTGGACTAGACACTTACTAAAAATGCTGAATTTTTTGTGATAAACCCATTTTCAGCTGTATTAATAAAACTGCACCAGGTTACTGTTAAGTCTGTGGGTTGTATTATAAATAATCACAGACTCCACTGTTAACAAAATAAAACACGTCTTTACTATTCAGAGGCTCGGGCGATTCTGCCCTAGTTAACGTATCACAACCCTTATATACTGGTGTGGTCACTATCGGTATTACAGTATACATGAGCCAATAGATAGTGCCACCCTAAAGTAGTGCTCTTAAAGGCGAACGGTTACATTCTATAGTTCCCTTAAAGGTAAACGGTTACATACACAACACTCCTCCCTTCCTAGCTTATTACTTACAGAATCCCGTTAAACATACAATCTTCAACTTTATATAAACAGTTTGCAGATATACTCTCGATGGAGTCAACGTCATATAACAATTTACAGATATACTCTCAATGGAGTCAACGTCATATAACAGTTTACAAACATACTCTCAGTGGAATCAGTTTACAGGTTCAGTCTCTGTGGGAACAGTTCATAAATTCAGTCTCTGGTATTAATTCGTTCCAGACAGCATCCTCCATAGCCTTTTTTTTTTTTAAACAGCTTGTACTTTCGTCCTGTTGAACCAGCAGTGCGGACTTATACAACCCACTGGCTGTCTTGATAATGTCCCTGGATTTTTTTTACAAATTTAGCACCTTTCGTAATGTTCGGACTGAGGTAGTAGAAGTAATAATATTTTAAACAGTTATTATTTTCTGCTTCTTCTTTTTCTTTTCTGCCTTTTTGAAACTCTCCGAGCTCTTTTCCCGGCTGCCATCTGTAGCGCCACCAACTCTCTATGTTCCTTAGACCTTAAGTGCTTCCTCAGGATTTCAGCACTTTGGGAGTTCCTATCACAATTTGGGCAGACCACATCCTCATAACATTCGGTGTCACTCAACAGGTCAAAACCCTTCTTCAAGCAATCATATTCATCCTGCTCTTCCTCGGATGTCTGCCCTTCCTTCCCTCCTGGCCTCATTTGTGCGTTCAATCCTTTCCCTTCCTTCAGGGATTTCGTTATCAGGCTATTTAATCCTTCTACTGAAGTAGCTGTTTCCCCATTCTCCTGTTCCCCTGGACGTAATTCAGCGTACTCCTCCATTTCATCCATCATTTTCTCCAATGCTTTCATCTTCTCTTCCTCTTGTA
The DNA here is from genome assembly GCF_052327205.1 of Somniosus microcephalus. NCBI lineage: Eukaryota > Metazoa > Chordata > Chondrichthyes > Squaliformes > Somniosidae > Somniosus > Somniosus microcephalus. The sequence continues at coordinate 132,544,160 of NC_140996.1, forward strand.
CTTTGGCTTCCAGTGCTTGGAGAAGTTGCGCCTCGATGCTCTCTAGCTCATGTTCAGGGCCCATTCCCAGTTGAAACTGTTCTTCAAGTCGGTCAACCTCGGTAATTGCCGCCTCATATTTGTCTTGGGCTTCCTTCCATATTTTTATGAGTTCTGCCATGTCTTTCACCTCTACATCCTCATCTATGTATGGAACTTCTACCGATGAGTCTGTCTTGGCCCTGAGCTCCTCAAGAATTTCCTGCAGCCTTTGGACTTCTTGCTCATGTTCAACCTTTAGTTGCTCATATACTTCCAACGAAACTAGCTTTTCGGAGGTTGCTGAGTTAACCCCCTCCAGAATTGTAGTCTGGGCCTGTTCATACTGTTTTTTCAACTTCTCGCACTCTGCTTGTAAGGAGTCGTAGAGAAGAACTGGAATAAAATCCTGGCTTCCTGAAGATTCCTCTTCATTTGTTTCTTTCGCAATTTCCTGTTGGAGTTCAGCCAAGGCTGCTATGCTATCTGCCTCTCGAAGTCTCACTGCCATCAACTCTTCTTTATTCTTGCAGTCCATCTCAGCCATTTCCCGTTTACTTTCATTTAACTGAGTGAGTAGTCCCTTATTTTGGGCTGAGAGATATTGCACCTTCTCATGTAGACCCTTGCACTCCTTCTCTGCTTGACATAGCTGATTACCGCTGATTTGGTTCTGCGTTTCAAGTTCCAACATCCTTTGCTTAGCTTCTTTCAGTTTCGCCCCTATAAGCTCCTCTTGCAACATGGCCACATTATTCTCATCAGGTAAAGAAGCGTTTCTCTTTTCCATGTCCAAGATTTGTTTCTGCATCTCCTTAAGAGCACCCTGTGATTCAACTTCTCTTAACTTTGCCTGCACTAGCTCCGTCTCTAATTGCAGAACAAAATCCTCAGTGCAGCGTGATTTGCCCTTCTGCTGTATCTCTAGATCATGCAAATATTCTAACCCCTGAACATCATCAGGGAGATGTGATCGGTAATTGGTCACGATGGCTCTATGGTCGCTCTCTGCTTGAGCCAGTAGGTTCTGTTGTCTTTCCAGACTCTCCCATTCGGTGTCATAGAACTTTTTCATTGTTTTCATCTCTTGTACGAGGCGGTATCTTAATTGTTCTAATTGTTGTTGTACTTTGAAATAGCGTTGAGTTCGAGCCCGGTGTTCCTCCGTAATGCATATGTCTGTAGCTTGAACAGACTCAGAATTCTCTGTCTTTATGCACGCCATCGATTTTCCAACCTTAGTCCGTGAGTTAATGTTAACCTTGTTTTTCATACATAAGCTGGACTTATCGTCTTCCGGCTCAGAGTCTGAGCTGCTTGTCTGCACCGAGTCCTCACTCGTCATTGCTTGTCGGTAGTGCCATTCCATGTCTATTTTCTTGATCCACTCCCGTCCTAGAAGTGGTGGTCCTCCCTCAGGTAGTACGTACAAATTCATTCTTGGGTGTACTTTACCCCCATCTCTCACCTTGACTCTTATTTTCCCCATGGGGTATACGCGATGCCCCGTGTATGTCTGTAATACGAACTTGGTATTTCTTAAGGGTATGTGAGAGAATAGTCGGTGGTAGTCCTTTTGGTTGATGACTGATACAGCTGATCCCGTGTCCAGCTCCATTCGTACTTGGACTCCAGCTATTTTTAGTGTGACCCAGATCGTTTGTAGATCAGTTACTTTACCCACATTGTGGATTCTCAGACTATCCAACTCCTGGCTGTTTGGGTCTGAGTCTGAATTTTGTTCGTCTGAACTCTTTTCAGCCACCTGATGCACCTTGTTGTACTTTTCTTGTGGTGGTGGCTTCCTTTGTTTGTTGGTCTTCTTTCTGGACCTGCATACCTTCGCGATGTGACCCAGTTTGCCACATTTCCTGCACTCTTGATTCTTAAACCAGCACTGATTCTGGTCGTGCGTTGTCTTTCCACAACGGTAGCATTTGGAAATGCTTGCAGTCATTTGGTCCACCCCGAGTGCCGCCGCCTTTAGCTGCATTTCCGCCGTTCCTTTCACTGCGGCTTCGTGCGATGAAGCTATGAGGACAGCCCTATCCAGTGTGAGGTCGTTTTCCTCCAGGAGTCGCTTCTGCGTTCCTTCTTTGGCCAAGCCGCATACGAACTTGTCCCGCAGCGCCTCTGTCAAATTCCCTCCAAGCTGGCAGTATTTCGCTAGCTTACGCAGTTCGACTAAGTATTCCGCATTGCTTTCATCTTGCCTCTGGGTTCTGGCGTAAAATTTAAATCGTTCAGCCAGTATCAACGGTGTGGGGTTCAAGTGATCCTTCAGCACTGCTACGATCTCTTCGAAGGTCTGGTCCACTGGTTTAACTGGTGCTATTAGATGTTTCAAAAGCCCGTATGTTTTTGCTCCCATCGAATTTAACAAAGTTATTGCCTTGTCGTCATCCTCAATGTCGTTGGCTACGCAATATATTTCTATGCGTTCCACATACGTGGCCCAGTCTTCTATTTCAGCATTAAAGTCATTAATATTTCCTCGCTTAGGCATCTTCTTCTCTTTTCGAGTACAGTACAAGTATTACTTTACTTATTATTAATTTTCTTCTCTCTTCTTGAGAACACCACAAGTATTGCTGTACTTATACTTATTTTCCCTCTCTTCTTGAGAACACACCAGCCTTTCTGAAAAATCTTATTACTTTCCTGAAATTCTTAATAATTTCCAAGATGGCGGTTTCCCGCTTCTGCCTTCTTCCCCTGCGGTTTTCCCGCGAAAAATGGCGGCTTTCCCGCGCTTCTCGCTCTCCCCGCCCACTTCAATGGCGGTTTTCCCGCGCTTGACGGTCTTCGCCCGTCCCCCGACGCTGTCTTTCAGCCCGAGTGCGGCTCTTATCAGCGGATGCGATCGATGGCCCGGCTGCGCCTCGCACTTGAAAGCGGGCCCCGGCCTCTGGCTCACCCGCTCGCGCGGATCTTGCTCGCTCCCTCCCGGGCTCTGGCTTACCCGCTCGCGCGTTTCACCGCGGCTCTTATCAGGGATTGCGATCGCCCTTATCTCCCGATCGGTGGCACTGTCTTTGCAGCCAACGAGGCTTACCCACAAGGTTATGGAGGCTTCAGGGTCCTAATGCCTGTCGCTTCCAGCCTGTCGGTTCCAGACTGGTGAGGATTGAAACCTCTCTTCAACGTCCTGTCTTCGGACGAAGCCGCCGTGGAACAACTGCCGCAGGGTTCGAATCCTGACTCGTCGCCAATGTTAAGTCTGTGGGTTGTATTATAAATAATCACAGACTCCACTGTTAACAAAATAAAACACGTCTTTACTATTCAGAGGCTCGGGCGATTCTGCCCTAGTTAACATATCACAACCCTTATATACTGGTGTGGTCACTATCGGTATTACAGTATACATGAGCCAATAGATAGTGCCACCCTAAAGTAGTGCTCTTAAAGGCGAACGGTTACATTCTATAGTTCCCTTAAAGGTAAACGGTTACATACACAACAGTTACCACTCTTAAATACATCAAGGAATATTTTTTAATGAGAAAAAAAAGTAAACAATTATGTTCTAAAACACTGCCTAATTGCGGGAAATTTTACATTCATCAATATGTAAATGAGTTTGGGCGGAAACTTGAGCAAAAAATTCAATTCAGAAAACTAGCGCAATTTACGCCCAGAGTGCCAATTGCGCCCAAAGCGCAAACTCTACCCCTTTAACTATGAATTGGTTAACTCCGGTTTTACTCTAGCACTAATTCATAATGATGACTGTTATTTTGAAAGCCTGTGACAATGATTTATGTGCCATGGGAACCGTGAGCCATCACCAGGTCTACACTTGTGCAGGTAAGGGTCAGAAACCCAGCACTGTTGTCGACAGATAGATATCCTCTCACTGGTTAAAGACCTGTATCTCCCCCCACTTTAGACAGGGGCAGGTCAAACAAAATGAAATGCTCCATGCAGCCTGCCATCAGACAAAAACATGCCAAGTACATATTATCAGCAGACCATAAGTTCAATTGCTTCAGCTTCCTGTAACATTCACAAATAGTGGTGCGGCAGATGTCCTGAATACCTAAATGAATTGAATTCTTCAGGTGGGATTGTGAAGCCTGACAACTCAAATTAACTGCATACAAGTATTGAACAAGTACAACAAATAGAAATGCTGAGTGCTTATTTGAGGGATTATATTGCATAGAACTGAAATTTGAGCAGCGGATGTTTAACTTTGTGAAAAATCCAGTTGTACAAAAGATGCATTTTCTTGTACAAATAATGGCAAACATAGATAAAATACATTCCTTTAAATAATTTCACAATTATTAGAACAGCATATACTTCACACTCCAAATTAATTTCATCAGCTCTACTAAGTTGGCAACCAGGCAGCTGACAGACCTGAATTTAAATAAATAAATCTGGCTTAAGGGCTGCAGGTTTGATCACACTGTTCAGTTGCCTGGGTCTCACCTGTAGTGCATTAACTGGCAGCTAGGAACCGCTTCACATTGAGTTAGAAAAAGAGGGGGGGAAGAAACAAAGAGGGACAAACACGAGCTTTCTGCTGTCATGCAATAGCTGAAGAATTGCATTGGCAGGTTGCCCACTTAAACTTCCAGCCACAGCTGGTATGTGGCCCTGGAACTAAAAGGGCCAAAAACAAACATCAATGGACAGTAACCCAATCCATCCTTCCCTGACCCTCCCCCATATCTAACCAGTCCATTGCCCCTCTAACCCGATTCCGATGGCAGGTTACAGCCAACAAACTAACTCTCCCCTCAAAACATACAACTTGCATTTATATAGTGCCTTTAATGTAGGCAAACATCCCAAGGCATTCCATGCATGGCATGATCCTACAATTACCTTAGAAACAATATACTATGACCCAAAAATGCCTTTTTCCTCATTGCCCTCTCCCATTCTCCACTTTTCCTGCAACAGTTTCTGTCTTGGAACACTTGGACGTCATGATAAGGTGCTTTTAAAATGCAAGTATATCTTCCTTACTGTAAAATAAAGTGAAAGAATTTCATTTGTTTCAAGCCTTGTACACTTTTATTTTAAGTGTGCCTGCCTCCAATATACGGAGGTGGCAATCCAGCTATTAACCCCAGAAGGGTGCCAAGAGATCAATGGGACGGTCCAGTACATTAGTCATCAGACTCAGGAGGAGCGAGGCTTGGGCACGGGGGTGCCAGAGTGGGCCCAGCCCAGTTCATTTTTGCCTGCAAACACTAACATCCCAACAGGGCCCCCAAATGCTGACTGACAACTTAAAATGTTGATGGATGACATGTATGTTATGCACTGGTTTGCAAAATGTATTAGGATAATCAAAAGTATTATGAATGTAAGCCAACAAAGAACACATCAGTGTCTCCTATTTAACCCCAATGAACATATGTAGTACCAGCCCAGGATACTAGCATATTTGCAAGAATAAATCAAGAACCAAAAGGCACTCTGCTCTGTCAGAAGCAAACATGGTTTGAGAACTAATGTAAATAATGTAATTACAGGAAACTCTCGATTTACCAGCACCTAAATAACCGGAAATCTCTGTTAACCGGTAAAATTCAGGAGTAGGTTCAGATAAGTTTTACTTCATATTAGTGGCCGTCCCTGGATCTGTGGCCGGGTTCCTGCACCTGTTGCTAAGCAACAGGGACGCTTGGATCTTGTGGCTGGAGTTCCTGCACCTGTTGCTAAGCAACAGGGACGCTTGGATCTTGTGGCCAGAGTTCCTGCACCTGTTGCTAAGCAACAGGGAAGCCTGGATTTGTTGCTGTGTAGGAACTCTCGTACCTTTTACTATACCTCTCTGTAATCCGGACTTTCTGATAAACCGGCACCACGCCGGTCCCGTTGGTGCCGGATAAAAAAAGAGTTTCCTGTATAGTAACAAACCACCAAAGCTCGCATCAACTAAAAAAAACTTGAATTTATAAAAAGCCTTATGGAGTTTCTCATCTCAAAGTACTTCACATACAATGGCTTTGAAGTGCAACAACTAATATGTAGGCAAACACGATAGCCATGTAGGCAAACACGATAGCCATCTTGTGCACAGCAAATCTACATGCACATGCGCGAAAACCCTGAACTTACGATCTGTCAAGGTTCGCCTCGACAGATCATTCAAACCGACTCAAACATCACTTTCGCTGGCAGAGAGTTGGGCTATTTGCCCAACTACAGCCCAGCAAATGCCCACAAAACCCTTACACCTGCATATGGGTTAATTATAAATGTTACATTAAAAATTTTAAGATAAAAAATCATCCACAAACATTTAAAATTCATTTATGTAAATTTTGGCCCAGGTTAAAATATGTAAAATTATTTTTCAAAAATATTATTTTTATTGTGAATGCTTCATTAAAGGGACTTTTAATTAAATGTGAAAATTGGAACATTTTTATTCCAGTTGTGTAAATTATTTAATTATTTGGGGATTCTGTTCATAAATGGAATCCCCATAATACTGTGTCAGTGCACTTTCCATTAACACCATGTGAATTATTTTCAATATTACTCTTAATTTTGAAAAGAAAATAGTAAAGAATTTTGGTTCACATCACAGCAGGAGTCTCTGGATAGTGATCAGGAGTGGGGTTGATATTTCCCCTCTCACAAAAAGGGTATTGAGGCCAACTGTTAACTTGTGTACTACTACTCTGGCAAAGATCATTTAACAAGTTCAAACACAGGACCTTCCTACTCTGTATGACTCATCAGTACACTAGCAGGGCACTGGCTGGAGTCATACCTAGCACAAAGTAAGATGGTTGTGGTTGTTGGAGGTCAATCATCTCAGCCCCAGGACATCGCTGCAGGCATTCCTCAGGACAGTGACTTGGGCCCAAACATCTTCAGTTGCTTCATCAATGACCTTTCCTCCATCATAAGGTCAGCAGTGGGGATGTTCGCTGATGACTGCAGTGTTCAATTCCATTCGCAACTCCTCAGATAATGAAGCAGCCCATGCCCGCCTGTAGCAAGACCTGGGCAAAATTCAGGCTTGGGCTGATTTGTGGCATGAATGTTACTTGCCACTTAAGTGCCAGGCAATGACTATCTCCAACAATAGAGAGTCTAACCACCTCCCCATGACATTTAACGGCATTACCATCACCGAATCATTGACCAGAAACTTAACTGGACCAACCACATAAATACTGTGGCTACAAGAGCAGGTCAGAGGTTGGGTATTCTACAGAGTGTCGCACCTCCTGACTCCCCAAAGCCTTTCCACCATCTACAAGGCACAAGTCAGGAGTGTGATGGAATACTCTCCACTTGCCTGGATGAGTGCAGCTCCAACAACACTCAAGAAGCTCGACACCATCCAGGACACAGCAGCCAGCTTGATCGACACCCCATCCACCACCTTAAACATTCACTTCCTCCACTACTGCCGCACCGTGGCTGCAGTACGTACCATCTACAAGATGCACTGCAGCAACTCGCCAAGGCTTCTTCGACAGCACCCCCCAAACCCACGACCTCTACCACCTAGAAGGACAAGGGCAGCAGGCACATGGGAACACCATCACTTCCAAGTTCCCCTCCAAGTCACACACCATCCCGACTTGGAAATATATCGCCGATCCTTCATCGTCACTGGGTCAAAATCCTGGAACTCCCTCCCTAACAGCACTGTGGGAGTACCTTCACCACACGGACTGCAGTGGTTCAAGGCGGCGGCTCACCACCACCTTCTCAAGGGCAATTAGGGATGGGCAATAAATGCTGGCCTTGCCAGCGATGCCCACATCCCAGGAACGAATAAAAAAAAAATTACTTGTTCTATTAAAAAAGCTGTCTTACATCCAGATAAATCGTTGTACTTTAAATTGTTTATTTTTGCAATTCAAATGGTTTATTATTCCTCATCACCTAGTTAAAAGGGAACACATTTATTCAAAGAACTCCCCAATTTTATATGAAAAATGGCACACTTCGGAAAATTGTAAATTTTAGGAAAAGCAGTTTTCTTACGGTCAATAAACAGCAGACGCAACAACTTCAAACTGATCTGAAAACCATTTTATAACCAAATTTCCAGCTGAGGTCAGACATCCGGCTGTGGAGCGGTTCTCAGACCAGTGTGAATTTGGCCCCAGCTATTTATCGTGGAGCCACTCCAGGACACACAGTTACACTTAACAGAAGGTAATGTCATGGGATCAACTTCCAGACAGGTTGAAGGTCAATCCAAATAATGGCAATGCACCATTCCCTCAGTGGTGTACTAGAATATCAGACTAGGTTATGTGCTCAAGTCCTGAAGTGGGGCTTGAACCCAAGGCCTTCTGACTCAGACACACAACATCTGACAGTGAGTCAAGCTGACATAATACGCTCTTGGACTTCCCTTTAAAGTAGAGCACTTACTGCATATACCAAATTTCCAATTGATTCCATTTGTGAACAATTGTTGCTGCACCATTTTAGCCCATGAAAATCCTGCCAAAGTTCTGCAACCATGTGAAATTCGTATTACCCAAGAACATTAAACAATCCTTGAAAAGTATTTTTTTTGAACTGTATTTACTGGCTCTCTGAATGTGACAAATAGTACTTCTTCCTGTACAGTATTTAATTTTTTTAAAATACCACTTCCTTGAATGTACTGCTTACATTCAGTGTTTCATTTATTACTCTTTGGCTGCAGTAAGAGACAGCAATAAAGTGAAGCTCTCTGTGTACCAAGCTTTTATGCACATTTCCTTTATGACAACTTAGGAAAGGAACTATCTGTAGACTAGATTTCACAGATTAAAAACATTCACAGTTTCCCCAATAACTCAAGAGTAATTAGTGGGCAGGTTGTGAATGTTGTAGTGAGACACACACATTAGGAAAGCCCCAGGTTCAATAGACAGTCCATACTAAAGTGACTTCAGCCAGGGTAGTGATGGATGTGCCAGAATTGGCCTTAGCTTCTCCAAGTTGGGATGGGCAGAAAAAGATGGCAACAATTGGAGCTTCTGCTTTTAATCACTATAAAGTCACTTCTGTTGGAAGTGGACATCGGCACCCAAAGAACCACAGCTCACCATAAATTGGTATCTTCGGAAGAGATGGGGAAGCAAGAGAAGAATGGAAAAGGGGCGAAACGAACACAATTGTCTAACTACTTCAGGTTCAAACATCACGTATCTCTCCCCAACGAAACTGACGGACAGCCAACCCGCTTCCAACATTCACTGTGCCACTCAGAAATGCTCAAGAACAAGTTAGGGAAGTTTGCCTTTTTTTACTCTCTTGGGGAAAAGTGTCCAGCTTCTGCTTCGCAGCTTTTTCTGACAGTACTGGAGAGATCGGGAAATCATTACATGGGAAATTTAAACATTTTATAGCAAGCTGAATGGACAAGATCATGTTACAGATGGAAAATATATATTTTATTTCAGCATGATTTTAAAAATATTTAATCTTCTACTAAAAAAGAAATTTATAAAAGGTCACAATCATCAATGTGGAATCACTTGTGTTAAATTTTAACCATGGGTAATTAATGCATAAAAGTAGTCAATTCCTTATTTTAAACAGAAGATCTAAGCAGTGAACAATAAGACTGCAGTCCGAGTTTAAATAAGTGGACTTCACTTGCACTTGCTCCCTTGTTACAACAATTTAATTTCATTGATCCCAAACTCTGCAAAGAAACAAGAGTTTGGTGTGCAAAGAAAAACAGAGCAAGTTGTCCACCTTCTCGTATAACCCAGTTCTTGCATATTACAAAATACAATTGTTTTTATTGCACACAAGATTCACTGGCTTCATATAACAGACCTCCAGGTAATGTCTTCTTAAAGTGAACAACTTATTAGAGCAACAATTGAAGACAGTACCTTAGCAATTCATGGAGGGCGATTCTAGAAATTAGGGTGCGACCCTAATTAAGGTCTTGAACTTGAGGTTTTAACAGGAAATTGTATGATATTCTGATTCAATGTACTGTATATGTAACCGTGGCAAGGTTTTAAAGGTATTGCGCAACATTTGCTTTCTGAACCTCAGTAATGGTGAAAACATTTCTTTATTGATGTTAACTCCGAATTCTATAGCACGGAAGTGTAATTAAGCTTAATGGCCACTTGTTTATACAGTTCCCAATTAAGGGAACAGCAGGAAGGGTGAAGGACAAGACCACAGGATGAGTCTTATCTGTCAACCTACGCTTAATTTGGAAGCAAGGCACTGCAGACAAAGTCCCTTAGAATTTATGCTGTAAAACATTGTTTTTCTTACAATGCCTTACTCTGTAGTCGTTTTTCAAAATTTATCTTTGTGCTAGTTATACAACCCTCAGCTTCCTACAGTTGAAATCAGTGTGATTGCATTGTATCTAGCAAACTCAACCTTGGCACTAAAGTGGAGGATACTCTTCAACAGACTTTTTAAAAAAAGAGTTGGTGATTCCTTCTCTGTCCAATTTTCTCCCCTTCTCCCGAGTACCTTGCCCATGTGAGCATTCTTCATGCGCAAATGTCAGCATGCTATTCAATCTTGGAAGACATTACTGCCAAGCTTGATCCTATTCTCTCACAATATGCCTTTAACATGCTGTGGCAGGAAAAGTGCTTTATTAAAACATATGTTATATTTAATGTAGATTTCTAAAAAATGCTGTAGCGCAGGGACTCATCAAATGGTAGCCCTGCATCCAAATACTGCAAAAGGAATGGGAAAGGGGGTGGGGAACCAAAACATTTTATTTCTATTCTTTGGGGGTGGGATTTCTATGGTCATCAAGGCAAGGAGGGGCAATGCCGAGAAATGGAGCACTTTCCCACTATTTAAACCTGCAAACTTACACATGCCATGAATGGAATTCCCACATCATTCCCTGCCTCTTTCAAATTGCAGAAATTACTGCACTGTCAGAACAATGCATTTCGGCTAAAAATGTTAGGTTTATGTACAGGTTGAATAACACACAGAAGCAGTGGGAAACAGCAATATACTGAGAGTGCAATACTTCAAAATAATAATAGAATCAGTCCATAAGGGGTTAAAGTACCCTCTTTACAATTTTTTTAAACCAGTTTGATAAGCAACAGGACTTTTGGATCAAACAAGTTTGCATATGCTTTTATGATGCAATATTTTAGGTGGATGATGTGAATTTCCACTCTATCCATGGAGTTTGGATATTCAGCCAGAACTCAAGACATAAGCATGGTCTCCTGTACATACAGTACCAAAGGTTTCTGAACTCAGGGTTTAATCATCCCTTAATAATAAATTGTATTCATATAGCACCTTTATGTAGTAAAATGTCCCAAGGTGCTTCACAGGAGCGTTATCAAACAAATTATTACACTGTGCCACACAAGGAGATATTAGGGCAGATGACCAAAAGTTTGGTGAAAGAAGGAGGTTTTAAGGAGTGTCTTAGAGGAGGAAAGAGAGGTAGAGAGGCCAAAAGGTTTAGGGAGGGAATTCCAGAGCTTAGGGCCTTGGCAGCTGAAGGCACAGCCACCAATGGTGGAGCAATTAAAATCAGGGATGCTCAAGAGGTCAGAATTGGAGGAGCGCAGATATCCTGGAGGGGGTTTCAGAGATAGAGAAGGTTGAGGCCATGGAGGGATTTGAAAACAAGGATGAGCATTTTAAAATCGAGGCATTGCTTAACCGGAAGTCAATAAACAGTCGTGTCAGTATTGAGGAGGATGTTGATGAGCAGATGTCCCCCAGGTCCCACATATTTGTTGATGTTTAGATATGCATAAGTTAATGATCACCTAAAGCAAAACTGCTGCATCCCAACTGATGTCCTGAACAAACACTCAATCCTGGTTCAGTAGACTCCAGATTTCCAGTTTGACACTAGGAACATTTTAACTCAAAAGCTATTTCAGAACTATGAGATAAGGTACAAAAATTCCCCAATTTCATCAAATCAGCACCAAGTAATTTTCCAACAATGTGTCTCCCTGTCAAAATCACAGGAGGAGCTCCTAGATCATCAGCAGAATTGTATCAAGTTCCCAAATCAACTATCCTTGGGGTCTGAGTGAGATTGCTCATTTGTTTCAAATTACGGGCTGTTTTATACTGTGGGCACACGCTCATGAGTAAATTGTTGAACTTTGTTCACATTCATTCGCGTAGAACCCTTGCAGCCAGCAAAGGCAAGAAATTTTCATCCCACAGTCCATGCTGGATTCAAATTCAGGCGAAAGGAGAGTAATTTCGCCTACTGTCCCCAATAGCTCTGGAAGCATAACTTTCACTAGGGTCTGATATATACAGACCATAAAGAACCTCAAGTACAAGGAAACATATTGTCCTAAAAATGTAGTCAATGCTTGACTGAACATTTCATTGTTCAGAAGCTATTAATAGATATTGTCATGTTGTAAAGCAGAACAATTCTCAGCTTCAGACTCTCCAGAGGTTTCTCCTAGCCAGTGCACCCTAGTACATCAGCAAAGGCTAAAAATGAAGCTTAAGTGTTCAGTTGCAGTTTAGTTGAAAAAATAACCTTATGTAAAATGAAGTTTGGCTTGTAGAAGTCATTGGCCCAGAAATTCGGGTCGGGGGCTTCCCGCGGGTGCAAGCCCCAGACCTGCACTTACCTTGCGCGCCGGCCATTGAGCTGTGGGCCCCCGTGGAATTGCGATCCTGGGCCTCCTCCAACTGCCGGCGCGCAGTGCTTGCGTATCCCAGGGGCGCAGTTAGTTCAATGCGTCCCCTGGGATCACGTGGGCCACGGAGAGCCAATGGTAGCAGGGAATGCTTCATTCATAAGTTGTCAAACCTATAAATACTATAAGCCCCAAAACATCACTAAATCTTCAAATAAATTTTTTAAAAATCACATTTTTAAAATAAACTATAAATTACATGAAATAACTATTTTAAACAATAATTTAAATTTTTGAAAAAAATAATTTTATTTTCCAACGGGGCTAAAAATAAACTTACCTTTCTTTAAAGTATTTAAAAATAATAAACCTGTGGAAAAAATGTTTTAATTTTAATTAATTCACCACTTACCTTGCAAAAAGCAGGCCTTGCGACTGCTTTTTACATGTCTAACTTCTGGAGACTTACGTTTTTTTTTGCAGGTTTCTCCGGGAAGGTAAGTTCAATGCGCACGCGCAGCCTCTCCTGCGCACACGTTCCACCTCTTAACCCCTTCTTTCAGGGGAACAGAAGTGCCGGTTTCCCGTGCATGCACGAAACCGGCACTTCCATTGGGCTTATGGGCAAGTACCCCATGCGTACTCACCCGTGGAGACCCGAATTTCTGGGCCATTATCTCAAAATAGATAGGAAGGTGTGACTTACACACCACATTGAAAGTAGGAGATAGAATACCTGTGATCATTCTACTGAATCTAGAGTCATCAAATAATACTTCAAAAGTACTTTCCTTTTTAGTCATTAGCATTGTTCTCAGATAAAATTTATTCCAACTTGCAATCATTACAAGTGCTTGTAACTGCCCACATTATTATGGATTATATTCAAATACTTGCTTTAAACACCCACGAGGAAGGAGAAATTGTCTCAAACTCCCAATCCAACTTCTATACTAACACAAGCATTCAGAGAAGGATGTGTTCTGACCTTCATCCGTAAAACTATACATATAGATGATAATTATTTGCATTTGAATAGGTTTACCATTTTCCTACCTCAACCTTTACTGAAGTAAATAACTGTTTGTCATGCACAAAGTCTGCATCAAGGAAAACATGGATTAAAATTAAAATGAACGCAGATGAATTATTCAGTTGCAAAACTGTGCTACAAATAGAAATTACAAATGCTGACACCACTTTGTAGTTGCTGCAGCTTAAATGTGAAGTGCGATTCACAAATATGTCATCAAACAGCACAAATGCTTTTAGTTCTTTAAGAGTCCCATTTGTGCCATTTTCTGTCTATCTGATTATGGATCATCATAGTAGTACACAGGCACTGTTTTCTACTTAATGAAAGATTAAAGGACTTTACTGACAGATCGGCACATCAGTACAAATCCTTGGAGTACAAACATATGCAGATGAAGCCCAATATTGATTTGTTTTTATTACCAGATACTACCCTGTGGGATTCTTTATTATAAGGAAAGCTGCAGATTTTCAGCTTCAATCAATTGCTCTCAATTGCAAAAACTATTTTCCAAGGAAATACTTGTTTCCCCAGCAAAATGTAGTGAGTGGAGGATAGTTACGTAATACAAATTATGTGCATAAAATCTATCCTAGTCACTTACAGCAGTGCTGTCTCCAGGCGTGATTGACGAGGAAATTACCCAATCATCCCCATTTTGGCTAGGAATAGTGGGGTCACTAAATGCAGCTCCAATTTTCAGTCCCCACAGCAGAAACTCTCCCCCGCCCCGCCTCCTCTTTCTGTTGCATGGTTTTACAAGTACCAATCATCCTCCAGCACCTTGCACAAGTAGCCATTATTCATGTGTGAACCTGGACTGCACTGGACATCACAGCTGAGCCCAATCCTGCCCTCACGAAGTCTACACACAAGTGCTTCAGCACAAACTCTGGGAAAATGTCCCCTCCCTAATCAAGAGTGCTAAACCAGTTGTAGCATCTCCATCACTGCCCTAGTGGAGATCAAGTAACTTAGCACCGACTGGGGAGCCAAAAATGGGAACTTCCTGGTCTGTAAATACATACTTTGGTTCTGTCTTCACAAAGGACACAAATAACCTCCCAAAGATGTCGGGGAACATAGGGTCTAATGAAAGGGAGGAACTGACAGAAATCAGTATTTGTAGGGAAATGGTGTTAGGGAAATTGATGGGATTGAGGGCCGATTAAATTCCCAGGGCCTGATAATCTACATCCTAGGGTACTTAAGGAAGTGGCCCTAGAAATAGTAGATGCATTGCTGGTCATCTTCCAAAATTCGATAGACTCTGGAACAGTACCCATGGATTGGCAGGTAGCTAATGTTACCCCACTGTTCAAAAAGGGTGGTAGAGAAAACGGGGAATTACAGACCGGTAAGCCTGACATCGGTAGTGGGGAAAATGCTAGAGTCCATTATAAAGGATGTAATAGCAGACCACTTGGAAAAAAGTGACCGGATCGGACAAAGTCAACATGGATTTACAAAAGGTAAATCGTGCTTGACTAATCTACTGGAATTTTTTGAGTATGTAACTGGTAAAATAGATAAGGGAGAACCAGTGGATGTGGTGTATTTGGATTTTCAAAAGGCTTTCGATAAGGTCCCGCATAAGAGATTAGTGTGTAAAATTAAGGCACATGGGATTGGGGGCAAGGTATTGACTTGGATAGAGAACTGGTTGGCAGACAGAAAGCAAAGAGTTGGAATAAACGGCTCTTTTTCCGAGTGGCAGGCAGTGACTAGTGGGGTACCGCAGGGATCGGTCCTTGGACACCAGCTATTCACAATATATATTAATGATGTGGACGAGGGAACTAGATGTAATATCTCCAAGTTTGCGGATGACACAAAGCTGGGTGGGCGTGTGTGCTGTGAGGAGGATGTCGAGAAACTCCAGTATGATTTGGACAGGTTGGGTGATTGGGCAGAAGCATGGCAGATGCAATATAACGTGGATAAATGCGAGGTTATCCACTTTGGTGTCAAAAACAGAAGGCAGATTATTATCTAAATGGCAATAGATTGGGAGAAGGGGAAGTGCAATGAGACCTGGGTGTCCTTGTGCACCAGTCGCTGAAAGTAAGCATGCAGGTGCAGCAGGCGGTTAAGAAGTCAAATGGTATGTTGGCCTTCGTAGCGAGAGGGTTTGAGTACAGGAGCAAGGATGTCTTGCTGCAGTTGTACAGGGCCTTGGTGAGACCACATCTTGAGTACTGTGTGCAGTTTTGGTCCCCTTATCTGAGGAAGGATGTTCTTGCCATGGAAGGAGTGCAGCGAAGATTCACCAGGCTGATACCTGGGATGGCAGAAATGACTTATGAGGAGAGATTGGGTCGATTGGGCTTGTACTCGCTGGAGTTTAGAAGAATGAGAGGGGATCTCATCGAAACTTATAAAATTCTAACAGGACTAGACAGACTAGATGCTGGAAGGATGTTCCCGACGGAGGGGGAGTCCAGAACCAGGGGTCACAGTCTAAGGATAAGGGGTAAGCCATTTAGGACAGAGATGAGGAGGAATTTCTTCACCCAGAGAGTGGTGAACCTGTGGAATTCTCTGCCAAAGAAGGCAGTGGAGGCCAATTCATTAGATATATTCAAGAAGGAGTTGGATATATTTCTTAAGGCTAAAGGGATCAAGGGATATGGAGAGAAGGCAGGAACAGGGTACTGAATTTGAATGATCAGCCATGATCTCATTGAATGGCAGAGCAGGCTCGAGGGGCTGAATGGCCTACTCCTGCTCCTATCTTCTATGTTTCTATGTATGGCTCAGTTAAAACCAGTTCCTGCTTTTAATTTTTTTAAAAATTAATCAGGAATTTACTGTTGCACCATCAGTAACTGGTCGCAAAGTAGAGTGAATTATACAGTACATGCCAGTTTGAGATTATCTGTTAGCTGATACAGAAACGACAGACGCAAGATTTACTGCTGGCTCCATGTCGCTGCCTAGTCAGGGAAAGTTAACCTCTGCACCTATATCCATTTTGCTCACCAGCATCCAAAAGCCGATGACATTTTAATGTTAATGAAGAGCCTTATGGGACACACAGCTCCCTGATGACATTAATGAAGTTAAAGAACAAAGTTCAAAATGTTCCTTTCCCCTGTACTCCAGTGCACTGCTAACAGTTATTCTGTAGCAAGAACAAAGCCAAGGCATTATCAGACAGCATCTCTGAGAAGGTCTCAAATTACTCACTAAAATATAAAACATTTACGGCGTTTACTGAGTTATACCACACATTTTGCCCTGATGTGAAGCTTAATTTGCTCTGCATCAGTGCAAAGTGTAGTATGGCCTATTAAACCACATGAATCCAAAATGACAGAGTAAATATATGTGACAGCTGACAACATCCATCCCCATAAGGAAAATCCTAACCACTGAACTGTTGCCATAGCAATCACTGATGCACTATAATGACTTAGCAGCACTTTCTCACTTTCAGAATTCATATTAAGAAATCTTGAGACTTGTATTATGTGACATTGGGTCATTACTTGAAGATGGAGATGAATACTGGGACAGAAAGATGTAGGTCCCTTCAGGTCACTGAAGTGTACAATTTTGGGGGTACATTTTCCATGAAGTTTCACATAGTTTTACACAGGTTTTTGGAACCATTTAAGCAAATTATTAGGTCTCCCAACTTAGAGACGCTTCAGGAACTAAAATTTAAAAATGCTGTTGATGAACAGCATACACATTAATACTTAATAGAAATCTACCAACTTTACTGGGTCATGGCAGAGTTTACTCATCCAGGTAAAGTAGAATATGAGCAGCTCTGTCCTGTTTTGACATATTCGGCAATCTTCAATATTTGGGCTATTTATTAGCTGGAAATAGAAACATAGTTTTCTTTTAGCACAGGATGAGTCTATTTGGCTCCTTACCTGTGCTAAACCCTTCTTGGGTTCATTTTTACATAGTCCGAATTTTTGCTTTTGCCCTATTTTAATCCGACTAAATAAAAGCCTTGGAACAGGGTACGTTAGCATAGTGGTTATGTTACTGGACTAGTAATCCAGAGGCCTGGACTAATGATCCAGAGACATGAGTTCACATCCCACCGCGGCAGCTGGGGAATGTAAATTCAGTTAATTAAATGAATCTGGAATAAAAAGTTAGTATCAGTAATGGTGAAATTACCGGATTGTCGTAAAAACTAATGTCCTTTAGGGAAGGAAATCTGCCGTCCTTACCTGGTCTGGCCTACGTGTGCCTCCAGACTCACAGCACTGTGGTTGACTCTTAACTGCCCTCTGAAATGGCCCAGCAAGTTGTACCAAACCACTACAAAGAAGTATGCCAAGAATAAAACCAGACGGACCATCCAGCATCGACCTAGGTGCCGGATACAACAAAGGCACACCCAGCCCAGTCAACCCTGCAAAGTCCTCCTCATTAACATCTGGGGACTTATGCCAAAATTGGGAGAGCTGTCCCACAGGCTAGTCAAGCAATGACCTGACATAGTCAGAAGCATACCTTTCAGCCAATGTCCCAGACTCCTTCATCACCATTTCTGAGTATGTTCTGTCCCACCAGCAGGGCAGACCCACCAGAGGAGGCTGCACAATCGGGAGGGAGTGGCCCGGAGAGTCCTCAACATTGACTCCAGACCCCATGAGGTCTCATGATATCAGATCAAACATGAGCAAGGAAACCTCCTGCAGATTACCACCTACCGCCCTCCCTCAGCTGATGAATCAGTATTCCACGTTGAACATTACTTGGAAGAAGCACTGAGGGCACAGAACGCACTCTGGATGGGGGACTTCAATGTCCATCACCAAGAGTGGCTCGGTAGCACCACTACTGACTGAGCTGGCCGAGTCCTGAAGGACATAGCCGCCAGACTGGGCCTCTGGCAGGTGGTGAGAGAACCAACACAAGGGATCAACCTACTTTACCTCGTCCTTACCAGTCTACCTGTTGCAGATGCATCTATCCATGACATTACTGGTAGGAGTGACCACCGCACAGTCCTTGTGGAGAGTCTCTGAGGACAGTCTCCATTGTGTTGTGTGGCACTACCGCTATATGGGATAGATTCAGAACAGATCCAGCAGCACAAAACTAGGCATCCACGAGGCGCTGTGGACCATCAGCAGCAGCAGAATTCTATTCCACCACGATCTGTAACCTCATGGCCCAGCATATCCCTCACTCGAACATAACCATCAAGCCAGGGGACCAACCCTGGTTCAATGAGGAGTGCAGAAGAGCATGCCAGGAGCAGCACCAGGCATACCTAAAAATGAGGTGCCAACCTGGGGAAAGCTACAACTCAGGATTACATGCATGCTAAACAGCAGAAGCAGCATGCTATAGACAGATCTAAGCGATCCCACAATCAACGGATCAGATCAAAGCTCCCTAGTCCTGCCACATCCAGTCGTGAATGGTGGTGGACAATTAAACAACTAATGGGAGGAGGAGGCTCCATAAACCTCCCCATCCTCAATGATGGCGGAGCCCAGCATGCGAGTGCAAAAGACAAGGCTGAAGCGTTTGCAACCATCTTCAGCCAGAAGTGCTGAGTGGATGATCCATATCGGCCTCCTCCCGAGGTCCCCACCATCACAGAAGCCATTCTTCAGCCAATTCGATTCACTCCACGTGATATCAAGAAACAGCTGAGCACACTGGATACAGCAAAGGCTATGGGCCCCAACATTCCAATTGTCGTGCTGAAGGCTTGTGCTCCAGAATTAACCACACCTGTAGTCAAGCTATTCCAGTACAGCTAACAACACTGGCATTTACCCGACAAAGTGGAAAATTGCCCAGGTATGTCCTGTATTCAAAAAACAGGACAAATCCAATCGGCCAATTACCACCCCATCAGTCTACTCTCAATCATCAGCAAAGTGATGGAAGGTGTCATCGAAAGTGCTATTAAGTGGCACTTACTCACCAATAACCTGCTCACCGATGCCCTGGGGGTCACCAATGACCAGAAACTTAACTGGACCAGCCACATAAATACTGTGGCTACAAGAGCAGGTCAGAGGCGGAGCATTCTACGGCGAGTGTCTCACCTCCCGATTCCCCAAAGCCTTTCCACCATCTACAAGGCACAAGTCAGAAGTGTGATGGAATACTCTCCACTTGCCTGGATGAGTGCAGCTCCAACAACACTCAAGAAGCTCGACACCATCCAGGACAAAGCAGCCCACTTGATTGGCATCCTATCCGCCACTTTAAACATTCACTCCCTCCCACCACCGGCGCACCGTGGCTGCAGTGTGTACCATCCACCAGTTGCAATGCAGCAACTCACCAAGGGTTCTGCAACAGCACGTCCCAAAGCCGCGACCTCGACCACCTAGAAGGACAAGAGCAGCAGGTGCATAGAAACACCATCACCATCCAAGTTCCCCTCCAAGCCACACACCATCCTGACTTGGAATCATAGCACTGTTCCTTCATCGTTGTTGGTTAAAATCCTGTAACTCCCTCCCTAACATCACTATTGGCCTACCTTCACCACACAGACTGCAGCGGTTCAAGGCGGCAGCTCACCATCACCTTCTCAAGGGCAATTAGGGATAGGTAATAAATGCTGGCCTTGACAGTGATGCTCACATCCCATGAATGATTAAAAAATAAGGTCTTCAGCTAACCAAGACCTAAATAAGTTATTCCAAAAAGTTTGGAGCGAGCCAGGAGAAAGAAAAAGGTCAAGAAAATATTTTAAAGTTGATTTTCTAATTAAAATAATTTAAATTTCAAACATAAACAGAGCATGCTGGAAAATGAGAAAGACAAAGAAACACAAGACCAAAAGATCTAAAGTGTTCAAATTGTTTTATTTAAAAAAAATGTGTATCAAGTGTTTCCTTTATATTATAACTAGCTGAAGTGCCCGGCGGTGCCGAGGCTTTTTCGAGGGCATGTTGTTGTTGGAAGAGAGAGAGAGAGAGCGACTGGGGGGAAGAGAGCGCGCGACTGGGGGGGAAGAGAGAGCGCGACTGGGGGGAAGAGAGCGCGCGACTGGGGGGAAGAGAGAGCGCGACTCGGGGGGAAGAGAGCGAGCGACTCGGGGGAAGAGAGAGAGCGACGACTCGGGGGGAAGAGAGAGCGCGACTGGGGGGGGAGAGAGAGCGCGACTGGGGGGGAAGAGAGGGAGGGGAGGGGAGGGGGAGGGGAGGGGGAGGGGAGGGGGAGGGGAGGGGGAGGGCGGGGGGGAGGGCGGGGGGGGAGGGAGGGGGGGAGGAGGGGGGAAGAAGGGGCGGGGGGAGGGAGGGGGAGGGAGGGGAGGAGGGAGGAGGAGAGAGGAGGGGGGGAGGGGAGGGGAAGGGGGAGAGTCCACGAGCCCCCTGATCCCCGTCCCCCCAAACTCCCGAGCCCCCTGATCCCCACCCCCCGAACTCCAGAGGTTGGCCCCCCCGAGACTCGCACCCCCACCCCCCGCCCACCACCCACCCCCACCCCCGAGGCTCGCCCACCACCCACCCACCCCCGAGGCTCGCCCACCACCCCACCAACCAAGCACCGAACTCCGGAGGCGCGATCTTCCGAGCACCGGCCTCCTGAGCTGGCTTCAACATTGCGGCTGTGCGAGACGGCCGGAGGGCCCGGTTGCCAAGGTAACCGTGACGCTGACCAAGCCCCGGCCCCCCGGCCGAGCCAGAGAGAGATGCCGCATCTCAGCTGCTCCTGCTGTGCGCGCGGCCTCCCCCCCGAGGGTCGCGCCCCCCCCACCGAGGTGAAGACCGCCGATTGCGGCTGTGTGAGACGGCCGGCGGGCCCGGTTGCCAGGGTAACGCTTGACGCTCAGCAAGCCCCGCCCCCCGGCCGAGCCAGAGAGAGACGTCGCGTCTCAGCTCCTGCTGCGCTGCGCACCCTAGCGGTGCAGAGCTGAGGCTCGGCCCTCCAGCCTTCGAGTGGGGCCGGGAGGTGCCTAGCTCGGGCGTGGGTGCGGAGGAGACGCCGAGGCTTCTAGGCCTACCTGGAAAAACGGGGAAAGGTAGGAAAATTAATGAGATTAGATAAGTTAATTACTTTCTAAATCATTTTTTTTTAAAACAATGTGTGTTTTAAAAGCAACGTTTTTTTTTAAGAAGCAGAAAGCGGGAAAAAGAAAGGAAAAGTTTGGAATCAAGATGGCAGCGACTCACCTCGGTTCAGAACGATAAGGCCCGGCCACACACGCACCGATTGGCCCGGCGGCACACGCCAGCAACCCGGCGTACAATTGGTCGAGCTCGAGGTCACTCTGTCGCTAATGAGCGGATAATGAGATGCTAATGAGTGGAATGTTGAAGGTTTTTGGGATACCGCGGGCGCGATTTTAGCCCGGCCGAAACGTAAATACGCTTAAAACCGTCTCGGAAGCGTAAGCTTTCTTTGATGTAACGCGCGCGTAGGTACGCCCTGTAACTTTCGAGCGCATACCCGACAGACGCACACGCGATGACAGACAGAATGACAGAAAGACAGAACGACCGATTTATATATATATAAGATATACTAGCTGGAGCCCGGCGGTGCCGAGGCTTTTTCGAGGGGATGTTGTTGTTGGAAGAGAAGAGAGAGAGCGACTGGGGGGGGGGGGGGGTGGGGGGGAGAGAGAGCGACTGGGGCGGGGGGGAGAGGGGGGAGAAGAGAGCGCGCAACTGGGGGGGGGAAGAGAGAGAGCGAGAAGGGGGGGAGGGAGGGGGGGGAAGGAAGGAGGGGTGGCGGCAGGGGGGAGGGGAAGAGGAGGAAGGGGAGGAGGGGGAAGGGGAGGGAGGGGGAAGGGGAGGGGAGGGGGAAGGGGAGGGGGAGGGAGGGGGAAGGGGAGGGGGGGGAGGGAGGGGAAGGGGAGGGGGAGGGAGGGGGAGGGAGAGGGGGGGGCCTGAGACGGCCGATTGCGGCTGGCCGGGCCCGGTTGCCTTGGTAACCCTCCTCCCCTCTCCGCCTCCCGATCTCCGGGCCTGGGCCTGAGCGGCGATTGCGGCTGGCGAGCCTGGTTGCCGGGGTAACCCTCTCCGCTCCCCCCTCCCGAGCCCCATTTGCCTTGGTAACCCTCCTCCCCTCTCCGCCTCCCGATCTCGGGCCTGGGCCTGAGCGGCCGATTGTGGCTGGCGAGGCCCGGTTGCCGGGGGTAACCCTCTCCGCTCCCCCCTCCCCTCCCGAGCCCCGGTTGCCTTGGTAACCCTCCTCCCCTCTCCGCCTCCCGATCTCCGGGCCTGGGCCTGAGCGGCCGATTGCGGCTGGCGAGCCCGATTGCCAGGGTAACCCTCTCCGCTCCCCCTCCCCTCCCGAGCCCCGCCCCCACCCCCCCGAATGAACCGCCAGGGGCTTGCAGTGAGCCCAGCCAGCCTTTACCAAGATGGCTGGCCGCTGGTTCGGAATCGGGCCCAGTGGGGGGGGGTGGGAGGGGCTTGCCACAAAACAATTGCCTAGGGTCCAGCATGGCTGGCAACAGACGCCCAGGCTTCGAGGCCTACCTGCAAAAACGGGGGAAAGGTAGGAAAAATAATGAGATTAGATAAAAGATTTAGAAAGTAATTAAATTTTTAAAAAAACAATGTGGCCTAGAAATTCAGTCGCGTTTGCGCTCACTTACTGGCTAAAGAGTGGTTTGCGCCGGAAGTTTGTTGGTGCCCGAAATTCAGTTGGTCCCCTAAAATCGGCGTTAGCCGGTAGCGCTGCGCCGGCACCGATGACGTCATCGGTGTGCGCAGCGCCCTGGGTTCCAACGCGGTTCCATGCCGAAGGCCAAATTCAGTTGCGACCGCCTCACCCGTAGCGGCCGCAAACAGCGTTTGAAAGGCGGGGCCTTGCAGCTCCGAGAGGCCGGCGCATAAAGGTGGAGGGGCGGCCGGCCGCTTTCCCGGCGGCCGCCTGGCCGCACCTCCCTCCCCGGACTCCTGCACTACCCCCCCCGCGGCATTGGTGTCTGACTCCCGCGAGCCCGGCACTTCTCCGTGGTGCCGGGCTCATTTGCCGGGGGAATCCAGCGGCGATCTCACGGCTGCAGGCTGCTCCTCCTTAAGAGGGGAAGGCCTGCAGTACCCCAGCCTGCCGCACCGCATCGGGTGGCGCAGCGGCAGCTGGACGCCTGAAACTGACTTTCATCGCCCCAAGCGAGGCGGCCAAACCCTGCAACAGCGCCCGCCTCCATCTTGGGGCGCTGCAAACTGAATTTCAGGCGGGCGCTACGGGAATCCGGGCGAGCGCTAAATTTCGGGTGCTAACGACCTGGCGCGGCAATAGCGAATTTCTAGGCCTGTGTGTTTTAAAAGCAAGGTTTTTTTAAAGACGCAGAAAGCGGGAAAAAGAAATGAAAAGTTTGAATCAAGATGGCGGCGACTCAACTCGGTTCAGAATGATAATGCCCGCCCACACACGCACCGATTGGTCGACCGTCAGGTCACCGAAGCGGAGGATTGGTCAATCGTCCCGTCACTCGACTCAAGGAGGGCTCGCCCGCAAGCGCCAGGAACCCGCCCCCGCCACGCAGCGATTGGTCGACCATCGGGTCGCTCGACTGTACGATTGGTCGACCTCGACGTCACTCGATGCTAATGAGCGGATAATGAGCGGAATGTTGAACCATTTTTGGATACCGCTGGGCGCAATTTTTGTCTGGCCGAAACGTAAATACGCTTATGACGGTTCTGGAATCGTAAGCTTTCTTTCGATGTAACACGTGTAGGTACACTCTATAACTTTCGAGTTTATTCAATAGACAGACAGATCGACCGCTTTATATATATAAAAATAAAATATAGAATAGATAGATAGATAGACGAGCTAAAGTGCCCGGCGGTTGTTGGGGGAAGAGAGCGAGCGACTGGGGGGGAAGAGAGCGAGCGACTGGGGGGGGAAGAGAGCGAGCGACTGGGGGGGAAGAGAGCGAGCGACTGGGGGGGAAGAGAGCGAGCGACTGGGGGGGAAGAGAGCGAGCGACTGGGGGGAAGAGAGCGAGCGACTGGGGGGAAGAGAGCGAGCGACTGGGGGGAAGAGAGCGAGCGACTGGGGGGGGAAGAGAGCGAGCGACTGGGGGGAAGAGAGCGAGCGACTGGGGGGGAAGAGAGCGAAGCGACTGGGGGGAAGAGAGCGAGCGACTGGGGGGAAGAGATGCGAGCGACTGGGGGGGAAGAGAGCGAGCGACTGGGGGGGAAGAGAGCGAGCGACTGGGGGGGAAGAGAGCGAGCGACTGGGGGGGGAAGAGAGCGAGCGACTGGGGGGGAAGAGAGCGAGCGACTGGGGGGGAAGAGAGCGAGCGACTGGGGGGAAGAGAGCGAGCGACTGGGGGGGGAAGAGAGCGAGCGACTGGGGGGGAAGAGAGCGAGCGACTGGGGGGGAAGAGAGCGAGCGACTGGGGGGGAAGAGAGCGAGCGACTGGGGGGAAGAGAGCGAGCGACTGGGGGGGGAAGAGAGCGAGCGACTGGGGGGGAAGAGAGCGAGCGACTGGGGGGGAAGAGAGCGAGCGACTGGGGGGGAAGAGAGCGAGCGACTGGGGGGGAAGAGAGCGAGCGACTGGGGGGGAAGAGAGCGAGCGACTGGGGGGGAAGAGAGCGAGCGACTGGGGGGGAGAGAGCGAGCGACTGGGGGGGAAGAGAGCGAGCGACTGGGGGGGAAGAGAGCGAGCGACTGGGGGGAAGAGAGCGAGCGACTGGGGGGGAAGAGAGCGAGCGACTGGGGGGAAGAGAGCGAGCGACTGGGGGGGAAGAGAGCGAGCGACTGGGGGGAAGAGAGCGAGCGACTGGGGGGGAAGAGAGCGAGCGACTGGGGGGAAGAGAGCGAGCGACTGGGGGGGAAGAGAGCGAGCGACTGGGGGGAAGAGAGCGAGCGACTGGGGGGAAGAGAGCGAGCGACTGGGGGGGAAGAGAGCGAGCGACTGGGGGGGAAGAGAGCGAGCGACTGGGGGGAAGAGAGCGAGCGACTGGGGGGGAAGAGAGCGAGCGACTGGGGGGAAGAGAGCGAGCGACTGGGGGGGAAGAGAGCGAGCGACTGGGGGGGAAGAGAGCGAGCGACTGGGGGGAAGAGAGCGAGCGACTGGGGGGGAAGAGAGCGAGCGACTGGGGGGGAAGAGAGCGAGCGACTGGGGGGGAAGAGAGCGAGCGACTGGGGGGGAAGAGAGCGAGCGACTGGGGGGGAAGAGAGCGAGCGACTGGGGGGGAAGAGAGCGAGCGACTGGGGGGGAAGAGAGCGAGCGACTGGGGGGGAAGAGAGCGAGCGACTGGGGGGGAAGAGAGCGAGCGACTGGGGGGGAAGAGAGCGAGCGACTGGGGGGGAAGAGAGCGAGCGACTGGGGGGGAAGAGAGCGAGCGACTGGGGGGGAAGAGAGCGAGCGACTGGGGGGGAAGAGAGCGAGCGACTGGGGGGGAAGAGAGCGAGCGACTGGGGGGGAAGAGAGCGAGCGACTGGGGGGGAAGAGAGCGAGCGACTGGGGGGGAAGAGAGCGAGCGACTGGGGGGGAAGAGAGCGAGCGACTGGGGGGGAAGAGAGCGAGCGACTGGGGGGGGAAGAGAGCGAGCGACTGGGGGGGAAGAGAGCGAGCGACTGGGGGGAAGAGAGCGAGCGACTGGGGGGGAAGAGAGCGAGCGACTGGGGGGAAGAGAGCGAGCGACTGGGGGGGAAGAGAGCGAGCGACTGGGGGGGAAGAGAGCGAGCGACTGGGGGGAAGAGAGCGAGCGACTGGGGGGGAAGAGAGCGTGCGACTGGGGGGGAAGAGAGCGTGCGACTGGGGGGAAGAGAGCGAGCGACTGGGGGGGAAGAGAGCGAGCGACTGGGGGGGAAGAGAGCGAGCGACTGGGGGGAAGAGAGCGAGCGACTGGGGGGGAAGAGAGCGAGCGACTGGGGGGAAGAGAGCGAGCGACTGGGGGGAAGAGAGCGAGCGACTGGGGGGGAAGAGAGCGAGCGACTGGGGGGGAAGAGAGCGAGCGACTGGGGGGGAAGAGAGCGAGCGACTGGGGGGGAAGAGAGCGAGCGACTGGGGGGGAAGAGAGCGAGCGACTGGGGGGGAAGAGAGCGAGCGACTGGGGGGGAAGAGAGCGAGCGACTGGGGGGAAGAGAGCGAGCGACTGGGGGGAAGAGAGCGAGCGACTGGGGGGGAAGAGAGCGAGCGACTGGGGGGAAGAGAGCGAGCGACTGGGGGGGAAGAGAGCGAGCGACTGGGGGGGAAGAGAGCGAGCGACTGGGGGGGAAGAGAGCGAGCGACTGGGGGGGAAGAGAGCGAGCGACTGGGGGGGAAGAGAGCGAGCGACTGGGGGGAAGAGAGCGAGCGACTGGGGGGGAAGAGAGCGAGCGACTGGGGGGGAAGAGAGCGAGCGACTGGGGGGGAAGAGAGCGAGCGACTGGGGGGGAAGAGAGAGAGCGACTGGGGGGAAGAGAGAGAGCGACTGGGGGGAAGAGAGAGAGCGACTGGGGGGAAGAGAGAGAGCGACTGGGGGGAAGAGAGAGAGCGACTGGGGGGAAGAGAGAGAGCGACTGGGGGGGAAGAGAGAGAGCGACTGGGGGGGGAAGAGAGAGAGCGACTGGGGGGGAAGAGAGAGAGCGACTGGGGGGAAGAGAGAGAGCGACTGGGGGGGAAGAGAGAGAGCGACTGGGGGGGGAAGAGAGAGCGACTGGGGGGGAAGAGAGAGAGCGACTGGGGGGAAGAGAGAGAGCGACTGGGGGGGAAGAGAGAGAGCGACTGGGGGGGAAGAGAGAGAGCGACTGGGGGGAAGAGAGAGAGCGACTGGGGGGGAAGAGAGAGAGCGACTGGGGGGGAAGAGAGAGAGCGACTGGGGGGGAAGAGAGAGAGCGACTGGGGGGGAAGAGAGAGAGCGACTGGGGGGGAAGAGAGAGAGCGACTGGGGGGGAAGAGAGAGAGCGACTGGGGGGGAAGAGAGAGAGCGACTGGGGGGGAAGAGAGAGAGCGACTGGGGGGGAAGAGAGAGAGCGACTGGGGGGAAAGAGAGAGGCGACTGGGGGGGAAGAGAGAGCGCGACTGGGGGGAAGAGAGAGCG